>NC_053490.1:209868446-210194279 GCF_905171775.1 Rana temporaria | reverse complement strand
CGTGCGTTATGAAGTATTTAGTGGTAGCGTAACCAACGCCACGATAAGGCCTTGAGAAAACGTGTGTTATGAAGTATTTAGTGGTAGCGTAACCAACGCCACGCTAAGGCCTTGTGAAAACGTGTGTTATGAAGTATTTAGTGGTAGCGTAACCAACGCCACGCTAAGGCCTTGTGAAAACGTGCGTTATGAAGTATTTAGTGGTAGCGTAACCAACGCCACGATAAGGCCTTGTGAAAACGTGCGTCATGAAGTGTTTCGTGGTAGTGTAACCAACGCTACGCTAAGGCCTTGTGAAAAACGTGCGTCATGAAGTGTTTAGTGGTAGTGTAACCAACGCCACACTAAGGCCTTGTGAAAACGTGCGTCATGAAGTGTTTCGTGGTAGTGTAACCAACGCTATGCTAAGGCCTTGTGAAAAACGTGCGTCATGAAGTGTTTAGTGGTAGTGTAACCAACGCCACGCTAAGGCCTTGTGAAAAACGTGCGTCATGAAGTGTTTAGTGGTAGCGTAACCAACGCCACGCTAAGGCCTTGTGAAAACGTGCGTCATGAAGTGTTTCGTGGTAGTGTAACCAACGCCACGCTAAGGCCTTGTGAAAAACGTGCGTCATGAAGTGTTTAGTGGTAGTGTAACCAACGCCACGCTAAGGCCTTGTGAAAAACGTGCGTCATGAAGTGTTTAGTGGTAGCGTAACCAACGCCACGCTAAGGCCTTGTGAAACCGTGCATTATGGTTACTTAACCAATGCCACGCTAATGCCCTATAAAAACGTGCATTATGAAGTGTTCTTTGGTAACGTAACCAGCGCCGAGCTAAGGCCTGGTGAAAACGCAAATTATTTGGTGTTCAGTGGTCATACACTGAACACCAACCTAAGGCCTCATGCACACAGGGCATCAGTTCACCCCCCCCCCCCCCCGAATGCCACAACTCCTGGCAGGAGAAAAGCTGCAGACACGTTTAAGCGCATTAAGCGGTTGAGCGTTAATGGATTCTTTTGGCCAAAAAACACCTATTAAAGAGGCATTTTTTATTTATTTTTTGCTAGAAATTTACTTAGAGCCCCCAACAATTTTTTTTATTTTCTAGGGCCACTGTTAAAAAAATAAATAAATATATATATGTTTTATTTTTTAGCAGAGGCCCTAGAGAATAAAATGGTGTTCATTGCAATTTTTTATTACAGGATATTTGCATTTTTATTTATTTTTTGGAAAACACACTTTAATGAATATTAATGCAAAATAACATATATGAACTAATCCTTACTAAGGCCACAATCACATCTGGATGTTTTAGGTGCAGTGCATTATTTATATATATATATATACAGTACAGACCAAAAGTTTGGACACACCTTCTCATTCAAAGAGTTTTCTTTATTTTCATGACTATGAAAATTGTAGATTCACACGGAAGGCATCAACGTGCGTCACGCTAAGGCCTTGTGAAAACGTGCGTCATGAAGTGTATAGTGGTAGCGTAACCAACGCCACGCTAAGGCCTTGTGAAAACGTGCGTTATGAAGGCCTTGTGAAACCGTGCATTATGGTAACGTAACCAACGCTACGCTAAGGCCTTGTGAAAACGTGCGTCACGAAGTGTTTCGTGGTAGCGTAACCAACGCCACGCTAAGGCCTTGTGAAACCGTGCTTTATGGTAACGTAACCATAACTTGTGAAAACATGCGTTATGAAGGCCTTGTGAAACCGTGCATTATGGTAACGTAACCAACGCTACGCTAAGGCCTTGTGAAAACGTGCGTCACGAAGTGTTTCGTGGTAGCGTAACCAACGCCACGCTAAGGCCTTGTGAAAACGTGCGTTATGAAGTATTTAGTGGTAGCGTAACCAACGCCACGCTAAGGCCTTGTGAAAACGTGCGTTATGATAACGTAACCAACGCCACGCTAAGGCCTTGTGAAAACGTGCGTTATGAAGTATTTAGTGGTAGCGTAACCAACGCCACGCTAAGGCCTTGTGAAAACGTGCGTTATGATAACGTAACCAACGCTACGCTAAGGCCTTGTGAAAACGTGCGTCACAAAGTGTTTCGTGGTAGCGTAACCCAGTGTTTCTCAACTCCAGTCCTCAAGGCGCACCAACAGGTCTTGTTTTCAGGCTTTCCATTATTTTGCACAGGTGATTTTATCAGTTTCACTGCCTTAGTAATTACCACAGCAGTTTCATCTGAGGGAAATCCTGAAAACATGACCCGTTGGTGCGCCCTGAGGACTGGAGTTGAGAAACACTGGCGTAACCAACGCCACGCTAAGGCCTTGTGAAACCGTGCGTTATGAAGTGTTCTTTGGTAATGTAACCAACGCCGAGCTAAGGCCTGGTGAAAACGCACATTATTTGGTGTTCAGTGGTCATGCACTGAACACCAACCTAAGGTCTCATGCACACAGGGCATCAGTTCACCCCCCCCCCCCCCTCCCTGAATGCCACAACTCCTGGCAGGAGAAAAGCTGCCTAAAAAAACAAGCATTTTGCAGACACGTTTAAGCGCATTAAGCGGTTGAGCGTTAATGGATTCTTTTGGCCAAAAAACACCTATTAAAGAGGCATTTTTTATTTATTTTTTGCTAGAAATTTACTTAGAGCCCACAACAATTTTTTTATTTTCTAGGGCCACTGTTAAAATATATATATATATGTTTTATTTTTTAGCAGAGGCCCTAGAGAATAAAATGGTGTTCATTGCAATTTTTTATGTTACAGGATATTTGCATTTTTATTTATTTTTTGGAAAACACACTTTAATGAATATTAATGCAAAATAACATATATGAACTAATCCTTACTAAGGCCACAATCACATCTGGATGATTTAGGTGCAGTGCATTTTTTATATATATATTTACAGTACAGACCAAAAGTTTGGACACACCTTCTCATTCAAAGAGTTTTCTTTATTTTCATGATTATGAAAATTGTGGATTCACACTGAATGCATCAAAACTATGAATTAACACATGTGGAATTATACATAACAAAAAAGTGTGAAACAACTGAAAATATATTTCATATTCTATGTTCTTCAAAGTAGCCACCTTTTGCTTTGATTACTGCTTGGCACACTCTTGGCATTCTCTTGATGAGCTTCAAGAGGTAGTCACCTGGCGCAGCACCCCATCACTCTCCTTCTTGGTCAAATAGCCCTTACACAGCCTGGAGGTGTGTTTGGGGTCATTGTCCTGTTGAAAAATAAATGATGGTCCAACTAAACGCAAACCGGATGGAATAGCATGCCGCTGCAAGATGCTGTGGTAGCCATGCTGGTTCAGTATGCCTTCCATTTTGATTAAATCCCCAACAGTGTCACCAGCAAAGCACCCCCACACCATCACACCTCCTCCTCCATGCTTCACAGTGGGAACCAGGCATGTAGAGTCCATCCGTTCACCTTTTCTGCGTCGCACAAAGACACGGGGGTTGGAACCAAAGATCTCAAGTTTGGACTCATCAGACCAAAGCACAGATTTCCACTGGTCTAATGTCCATTCCTTGTGTTCTTTACCCAAACAAGTCTCGTCTGCTTGTTGCCTTTCTTTAGCAGTGGTTTCCTAGCAGATATTCTACCATGAAGGCCTGATTCACACAGTCTCCTCTTAACAGTTCTAGAGATGTGTCTGCTGCAAAAGGTGGAAGAACCTAGAATATGAAATCTATTTTCAGTTGTTTCACACTTTTTTGTCATGTATAATTCCACATGTGTTACTTCATAGTTTTCATGCCTTCAGTGTGAATCTACAATTTTTCATAGTCATGAAAATAAAGAAAACTCTTTGAATGAGAAGGTGTGTCCAAACTTTTGGTCTGTACTGTGTGTGTGTGTGTGTGTGTGTATGTGTATATATATATATATATATATATATATATATATAGATATAGATATATAGATTTATATATAATTTTATATTAAAGAAATCCAATTTCCATCATCTTTTGATGTGATTTAATGGAAATGCACATTATATGGAGTTTAGTGGTAATGAATGCATAGAAAGACCACCACACATGTTACAATCTCCTTTAGATTTCCCATCAACTATGTACTTTGCGGCCGAGTTCACACTGTCGCCGTATGCGGCGCACAGCAGGAGTCTAGTGCGTGCTGGTTCACCGGGTCAGGTCTGATTTCAGCCCGCATTTTGGGCTGAAATCGAACCTGAAATACACCAAAAAAGGCACGTGTATTTCCGGCACACCGCACCGGACCTGCTGCGGAGATATGTGAACCGGCTCCTTAGAGAGCCAGTCACATTCTCCTGCTATGCGAATTGAATGCGGATAAACGGCACATTCAATTTGCATAGGTGTGAACCCGGCCTAAAGGCCTGTGCATTGATTGCAAACTGTATGAATTGTTTATGTTCTCATATTACATCATTTTGGTAAATTAAAAAGACGATTGTACAATCAAATTGTAACGCAACCCTAAGGCTGCTTTCACATTGAGGTGTGCAGCCGCGGTGACGGTATAGCCGCGCTATTTGTAGCGTGGCTATACCGTCGTATTTACCGCGATATTCGGGCGCTAGCGGTGAGGTTTTAACCCCCGCTAGCGGCCGAAAAAGGGTTAATACCGCCCGCGTCGTGGGCGGTATTACCGCGCTTTCCCATTGATTTCAATGGGAAGGAGCGGTGGACACACCGCTCCTATACCGCGGTAAAGATGCGGCTAGCAGGACTTTTGTTGCGCTCCTGCTAGCGCACCGCTTCAATGTGAAAGCCTTTGGGCTTTCACATTGAACACTACAGGGCATGATTTTTCATGCGGTATAGCAGCACTATTTTTAGCGCTGTACCTCATGAAAAACACCTCAATATGAAAGGGGCCTAAAGCTGACCAAACACTGTACAATCTCCTTTAGCCCTATCCTCCCCCTCACTGTACAGAGAGATGTGTTCCTGTAAGGCCTTCTTCCCTCCAAAATGGAATTGCACTAACCTAGGCCTGGCAATGGATGTGGGGGGTTGTCAGGTAAACGGTAGTGTTCAGGGAAGGCTGCACCAGTCCTAAGAGGCCACTTTGGTCTTGCAGACGGAAGTGGTTGGTGATTTCTATTCTGCTTTCAATTCAGAAATTATTATTTTCTCTTTATAAAACGTTTGTTAGTTTTAAATGTGTAAATTTAGGCCTCATTCTTGCGGTGCACATGAATCCACGCACCTGCACCCATGTCAGATTGTAAAAATATGGACACATTTCTGAGATACTGTACATCCAGGCTGAATTCATTCATCGGTCAATATGTAGTAAAAATCTGCTTGGCACAGCTCCGTACTTATTGATAATTTTTGCAAGTTGAATTTTATTATTCATATATTTTCGTGTAGTACGATACATGGGTTAGGTGTTTTAAGCCCTTGTTCACATTGAATGTGACTTCCAAATGGTGCAACTTCATCTAAAATCACACGATTTCAAAGCTGCAAGTTTGGTGCGACTTTGAAGACATCTGTGCGGCTTCATGCACCCAAAGTTGCCAAAAGTAGTGCATTAACTATTTATTTCAAATCGGTGAGGTACCGCAAAGTCAGCGTTGCCCTGATTTGAACAGTGCCATTGCTGACAATAGGGTGCGACCTGTAATGTGATTCGACCAGTCAAATCGCATGACAAATCACTCTGATGTGAACAAGGGCTTAAAGCGGTTGTACTCTGAATTTGTTGGGGGGGGGGGGGATAAAATAAAGAAATCCCCTGCAAGGCAATGTCATAATGTTCTAGTATGAATCACATATGAGAGATTTACCTTTAGAACAAAGCCCTGTTACTGCTGAGAGGGCTGACCTCTTCACCTGGTCTTCCTTCTGGGTTTGCGTCTTCTGGCTACATGAGTGGTGAGGGGCATGATGTCATTCCCACGCATGTGTGCAGGAGCTGCCGTTTACGGCACGTATTCTGAAGGACTGGTATTGTATTCCCCTGTTCTGTCAAGAAGTGCTCCCCTTATCAAATAGTGCCTGGGACGAATGGCGCATGCGCTGTACGTCATAGCACAACCGCTGATTTGCCGATCAGCTGGGCTGATGTAATTATGGCGCATGCACACATCGTAAGAGGTATCTCGACAGGAGGTATCTCTCAATGGGAGATACCATTTCACAGGCACAATTGAAACCTATACCAACAGCGGGGGGGGAGACCGTAGTTCTCACATTTGTGCCTCGCTGCTGCTGGAGGGTGGCCAACAGCGAGGCACAATATGAGGACTACGGTCTCCCCCCACTGTTTGTATAGAATTCAATTGTGCCCGTGAAATAGTATCTTCCATTGAGAGACACCTCCTACGATGTGCACTTAAATCACTTCAGCTGGAGTGCGGCTCCGTCCTACGCATGCACAGGCACTATTCAATGGGGGGGCACTTCTCGACAGAACACCAGCCCTTCAGGGCGCAGGCAACGTCACCGTCTGCATGCACTTTGAATATCTCCTGTCAGATATTCGCAGTACCTACAGGTAAGCCTTACTATAGGCTTGCCTGTAGGTACAAGTGGTAGAACTGAGTTCACTACCACTTTAAGGCTTCTCCACACCAGATGTGTTGGCGCAGTGCTGGTGCCACAAATACGCTTCTCGTCTACGATCTTGGTTTCCCCCCACAGTGGTTGCTCACACCATGGTGCAGAAACATTGTTTTTTCTGCAAGGGCACAAAAAAAATTAGTCACTGTGTGCCCTGTCTACACCACAACACTGGTATCACGTGTGGATTTTTGTATGTGTATGCAGTTTTCTGCACTGGAAAAGACTGACATGACACCAACATTGGTGTGAACAGGGCACATGAAATCTGAATTCAGACCTGAATCTGACCAGAAGACGCTCCGGAGCGCTCCATAGAGAGCCAGTCACAATCTCCTGACATGCAAATTCACAATCGTGTGAACCCAGCCTCAAGGCTGGCTACTCTTGATTATCTCCATGTACAACTTGCGGCTACTACAACTCTGTACTTTGCTAGCCAAAGCTGTGCTATCTCCCTAACCTTCAACAACTCGACTTTTTAATTCTGTCTTACATTTAGAAAGTTCAACCTACACTTACGGAGGTAGTTCCCCACAAATTTGAGAAAATATGGCATGGTTGGCTTACAGCTGTACTCAACACAAACCAAAAATACAAAATGTAGCTTACCAATCATGTGGTGGCTGCATTTTATTTTTTATTACATTTTATTTATTTTTTTTGTTTTACATTTTTTTTTTTTTCCTGGTGATTTGGCCAATAACACTCCTTCTGTATTAGATGGCCCCACTCTGGGTGACATGGCACAGGGGACAGCAGCTTTGTCAGTCTTGGGCAGGGATTTCCAAACATTTAAAACAAAGGGCCAGTTTACTGCCCTTCAAACTTTAGGGGGGGCTGTCAGTGTTGCCCACTGTCCGTATTTTTACGGACAGATCGTAAAAAACGTTCACTTTTGCCCCCCCCCGTCCGTTAATGTCCGTGGTTGCGGAAATGTGCCAGTAAAAATAGCCAAGATCGGTTCGGCTTGGAACTGCGCATGGAGATTGGAGGCAGGGGATGATGGGGGCTGCGGTGGCACCACAGAGGGGCATGGAGGCAGGGGGTGTTAGTGGCAGGGGGTGATGGTGGCACCGCAGAGGTGGATGGTGGCACTGCAGAGGGTGTGGGATGGAGACAGGGGTTGTTGGTGGCACCACAGAGGGGGATGGAGGCAGGGGACGATGGAGGCAGGGGGCCTGGGGGAAATTGGAGGCAGAGGGAGATTGTGGCACCGCAGAGGGGGGTGAAGGCAGGGGGTGTTGGTGTCAGAGGAGGATGGAGGCAGGGGGTAATGTGACTAAATAATTTGCCCTTATTATATCGAAAATAATAAAATATGTTTTTTTTACCTTAATATCTACCCTAAATCACATTGCTATTTGCCCAGCGTACTTGTTTGTAGCCTAAATACCGAAATTTGCACCTAAAAAATTACATTTTGCAACTTTTGTGAAATGCCAGTAAAAACGTGGCTGCGCCAGTAAATTTCAGGTGTCGTGCCAGTAAATTTCAATTTGGTAGGTTGGCAACACTGGGGGCTATACTGTGGCCAGTGGGAGTTTAACCGGTTCCAGACCGGCTCACGCAGATATACCGTGGCAGAATGGCTCTCATGGGTGAAATCCTGTACATATACGGCTTCGCCCAGAAGAGCCACCAGAGGGCGGGGAACCCGATGCACATGGCCGGCGGTCGCGATCGCCGCCAGCAACGCGCAATCGTGTGCACGAGCGGGAGCATGGGGGTTTGTGTACACCATAGGGAACACAATTCACCCATTGATCACCCCCTAGTGTTTACCCCTTCCCTGCCAGTGACATTTACATAGTAATCAGTGCATATTTATAGCACTGATCGCTCTGTAAATGTCAATGGTCCCAAAAATGTGTCAAGTGTCTGACCTGTCTGTCGCAATACCGCAAAAAATCGCAGTTCACCACCATTACTAGTAAAAAAATAAAAGCGCCATATAAATGCCATAAATCTTTCCCATAGTTTGTAGATGCTATAACTTTTGCTCAAACCAATCAATATACTCTTATTGCAATTTTATTTTTACTATTTTTTTATTTTTACCAAAGATATGTAGAAGAATATATATGGGTCTAAACTGAGGGAAAAAAAAGTGTTTTTTTTTGTTTTTGTTTTTTTTTCTTAAAGTGGTTGTAAACCCACTTTTTTCACTTTTACCTACAGGTAAGCCTATAATAAGGCTTACCTGTAGGTATAAAGAATATCTCCTAAACCTGTACGGTTTAGGAGATATTCCCCTCGCAATGCGCCACTGATTGCAGCGGCGCATGTGCAGGGGGGATCCACGGCGAAAGGACCGGCAGCCGCCGGACCTTGCCGAATTTAAATCTCCTGCGCGCACGCGCGGGAGTGATGTCATCGCCGCTCCAGCCAATCACAGCGCTGGAGCGGCGATACCCGGAAGACACGCCGGAGCAAGATGACATCTCGCTCGGCGTGGACCAGGTAAGTGTTCTTCACCTCGATCTGAGGTAAGTATTTCATAATCAGCCAGTATGCAATGCATACTAGCTGATTATGCCTTTTGCCTTTACAGGTTTAAAAAAAAAAAAAAAGTTTGCGCGGTTTACAACGGTTTTCTATAGAAAAAATTAAAAAGATTTTTTTTTTTTAAAAAAATTGACGCTTTTCTTTAGTTTTATAGCGCAAAAATAAAAATTGCAGAGGTGATCAAATGCCACCAAAAGAAAGCTCTATTTGTGGGAAAAAATGGACGTAAATTTAGTTTGGGTACAACGTCGCACGACCACGCAATTGTCAGTTAAAGCGATGCAGTGCCGTATCGCAAAAAAATGGCCCGGTCATTGAGCAGCCAGTTCTTCCGGGGCTGAAGTGGTTAAAATTCCCTGGCATCGTTGGGAATAAACCATGCCATAGGTTTGGTGGTTGGTGGGAGTAAAAATGTACAACATTAGTGTCAGTGGGAGAATTACCCCCCCCCCCCCCACCATCTCTGGTATCGGTGGAAGAAATCGTGCCACATGATTGGTGCCAGTGGGGGAATTGGTTCCCCCCCATCTCTGGTATTAGTGGAAGAAATCGTGCCACATGATTGGTGCCAGTGGGGGAATTGGTTCCCCCCCATCTCTGGTATTAGTGGAAGAAATCGTGCCCCTTCATTGGTGCCAGTGGGAGAATTAGTTCCCCATCTCTGGTATCAGTGGAAGAAATCGTGCCCCATCATTGGTGCCAGTGGGAGAATTAGTTCCCCATCTCTGGTATCAGTGGAAGGAATGGTGCCCCCCAGTGCCATCATCCACATACAGAAGGGACAATTATGTGCTTAGTATCACTTTAATGGCAGCCCTAAGTGGGGCTTTAATAACATCTGCTTTAAATTTAAATTATTTATCAAGGCTTTCTAAACTTTAAATTTTATCTTAAAAAGCAGAAATACCTCTTTAACATGTCAACTTTTGCCCATATTTAAACATCCCACAGGTTTAGAAACTGGTGTAGAATATATTACGGGATGCCATGAGCAAATAGTTCCTGTTTGCTGCTGTGTAATGCTGGCTTCCTTTCCGACCACTTGTGCTTTCATTTGCGGTTGGAAGCACACTGTCAATGATTATATCTCACTGTAACCCTTTAATGGGAGAAATATAGGGGTGGTCATTGCTGTCCTTTTTTAAAAATGCTAATAGCTTAGCTGGGTTGCTGTATGCTGATCCACTCGGCTAAAAAAAAAAAAAATTTAATTTTAAAAATATATATTTTTTTATTAAATTCTGTTGAGGCTGCCTTACTGTCCTATTGTCCTTGATTTCAGGTGTCTCCTTTTGTTGTTCGGGTGCTAAGGAGAGACTTGTGCATGCGCACTCCCATCCTGAACCTGAGCCGGGCTGTGTGCCTCCATAGACACACTCGGCGCCTAGCAAACTATTCTTCCCCCCCAGCAATTTGAATGACAGCGGCAGGGGCCTGTTACTTCTCTGTCCTTAGTGTGTCTCCTTTAGAATAACGAAATTCGGGGGACAGCACTGATTCATCCTGGAGCTGCGTCATTGATGGGGACATTTGGGGTAGGAAATGTACTATACATTTTTACCTTAATGCAGTTTTTAAAATGTTAAGCCTTTAGTAGTACTTTAGTTCTTTGTTCACGCAGGTGATTTATACACTCTATTTCCAGCAGTTAGGGGTGCAACGGATCAAAAAACTTCAGTTTCGGATCTTTTCTCAGATCAGAGTCATGAATCGGATAATTTTTCGGATCGCCACCATATATAATCCTCACTATAATGTCCACATCTCCCCCACCCTCACTGTAATGTCCACATCACCCCCACTGTAATGTCCACATCACCCCCACTGTAATGTCCACATCACCCCCACTGTAATGTCCACATCACCCCCACTGTAATGTCCACATCACCCCCACTGTAATGTCCACATCTCCCCCACTATAATATCCACATCTCCCCCACTATAATATCCACATCTCCCCCACTATAATATCCACATCACCCCCATTGTAATGTCCACATCACCCCCACTGTAATGTCCACATCTCCCCCACTGTAATGTCCACATCTCCCCCACTGTAATGTCCACATCTCCCCCATTGTAATGTCCACATCTCCCCCATTGTAATGTCCACATCTCCCCCACTGTAATGTCCACATCTCCCCCACTGTAATGTCCACATCTTCCCCCACCCCCACTGTAATGTCCACATCTTCCCCCACCCCCACTGTAATGTCCACATCTTCCCCCACCCCCACTGTAATGTCCACATCTCCCCCCACTGTAATGTCCACATCTCCCCCACTGTATTTAGCCCCACTGCTCTGCCGAGATCACCTAGACCGCCGCTGGGTGTACCAAGATGGCTGCCGCTCCAGAGCTAGGCCGAAGCCCAGGCCTTTCGTATGGCCGAGGCAGCGGAGTTCAATTCGCGGATCGCGTGGTGTGCCGATCCGAACACGTTGACCCTGTTTGGATCACGGATCAATGATGATCCGTTGCACCGCTACCAGAAGTAGGACTCTTTGTGTGGACAGTTGCACAAAGCTGCGGCCTCTGACGGCCTGTCATTGCGTTGTACAGGCTCAGCAGCCATGCTATTTGCGAATTCAGGCCGCAACAATCCACAGATTCCTGCCACTGGAAATCGCAGCGCGTGCAATTCCCCTTGTAAATGAAGCCTAATACTGACCTAAAGCAAGGTTGTTCTATTTCTCGTGGACCCTGGTGGGTAAACCTCAATCAAGCTCCATGTTCCAAATGTAGCTATTGTATATGTTGCAGTGAAGCCTCAGGACAAGTGATACTTTGTGGTTTGTGACTGCCGAGCTAGAGACGCAAGCAGTGTGATTTCTCCCAAGGTCACTGAACCTTGGTGATCTCCGGTCATGTGAGGTCAATGCAGTGTCGACATTTTGTTATTCCTGATAGTGGAAAAACATACACGAGGCATGCAGCAATGCATTTTTTTTTCTTTTAGCTATGCTCTAATGGAATATACACATGATCCAAAAATTGTACGAAAAATACCGCTTTCAAAGAAATCGTGCGATAATCTGATTGTTCGTACACAGCTTTCGAGAGCCGATCACCATGGAACAGGCACGAAAAAATTTCTTGTACGATACCAGATTGTACGATTTTTCATTTAACCACTTCAGGACCAAGCCTATTTTTGACACTTTGTCAAACTTGCAGAACGTGGTTTTCCCGCACCCGCCCCTAATTGGCTTTGACCTTTGTTTTGGGAGCATGCTTGGAATTTTCCTGTACAGACTTGGACAAATTTGTTGGTACTCCTTCAGCTCATTGAAACAATGCTTAGTTCTTCTAAAAAGCAATATATTTTAAATTAAGGTAGAAGTACAGCCAAAGCTCGTTTGGTTGTACTTCTGTGGATCACAGGAGTGCAGTTCCTTTTGCGCTGTTTTCAGCAGACAGCGGGCTGAAGTCTGTTCTCTGCTGACATCACAGAGCCGGTCCAAACACTGCGTCATTGGCCATGAAGTCAGGATCCGCCCAGATCCCTGGACCGACACCTGGTTCAGCCTCCTCAGCGAGCCTCTGAGATCCCCAGCCTCCACAGCTCAACTCTCCAATGAGCGAGGCAGAGCAGAGACCTGCGACTGCCAGTCGCCAGATCTCTGCTCACGGGGCTGTGAGAACCAAGCGATCTGCAGTGTTCGATCGCGCAGTGAGGCGCCATGGGACAGATGCTGCATCCACCTAGGTAAAAAACAAACAAACATACTTCTCTTTTAAAAAGCAATCATCTCATGTACTGTATATGCATGCATTTGCCATGTTATGAGGTAAAAAAAGGAAGTGTAAAAAGAGGGGTTACCTTGCGGGCGTGCGCCCGTCTGATACACTCTGCGTCCATAGACACAGAGTGTATGTCTCAGTCCCGCCCCCCCAGCGGCCACGTCATTGGATTTGATTGACAGCAGCGTGAGCCAATGGCTGCGCTGCTATCGATCTATCCAATCAACGCCGAGACTCTGTGAAAAGGATGCTGGGGGATGCGCACAGCAGGTGTTTTTTCACCTTTTAATGCATATGATACATTAAGGTGAAAAAACACAAACCTTTACAACCCCTTTAATAAATGCAGTAAAAAGTTACATTTCCACAAGTGTTTGTTAATGCATTCTATTGTCAGTGATGTGTGTGTTTTTTTTTTTTTTTTTGCCTGCCTGCCTGCCTGCCTTTAAACGCCCCTTTATGTTGGCCTATGTGTCCATAGGCGTTTAAAGGTAGGAATGCAGAATAAAAAAACAATCTTGTTACACCCATCTGAGTTTTGGATTTCACAGTTATTTTCAACACAAAACGAAGCTTATATGCTTAAATACAGTATTTTGAAATCTGACGGACTGTTTACACGTTAAATGTGAAAATCAGAGGTGTTCTGTCCCATTAGCAACCATATAAGGTCAGCAGGTTTGCGGCTGCTTTTAAAATTTAACATTTAAACAGTCCGACTGATTTCCAAATCCTGTATTTAAGCATATAAGCTCAGTTTTGTGTTTGAAAAAAATTGAAATATAAAACTCGGTGGGTGTAACAAGATGTCCGCTTGCCCCTTCTCACTCTATCATTACTGTGCAGGAGTGTGGGGTGTAGCAAGATAGCTGCGACAAAACGTCACTTCCGGAGCATTCTGTGATAGGGAGCGGAATGTGGCACTACAGCGGCGACAAAACGTCACTTCCGGAGCATTCTGGTATAGGGAGCGGAATGTGACACTACAGCGGCGACAAAACGTCACTTCCGGAGCATTCTGGTATAGGGAGCGGAATGTGAC
This sequence comes from Rana temporaria, assembly GCF_905171775.1. NCBI lineage: Eukaryota > Metazoa > Chordata > Amphibia > Anura > Ranidae > Rana > Rana temporaria. The sequence continues at coordinate 210,180,442 of NC_053490.1, read as the reverse complement.
ACTACAGCGGCGACAAAACGTCACTTCCGGAGCATTCTGTGATAGGGAGCGGAATGTGGCACTACAGCGACGAAAAAACGTCACTTCCGGAGCATTCTGGTATAGGGAGCGGAATGTGACACTACAGCGGCGACAAAACGTCACTTCCGGAGCATTCTGTTATAGGGAGCGGAATGTGACACTACAGCGGCGACAAAACGTCACTTCCGGAGCATTCTGTTATAGGGAGCGGAATGTGACACTACAGCGGCGACGAAACGTCACTTCCTGATGAGACAGCCGCCGCCGGGTGTACCAAGATGGCTGCCGCTCCGGAGCTAGGCTGAAGCCAGGGACTTTTCTATGGCCGCACCTGAAAATCGCGGGTTACCTGGCCTGGAGATCGCGGGGCGGAGGTGAATCGAGATTACGATTTTCTTACGATTAATCGTGCAGCTCTACTGCAGGGCTAAATAAAAATAATAAACTTGCCCAGAGCCTGAAACTGCATGTCCGGGGCGTCGGGTGATATGAATTGTGTTTGCTTGATGTAGTCCTTTTGCACAATTTAGTTTCGTATTGTAATATGCATGGCAAAATTTAGTGTTTAAAATTGTATCTTTAATGCTCTGGGCTTGTTTCATATGTTCCTGGTTTGCCTACCTATAATTATTGAGACAAAATATCTGTATCCTTGAACAGCTGAAAAAGTACCGTATTTATCGGTGTATAACACGCACCCTAACTTTAAGAGGGACGTTTCAGGGAAAAAACTTTCCACAACCCCCTGTGTATAACACGCAGGCAGTTTACCCGATATTTTCAGGGTAAAAAAGTAAGTGTTCTACGCCAATAAATACAGTCGTTATTGTATCATTCTTGTATGGTCTGAACTGATAAAATGGAAATCTGTTTGTTGTGAGGCGTTATGCTTTGTATGCCATAATAGCAGTAGCGTGTTGAATGAAAAAAGCTGACTCGATTCCCCCATTGACATACTCGATGTGACTGAAGGAATTTTCCCAGATGAGTCGATTGATAGATGAAATTCTGTATATTCTCCCTGCCCATACATGGATTGAAATTGAGCCAGGAACCGGCCGTATTCTGATCCATGTATGGCTGGAAGGGTAAGCATCAGCAAGAGGAATGCAGAGGGAAGAGAGCCTTGGGTACTTTGTTCCATCAGGAGCTCAATAATGAGAAAAAAATAAAATAAAAAGGGCTGATCCTTCTTTAACCCCTAGTTAGAAGTTCTCCCAATCTCCTAACACAGAGGACTGTTTTCTGCAGCCCCCATAGAAGCGTGATTGTTGGTATTGAATGTACAAGCCGTACCTCTGCAGGTAAGTACTGGTTCTTATACAATACTGTATATCCAATGAAATGAACATGATGTGTCAAGGTATTTAGAACACAACAATCATTTTTAAAAGGAAAAGTTAACAATATAGGGGACATGTAATTCTCATTTTTCCTTTTCTAGACCTGAAGAAAAATCCTCTGCTATAATAAAGCAGATTTAAATGGGGATTAAAATTCCAGTCCATATAATCTTTTGAGTTTCATTAATACAAAAGTCTTTCAACAACAGAAAAGTTTCAATGAAAGTCAAAAATAAATAAAGATCACTAGGACTCGCTTAAAGCCCAAATCCATGCCCATGCAGTGACCAAACCCCCACCACCCCGCACTGCATCCGTTAAATATGTGCTTTATGCCACCCTCCCTTTAGAATGTAAGCTCTATGAGCAGGGCCCTCCTGTACCTTCTGTATTGAACTGTACTGTAATTGTGCTGTCCCCCCTCTACATTGTAAACTGTTGGCGCTATATAAATCGTGTATAATAATAATAATATTCCTCCCTCCATCAGGCATCCCTTCTTTCCCTGCCACCATTCCCTTATTCCAGGGGTCTCAAACTGGCGGCCCTCCAGCTGTTGCGAAACTACAAGTCCCACCATGCCTCTGCCATAGAGAGTCATGCTTGTAACTGTCAGCCTTGCAATGCCTCATGGGACTTGTAGTTTGGCAACAGTTGGAGGGCTGCCAGTTTGAGACCCCTGCCTTATTTCCTTAAACACTTCAGCCCTGAGGATTTGGCTGCCAAATGACCAGGCCACTTTTTGCAATTCGGTACTGCGTCGCTTTAACTGACAATTGTGCGACGTGGCTCCCAAACAAAATTGACATCCTTTTTTCCCCCACAAATAGAGCTTTCTTTTGGTGGTATCTGATCACCTCTGCAGCTTTTATTTGTTGCTCTATAAACAAAAATAGAGCGACAATTTTGAAAAAAAAAAGCTATATTTTTTACTTTTTGCTATATTAAATATCTCTGTGACACGATCGCGGGACACCCGCGGACATAGAGTCCGTGGTTCCCAAAGGGGGCGGTCACAGAGCTTGCGGCAGTGGGTGCATGTGCGCCGCTGGCGGCAAATTTAAAGGGACGTACCTGTACGCACCATTCTGCTGACGTGTGCGCTGGTTGGCAAGTGGTTAAAAGAATTGTAAAGGCAGAAGGTTTTTTGTCTTAATGCATTAAGATTAAAAACCTTTTGTGTGTAGCAGCCCTCAATTACATACCTGGGCCCCTTCTCTCTCCAGCGATGTCCTCGACCCCCTCAGCCATCCAATACACTTCTCCTGATAGGCTCAGACAGAGCAGCAGCGCCATTGGCTCTCGCGGCTGTCATTTAGGGGAGAGAGGGGGTGGGGCTAGGTCGGGGCTCCATGTCTGAATGGATACACGGAGCTCTGACTTGGCTTGTGTGCCCCCTGTAGCAAGCTGCTGGCGGAGGGGCACTTGATAGGAGGTGAGGGGCTGGGAACAGCAAGGAGGGACCTGAAAAGAGGAGGATCAGGGCGGCTCTGCAAAACCAACTGCACAGAGGCAGGAAGTATAGCAGGTTTGTTATTTAAAAAAAAAAAAGAGCCTTTACAATCACTTTAAAGTGGAGGTTCACCCGCAAAAAAAATTTAAGATTAGATTCATGCTCATTTTGTCATGGGGAATCGGGTAGTTTTTTTAAAAACGAAGCAGTACTTACCGTTTTAGAGAGCGATGTTCTCCGCCGCTTCCGGGTATGGTCTTCGGGTCTGGGCGTTCCTATTTGATTGACAGGCTTCCGACGGTCGCATCTATCGCGTCACGATTTTCCGAAAGTAGCCGAACGTTGGTGCCCAGGCGCCGTATAGAGCCACACCGACGTTCGGCTTCTTTCGGCTACTCGTGACGCGATGTATGCGACCGTCTGAAGCCTGTCGGAAGCCTTATATATATATATAAAATAATAATGTGTGTGTGTGTGTGTGTGTGTGTATATATAATTTTTATTTTTTTTTTTCTTATGCAGCAAATGGCCCTGAATTTTTTCTTTATTTTTTGTTTTTTAATTTGGCAGACTTCAGCTTTAAGCTATTATTTTGTACCTTGGCTAAAAAAATAAAAGTATGTATTTGGTAGAATGGGTTATGTAGTTCATATTTGATCTACAATTGCTAATCATGTCATGACAGCGCCTTCTTGCTTGAATAAAAAGGGCAACAAGTGTTCACCTTGCAGTGAGACAGAGGTTAATCATTTCACAGGAACCACTGAACTAGACACGGCTATGAAGGTTTGCAATTCAAATTTTCCATTGGCATGGACCACGGTGTCATCACAGACATAGACAGACACGCTTCTTGTATATTTTTTTAACAAGAAATTCAAGCATTTTGTATTAAATATAATGCTCCTTTACTTTCAAAATATAATTACCTTGTCTGTTAAAGCGGAGGACCCCCCGAAATACGGCAGCTGCTGACTTTTAAAAAATTAACACTTGCCTGTCCAGCGTGCCCGCAAAGTTGGCAGACGAGGACGAGCAATCGCTCGGTCCTCCGATGCTGCCGCCGCCATGCATCGGTGGGGGGAGTCATGAAGTTTTCTGTGTTTCCCAGAAGACAGCAGGGGGGGGGGGCTGTGACGCGAAGGAGCTGAAGTGGTGCAAATACCTGTTTTATACAGGTATCTGCACCCCCTCCCCCCTGAAAGGTGTCAAATGTGACACCGGAGGAGGGGAGGGTTCCGAAAAGCGGAAGTTCCACTTTTGCAGGAAGCACGCTGCGCTCTGTGAATGATAGGCTGCAGTCTTCTGGGACCTGTGAAGTGTCCCAGAAGGCTGCGGGGGAAGGAGGGGGGGACGCTGAACTTCCAGCTTAGTTCGCCACGCCACTGTGTGTCCATTGACGCACCTTGCACGGCTCAGCCCCACTCCTGCTTCTTCCTCGTTGGCTGTGATTGACTGCAGTGGGAACCAATGGGTTTTACTTCCTCTTTTTTTCACCTGCAAAGTAAAAGCATAATGGGCTAGTATACTAGCCCATTATGTGTAACTTACCTGTAATCGAAGCCTGCGCTGTCCCCGGTGGTGGCCACATCCATCTTCGCCCCTCTTCCCTCCGGGGGCCGCGGACTCGGCTCTGTGACTGGCGGGGGATCACGTGACGTCACTCCCGTGCATGCGCGGGGGAGCCGTCAGTTACGGTACTTACTAGTGAAGAAACGTCGCGGAGGGCTGTTTCTTCACAGTGCATGCGCCGATGACATCATTGGCGCACTACAAGGTAAATATCTTTTAAACGGCGCATGTTTAACAGTTTTTTGCCTTTTTAAGAATTTACTGCATAAAGGTTAAAATTGTACCGCTTCTGCTGCTGTCATTCAGACTACTCTGAGGAGGTAGTGAGGGCATAGATTACCAGCTCTGTATGTGTCTATGGATGCACAGCCCAGCTTGGCAGAGCATGTGCATGGGTTCCTCCTTTTTTTTTTTTTTTACTTCAAAACCAAGTTTATTGAGATGTTACAAATAAAAGGCACATACATGTTAGACATTTGATTAACATTAAGCGATGCCTGATACGGATCTGCAGATATACAATTTACAGTGTAGGTTCATACCCCGTTTCACATCCGTCCCTTTACACAAGGGTTCAACCTTATTACGCGTAGGAGAAGATACCCCATACGTTCCATAAACCCAAAGCAATCACCAGATAACCATACCCCCCCAATTCCATATACCCTCTTCCTTTGCCAGAGATTTACACCGTACATGTTTCCCCATCCGCCAGCCACCTGTCCCAAACATTGGAGAACTTCTGTGGGCGCCCCCTCTGAATGTAGATCATCCTCCTATAGGGAAGGGTGGTGTTCACCTCCCTTTTCCAGTCCTCCAACGTTGGGGCCCTATCCCTCATCCATGCCTTGGCCACTACCTTTCTAGCCATAAATAGCGATTCACATATGAAGATGTTCTGGTACTTATCTATGTCCACGTCTGGGACCAGTCCTAACAGACATAACTTCGGGTCCATCCCCACCGGTGATCCCATATTGTCGTGTAGGAACTTTGTTACCTGCAACCAGTAGGCCTGTATGTCTGGGCACTGCCACAGTAAGTGGCAGAATGAGGCCTCCGCAGCAGCACACATGGGGCAGGCAGTGCTCCGTGTGGGTTGGAATTTTGCTAATCTCTTGGGCGTCAGGTAAGCACGATGAACTATATATAGCTGAGTTAGCCTGTCCGATAGTTTGGGGGACGACGTCTTTACTCCCTCCAATATCTCACCCCAGTCAGTGTCATCTATCTGTCCCAGGTCCTGTTCCCATTTCGTCTTTGCTGTCTGTGACACCTTGCCTACCTTTTCCAATCGGATTGTGTAGTATAAATTAGATGTGAGTTTTGTTGATTCGGCCCCAAAGATAACATCCAGCACCCGCGGCCTATTCAAATCCACCGCAACCTGTTCCATTTGTGTTCTAAGTGCATGCCGAAGCTGCAGGTGCATGGGTTCCTCCTTAACACCCAGCTTGCTGATGGGGCACCTAGAGGAGGGAGTAGGTGAAAGCGCCAGAAGGGGACTGCCAGAAGAGGAGGTAAGTGACCTTTCTGTGCAATATTGTTTCACAGAGCAGGTAAGTATTACCTCCTTTTTTTTGGTAAAAAACAAACAAACCACCTTTTAGTATTACTTTAATTGATGTACTGTGTCTGCCATGAACATCTTTATGTGCCAGCTTGCCATGCTCTCGCAGGCACTGTGGATGTCTTTCTGTAGTCACAGCAGCTCAGCCAGATCCAGAAAACGTGATATCTTTTTTTTCTTGTTGAATTATTTGCCCTCATTTTGAGCATCTCAAGTGATTTTCATATAATCTCTGAATGTAACATGTTATACTCCCAGAAGATCTGTAGCTCTTAGTAGAAAATTGAAATCGCTTCCTGAAAATTAATTTTTTCCCTCTTTAACCTAAAGGAATGATTTCCTTTACCAAATAAATAGAACAGACATTCACACACTCGCTCCAATATAGAAAAGGTTTTACCTTTTTCAGCTCCATACATTTTTTTTAATTTTTTTTTTATGCTCCATTTTCACCTCTCCGGTCGCTGCTCAGAGAGGTGCGCTGACATAGGTCTATGTGGAGAGCTACAAGAACTGGAAGGAGAGAGTCTGAGGAGCTGATGGGTAGAGCAGGAAGGCTTGATTCTAGTGGCCCGTGGCTTCTTTATACGGGGAGGGTTCTCTCCTTTTTCTCCCCCGGGGGGGTTTTCTTTTTTGATTCTAGTGGCAGAGCATTGCGTAGGAGACGGCCCACCACTCTCTTCCTGGCCAAGTTCTTCCTGTGCCACGCCTGCGTGCTGCAAACCTCGGGAGCTGGGCACCCACCCTTCACTGCAGGTCAGGATGTGCAGAAATGCCCGCTTTTCAGAAGAAATCTAACAGGCAGTGAGGAGATGTTCTATCACCTCCTCACCACCTGATTTAACTATATAATGCCGTACTATTGTGCTGCAATCGCGTGCATTGCCCTGTTGAACTTCAATGAGCGAGCTTGGCTGTGCCACTTATAAAACTCTGCAGCCCAAGTTAGAATTTTTTTTTTTTTTTTTAAATTTTGGGTAGAATAGGATCATAGCTGAAGTTTTTTTATTTATTGCAGTCTGTGGTCCTAGTAGGGGGTTTCAATCTTTCTATTTGTCTTGGTAACCATTATCACCCAAACTGAAGGTAGTTGAGGGTAAATCTTCCATGTGGTATGCGGTAAGTGTTCAGCTGACCACTGTAGAGGAATTTTCTCACTTTGTATAGAGATGTGCTTTCTCTTCCCTTTGTAACAGGACATAGACAGCAAAAACTGACATGGATTTTAACTCTTCTCACAACACGATGGGGTAGATTCAGGTAGGGGCGCGCAATGATACGGCGGCGCAGCGTATCGCATTTACGTTACGCCGCCGTAACTTACAGGAGCAAGTGCTGTATTCACAAAGCACTTGCTCCGTAAGTTGCGGCGGCGTAGCGTAAATGGGGCCGGCGTAAGCGCGCGTAATTCAAATGTGGAAGGGGGGCGTGTTTTATGTAAATATACGATGACCTGACGTGATTGACGTTTTGTACGAACGGCGCATGCACCGTCCGTGTACATATCCCAGTGTGCATTGCTCCCAAGTACGGCGCAACGACGTATTGGTTTCGACGTGAACGTAAATTACGTCCAGCCCTATTCACGAACGACTTACGCAAACGACGTGAAAAATTCAAATTTCGAAGCGGGAACGACGTCCATACTTAACATTGGCCGCGCCTCCTAATAGCAGGAGCAACGTTGCGATGAAAACGACTTACGCAAACGACGTAAACTACCGCCGGGCGCATGTACGTTTGTGAATCGGCGTGAGTAGGTAATTTGCATATAAGAAAGAGGGGGTGTAGTGGCGCTTGCAGTAAATAAATAAAAAAATATGACAAGAAACGCACAGCAACGTGTGATAATGTCCAAAAAAATGTGTTCCACTCCAAATTCCTCTTTATAATCCTCTCGCATCAATGACTTAAGATGTGAAGGAGGGGATGTGTGAAGATAATGAGATCCAAACAATATTTATGACTCAATGTCTAGAGTTCATACACAATCATATAAGATGAAGCAAAATGTGGATAATTGCATTTGTATGAGTGAATCCATGTAACCACAAATAAACGTAGTAAAAGGGTGAACCCAAATGACAGTACGTGCACTATAAAGTCTGTGCCTAAAAATATATAAATATATAATAAATAAATAATGTTCCAGTTAGGTGCACTAATTAAATGTGCCAAATAAATAAATAATGTTCCAATAATCAAAGTGTCCCGAAAAAATTCCCATGCAAAAAACAGGATAATTGTATCACAGTGAACGTGGAATAAATAATAAAGTGCTTGATGCAAAAATTCCCAAAAAGTGCAATAGTGCTAGGTTAGAGGATGATGCTGCAATCCAATGCACGATCCATTCCGTGTAGTAGTGCAGAATCAGAAGGTAAATACTAGCCTCTCACCTCATGAAAGGCTAATTAGAGCCTTTAGGTAATATGAAGGTCAGCAGGGGATAGCTCTGGATCCAGGGCAGCCCAGGTAATTTTCATCACATAAGGTCCCAGGTAATTTTCATCACATAAGGTCCCAGGTAATTTTCATCACATAAGGTCCCAGCCGCTCTCAATAAAGCATAAGGCAAAACTCCATAGTGTAGTAGGTAGGAATAACATTTAATAACACATAGTATCACTTACAGTTAAAATCTTTGAACACCAGCAGCAACAGCAAACGGTTCACAGACAAACGAAATGACAGACAGCTAATCTCCGCTCTCGGCCGCGAGCGGAAATAACGTCACCGACGGCACTTCTCCAAACACCTGACGCGTTGCGTGGCTGAACTACGCCACTTAATCGTAGGTGACGATCACCTACGATTAAGGCTGGGACCTTTTTTTTTTTTTTTTTTTGCCTATTATTATAGTATTATAGTGCACGTACTGTCATTTGGGTTCACCCTTTTACTACGTTTATTTGTGGTTACATGGATTCACTCATACAAATGCAATTATCCACATTTTGCTTCATCTTATATGATTGTGTATGAACTCTAGACATTGAGTCATAAATATTGTTTGGATCTCATTATCTTCACACATCCCCTCCTTCACATCTTAAGTCATTGATGCGAGAGGATTATAAAGAGGAATTTGGAGTGGAACACATTTTTTTGGACATTATCACACGTTGCTGTGCGTTTCTTGTCATATTTTTTTATTTATTTACTGCAAGCGCCACTACACCCCCTCTTTCTTATATGCTGATTGGTGCGTGAGCACTTTCATGTAGTGGCTGCTGCATATATTTGTTTATTTATTTTACACTTTGTTTATTAGTTAGGTTACCCTAGGTTAGTTGTGGTTTCGCGCATTGGTTCCCCCCCTTTTAGGTAATTTGCATACTCTACGCTGAAAACGACGGGAGCGCCACCTAGCGGCCAGCGTGAGAATGCACCCTAAGATAGGACGGCGTAAGAGATTTATGCCAGTCGTATCTTAGGCTAATGTCGGCGTATCTAGCTTTCTGAATATGGATACGCCGGCGTAAATTCTCTCTGAATCTACCCCAAGATTTTTGTTTTACATCATTCAGTCATGTGAAAATGAAAAAATACCCCATGGAAATTGTTGACTTTTTTTTAAACATACTTGAACAGGCAAACATTAAAGTGGAGTTCCACCCAAAAGTGGAACTTCCGCGTTAAGCACGCCTCACCCCCTGACATGCCACATTTGGCATGTAATTTTTTTTGGGGGCGGGGGGTGTACATTATTTTTAGTGGGACTTCCTGTCCCACTTCCTGCTTCCTTTTTTTGGCCACCTAGGCGGCAAATCCTCTCACCCTAGGCGGCCCCTCCCTTTCAGCGATCTTCTGGGACACAACACAGGTCCCAGAATATTGGCTGGCCAATAGCAGAGCGCAGCGTGATTCGAACATGCACAGTGCATGCCCGGCCGTAAGCTGTCATGGACGGGTGCCCACAGTTGTTATGACAGTGCAGAGAAGAGAAGGGGGAGCGAGCCTCCGGACGGCCACATCGCTGGACTGTGGGGCAGGTAAGTGTCCGTTGTAGCTGCTGACTTTTAATAAACTAAAAAACAGGTGGAACTCCGCTTTAAACCTTTACTTAGACAATGCCCAGAGATAATGTACTTGAAGGGGGGGGGGGGGGACACAGGGGCATTGTTCCTTTTCAATCAAGCATTTAATAAAAACACAAGTGGATGTTATAATTTATTGTGGAAAAGTTCACCATTGGCCTCAAAGGTTGGTATTGCCCTCTTTAACAGAAATCACTTTTTGTATAATTTTTTCATAACTGCCCACTAGTCTCTGACATTGACTGGTAAAACTTTTGATCTCTCTCCCATGCATTATTCTTTCAGTTAAAACCTCATTTTGTGGTTTGAAAGAGAAGTTTGGGTTCTGGGCAGATCCTGACCATTTGGTCGCAATCTTTCCTCAGCCTGGAGCGGTTCTGTGATGTCAACAGACAGTGAGCTTTAGCCCGCTGTCTGCTGAAAACAGGCCACACGGGAGTGTAGAACAAACTGCACTCCTGTGATCCACGTGATTCAAAGCATACCACCTCATCAGTGAAGCGTGGTAGTGTCATGGCGTGGGCATGTATGGCTGTCAATGGAACTGGTTCTCTTGTATTTATTGATGATGTGATGTGATGCGAGTCTCAAATTTTTGGTTCTAAGGACTAAATAGTACATGGTTATGGGAAATTTCAGAAGTGGAATGGAATTTTTGCAAGGGAATACATGCAAGAGGTACAAGATTTTGTAGAAAATAATATTCATATAGCTAGATTCAGGATGGCAAGTGCATACTTGCGGCGTAGCGTATGGCATTTACACTACGCCGCCGTAAGTTAGCGAGGCAAGTACATGATTCACAAAGTACTTGCCTGCTAAGTTACGGCGGCGTAGCATAAATCGGGCGGGCGTAAGGGCGGCTAATTCAAATTCGGCTAAGGGGGCGTGTTTTATGTTAATGGAGCTTGACCTGACGTGATTGACGTATTTTACGATCAGCGCATGCGCCGTCCGTGTACATATCCCAGTGTGCATTGCGGCAAAGTACGCTGCACGGTCCTATTGATTTAGACGTGGACGTAAATGACGTGAATCCCTATTCACGGACGACTTACGCAAACGACATAATTTTTCGAATTTCGACGCGGGAACGGCAGCCATACTTAACATTACTATTCCAGCTATTTGATGGAATAACTTTAGGCCTGATAATGCATTACGTAAACGGCGTATCTGTACTGCGTCGGCCGGGCGTACGTTCGTGAATAGGCGTATCTAGTGATTTACATATTCTACGCCGACCGCAATGGAAGCGCCACCTAGCGGTCAGCCTAAAAATTACACTTTAGGATACGACGGTGTAAGACACTTACGCTGCTCGTATCTGAGCCTAATTTAGGCGTATCTGGTTACCAGAATACGCTTAAATTAGCGCCGGTGGAAATTCAGACTTAGGCTGGCGTATCTACTGATACGCCAGCCTAAGTCTTTCTGAATCCACCTAATAGACTATAATTAAGCCCCAGAGGCAGGGTGAAACATGTCGGGAGGGGTGGGCATGGGGGGGTAAAGCAGCATCAGCTGAGGCCACCCTACACCTTTTTATACTGGCATTTCTGGATGAGTGAAACCTGACGTCAACACCCCTTTTCCTAAGTTCCAGCAGAGAAATTACACCTCCGGGCTTGGAGCAGCACTATAAGGTTCTAAGGTCGTGGTGAATAATATGCATACGAGTTGCCAATAAGATGACACAGTGTTTTGTGATTGCTGCCTGGCATAAGACAATTGCCATCAAGCACCCTTTGACTTGCCTATTAAATGCAGAGATTGTGTATTTTTATTAAATTAAATCATTACTGTATCTGTTTAAAGTCGTTGTAAAGGTATACGTTGTTTTTTTTTTTTTTACCTTTTTAATGTACTATCTGCATTGAGGTAAAATATCTTCCAAGCCCCCAAATACTTACCCGGCTCCTATTTCAATCCAGAGATTTGCCCGAGAGCAGCATTGCTGTTTTCTCTCTCCCTCCACAGAGGCGCCAGCAGGAGCCATTGGCTTGGGAGCAAACCTGTTTGTGCACCCCTATAGCAAATGGCTTGCTATGGTGGCACACTCAGAAGAGGGGACTCCAGAAGAGGAGTTTCAGGGCCACTCTGTGCAATACCATTGCACAGAGCAGGTAAGTATAACATGTTATTTTAGGTAAATGGCAAGCTATACAACTGCTTTCAATTGTAAATTATTATATATTTATTACAGATATTTTATATGGCATTTTCAACTTACGCCGCACACTTTTTTACAAACTGTACATTTACATTAGTCCTGGCCCTCAGAGAGTTTACCGTCTCTTATTTGATAGCCAAGTGACCTTACAGTGTATACAGCATAAAGATGTGGCATAGATACCGGTAATATTCAGTGCTAAGCGGCATGTTGTATACAATATAGTTGACAACCCAATGTATAAAGTGGGTTAAAATATCTGCAATGCTGGATTTTGTATGTGCTGAGTAAGATGTGTGCATCCACCTCCACCCACATCACTTCCTGCGTGTAGAAAAGATTTCCGATGCTCTTTTTAAAGATGTGTAAATGATAAATATCAATGCAGACATGAACATACCAAGCAACAGTGTGACTTCTTCATTCTGACATTGGTGTAGTTTGCAACACATGCTGTATATAAGGTATGTCATAGTTCTGTAAATCATGAAAATAAATTCCTTTCCTGCTTAACCACCTGTATACCAGCGTGTGTGTGTGTGTGTGTGTGTGTGCGTGTGTGTGTGTATGTATGTATGTATGTATGTGTATATATATATATATATATATATATATATATATATATATATATATATATATATATATATATATATATATATATATATATATATATATATATATATATATATATATATATATATATATATATATATATATATATATATATATATATATATGTATGTATGTATGTATATGTATATGTATATGTATATATATATATATATATATATATATATATATATATATATATATATATATATATATATATATATATATATATATATATAATCTCTCCCTTTCTTTCCAGGAAATTTCACAGCTTTCAGTGCTCTGAGTATTTCATCCCCTGCTGATTTTGTACATTTGCCCAATAATATTAATGGTAGGTTTATTTTAACAGTGAAAGACAGAATAACAGAAAAAATCCAGGAAAACGCGTTTCAAAAAGAGTTATAGCCCAGGTTCACACTGGGCTGCGGGAATGAAGCCGTGTGAATTCCTGATTTCACTCCCGCTTGTCAGTCCCGATTGCGGCCGCGATTACAGATGTCAATGTAAATCATGGGCTGAAATCACAAAAAGGTAGTACAGAAACTATTTTTGAAATCGGTGCGGCGCAATAGATGCAGTGTCACACCGATTTAGGACGGTGCCATGGCTGGCAAATTGCACCAGTGTGAACAAGGTGTGACAGGAAGTCAGGTAAATCTGTGGGTGTTGTCACAAACGGGACATACATTTCTGCCTTGCTTAGACAATACACCAATCATTATTGGGCGTCGGCTGCAAAAATAGCCAGACAAGGTCTAAGGGCGTTGAAAGACTCCAGCTGTTCAGAGTGAGGCAATTAAGCCGTCTATAAGAAGTCCAGAGGGTTACCACAAATGGCTGCGTTACTCCTAAGGCTGTGTGAGTAGGAGAGCAGTGCCAGAAGGTTTTCGGTGGAGGTGAGGAGAGGATTGATTTTTCTGTGTGATAAAAATCAAAAGACTATTGTTTTGTGCTGTATGACCAGCACTGTCTACCCAGCAGTAGGCTGTGTTAGACTTCATAGATAGGTTCCTGTGTGGAAGGTAGACGCCCAGAGTGGCTAGGATTTATTTTATGTTTGATTTTGTTTATGCTGTTTGGATGCTTGCAATTGTTTTCCAGCAAGATGGAAAAATAAACCAGAAACGTTGTTTTCAACCGTCTTCGACTGCCAGTCTGTATAAATTCAGTGTGTGGTGAACCCAACCAAGGGGTCACACACCCCGCTACCGAGCTAACCCCTCACAAAGGGCATAAATTGATTCGCATTTTAATGAGTGAAACAACTATTTGATCCTCTATCAATCAGCAAGATGTCTGGCTCCCAGGTAGCTTCTATACAGGTAACGAGCTGCGATTAGGAGCACTCTCTTAAAGGGAGTGCTCCTAATCTCAGCTTGTTACCTGTATAAAAGACACCTGTCCACAGAAGCAATCAATCGGATTCCAATCTTCCCACAATGGCCAAGACAAAAGAGCTGTCCAAGGATGGCAGGGACAAGATTCTAGACCTACAGGAGGCTGAAATGGGCTACAAGACCAATGCCAAGCAGCTTGGTGAGAGGGTGGCAACAGTTGGGATTATTCGCAAATGGAAGAAACACAAAATAACTGTCAATCTCCCTCGGTCCGGGGCTCCATGCAAGATCTCGACTCCTGGAGTTTCAATGATCTTGAGAATGGTGAGGAATCAGCCCAGAACTACACAGGAGTATCTTGTCAATGATCTCAAGTCACCAAGAAAACAATTGGTAATGCACTACACCGTGAAGAACTGAAATCCTGCAGTGCCCGCAAGGTCCCCCTGTTTAAGAAAGCGCATGTACAATCCAGTCTGAAGTTTGCTAATGAACATCTGAATGATTCATGATGAAAGTGTTGTGATCAGATGAGACCAAAATCAAGCTCTTTGGAATCAACTCAACATGCCGTGTTAGGAGGAGGAGGAATGCTGCTGATTACCCCAAGAACATCATCCCCAACGTCACATACGGAGGTGGAAACATTATGCTTTGCGGGTGTTTTTTTTCTGCTAAGGGGACAGGACAACTTTACCACATCAAAGAGACGATGGACGTGGCCATGTACTGTCAAATCTGGGGTGAGAACCACCTTCCCTCAACCAGGGCATTGAAAATGGTCTTCCAGCATGACAGTGACTCAAAACACAAGGCCAAGGCAACAAAGGAGTGGCTTAAGAAGAAGAAGATAAAGGTCCTGGAGTGGCCTAACCAGTCTGCAGACCTTCATCCCATAGAAAATATGTGGAGGGAGCTGAAGGTTCGAGTTGCCAAATGTCAGCCTCACAACCCTAATGACTAATGAGATGTGTGCAAACCTGGTGGCCAACTACAAAAAACGCCTGACCTCTGTGATTGGCAACAAGGATTTTGCCACCATACAGCTTTAAAGCAGAAACCCGCACAGATGTCTGTAAAATTGCCACCAAAATCGGGACTTGCATGCAGGAGTGAAATCGTGCGAGTTCAGCTGAACTCGCACGGCTTCATTCCTGCAGCTCAGTGTGAATCTGGGCTTAGACTGCTTTCACACTGAGAAGTGTTTCAAGCGCTTTTGAGTTAAATAAAAGCTCCAGAAAAATGCATCCCTTGGATGTGTTCACACTGGGGCAGTGCACTTCCGTTGCGGCGAATAAAATACTGCTTGCAGCATTTTTGTAGCATGTTTGTGGAGTTAAAAAAATAAAAATAAACGCACCCCCCCCCCCCCCTATTGAAATCAATTGAAAATGCGACAAGCACGCTTGTCAATCACAATTCTACCCCCCTCCCGATCTTAAAACCACATTTCCCGATTCTATGTAATAAGGGCAGATAGTTCTCTGCTCACTTTAGATAGCTGATAAACTTGCAGGCTGCCTGGATTTTTTTTTTTTTTTTTTATCTTAACATCGAGATAAACAGAAACATTGCAAACATTTCCTTCTTGGGTCAAAGGAATGAACTTCTGTTTGTAGATGAGGTCAGTTTAACCACTTGAAGACTAAACCTTTTTCTAACGTTTGTTGCTTACAAGTTAAATTCTGTGGCCCAGATTCACAAAGACTTACGACGGCGTATATCCAGATACACCGTCGTAAGTCCGAATGGCCGCCATCGTATCTATACACCTGATTCATAGAATCGGTTACGCATAGATTTGGCCAAGATACGAGCGGCGTAAGTCGCCTACGCCGTCGTATCTTGGGTTGCAATAATTACGCTGGCCGCTAGGTGGCGCTTCCTTGATTTCTGCGTTGAATATGTAAATGAGCAAGATACACCGATTCACGAACGTACGTACGCCCGTCGCAATTAGTTACGCCGTTTACGTAAGACATACGCCGGCGTAAAGATAAAGCATGTCTCTAGGTGGCGCAGCCCATGCAAAGTATGGACGTCGGAACAAGCGTATCTTTTTACGTCGCTTGCGTAAGTCGTACGCGAATAGGGCTGTGCGTAAATTACGTTCACGTCACAGGCATTGAGCCGGCGTATCTTTGGGCGTAAATACGACGTGATACTGGGCATGCGCCGTTCGTTCGGCCATGCATCTACATGGGGTCAAGCCTCATTGTAATACAACACGCCCCCTAACAGCCTACTTTGAATTACGCGCGCTTACGCCGGCCTATTTACACTACGCCGCCGTAACTTAGGACGCAAGTGCTTTGTGAATACAGCACTTGCTTCTCTAAGTTGCGGCGGCGTAGCGTAAATACGATCCGCTACGCCCGCGCCCACGTAGAGCGGCTGTACGTGAATCTAGGCCTGTATTTTTTGCTAGAAAATGACTTGGAACCACCAAACATTATATATATTTTTTTAGCATAGACCCTAGAGAATAAAACAGAGGTTGTTGCAATATTTTATGTCTCACTGTATTTGCACAGCGGTCTTTCAAACACAATTTTTGGTGAAAAAAAATGCACTTTAATGAATTTTAAGAAAAAACAAAAAGTGGTTAAGTTATCCTGACTGGGTGTCATATGACATCCAGCAGGTTATGCCTCTCAGGCATGCCCATCAGTGGTGTGGTGTGATGTATTCCTCTGACATATCACATCTCTGATCTTGGTAAAGATGTGTCCAATCACAGCAGTTACATCGCAACCAGGAAGTGCAGTTAATCGACTTTTTCTCTATTTGCACTAATAAGGTGTGGTTAGAGGAGAGACGATCATCGGCTCTCCTGAAGGGGAGGGGGGTCTGGGCCGATAATCGGCGCATTGGTTATCAGCGCGGACCCACCAGGGGTGCCCATTAGAGATGTGAATCAGTAATGCCTGTTAGTGCCCATCAGTAAAAATGATTAACATTTAGTTTGGGTACAGTGATTCAGGACCGCATAAGTGCCCAGTATTGAAGTGGTTAAATCGCATGTCCTTTAAAAAAAAAAACGCATATGCAGCGGATCAGTGTGAAAGTAGCCATGGGCTGGAGGGGCGTTCATCCATGCCATGTTTTTGCCAATAAGTAATAAAGATACAATTTCAAATCTATATTTGTATGACAATTTAATAGCATTTATTGATATTAATAATTTTTAATCTGTAATCCAAAGGCTGTATTTTATTTTGAACATGTGACCAGCAGTAGAAGACTAGAAGCTCCTCCTGCTTATGTTTCCCTGCAGACAGCCTGGGAAAGAGCTGGGTCATGTGACAGCTGTATATGGATTAGAAAAAAGCTATGTGGATGTGTGTGTGTGTGTTTTTTTTCAATTAAATTACAGTACCATCATCCACATCTAAAAATAGAAGGGTCAATGTAAATTAAACAGTGTGTTTTTAGTATCACTTTAAGGTCAGCTAAATGCAAATCTGTCAGTGGATCTGCATGCAAACATGTCTTTTTCATCATTTCACTGTTTACAGATTCAAGAAGCAATTGCGTCTGCGTAACCATAGTTACGCAGCGCATTTGCTTACTTGCGCAGGCGTAACGACTTCTCCTGATTCAGAGAGCTCGTTACGCCGACTGCAGCCTAAGATATGCGTGGCATAAGGCTCTTATGCCCTCATATCTTAGGCTGCATTCTTACGCAGGCCGCTAGGTGGCGTTCCCGTTGTGGTCAGCGTATAGTATGCAAATTGCATACTAACGCCGATTCACAACGTTACGCGAGCCCTGCTTACGTAGTTTGCGTGCGTCGGGTTTCGCGTAAGGCTGCACATTCTAAAAGCAGGGGCAGCCAATGCTAAGGATACCCGTCGTTTCCGCGTCGCAAGGTTTAAATTTTACGTCGTTTGCGTAAGTGAATCGTGAATGGCGCTGGACGCCATTCACGTTCACTTTGAAGCAAATTACGTCCTTGCGACGTCATTTGCCGCAATGCACGTCGGGAAAGTTTCCCGACGGAGCATGCGCCATACACTCGGCGCGGGAACGCGCCTAATTTAAATGATTCCCGCCCCCTACGGGATCATTTAAATTGCGCGCGCTTACGCCAGGCATTTTGCCGGAGCGCCCACACAATTTACGGAGCTACTGCTCCATGAATCGCGGGTAGCGCAGAAAATTTGCGGGGGCGCAGGGCAAAAACGGTGCCCTGCGCCTACGTAAAAAATGCTCAAATGTTACTGAATCTACCCCATTGTCTCTCAGAATACATGCAAGGGCCATGCGCTACGCTAAAAGGAACTTGGTTATTACGGTAAGTATAAAATGTGCTGTACAGAGTAAAGGGACATATTTGAGAATTTTTGAAGTACAAACACTTGCTCTCAGACACCGGTCAGACCTGTTGTACAACATTACTTTTCCTAAGGGGATATTTGAATGTATAGGTAATATAAGTGCCCAACTCCTAGGCACAAAACACTTACAAGCGTTCAAGTAGCTCTGTATTCCCTTCCTGAAAAAGCCACCCCACCCCTGTATACTTTTCTTCTCCATTAGGCAAACCTTCATGCTGGGGAAAGTACAGTTACCTCTGTACTTCTGGCCCACTTGGATGTACAGTAAGTACCGCAGGGCCTTATAGACCCCAGCTCTATAGTCATGTCTTCTCCTCCTGGCCATTTACAAACACACAGCCCCAGGCTCCATTTTGTAAATGGCCAGGAAGAGGAGGAGGGTATTTTATCTTCTGTAATCAGCTTTATTTAGTTTGGTTAGATATAAATTGGGCTTGAGTCCATGGCATCCGTTTTAAGTCACTTTTCATTGGCAGGTGCATTTGACCTGCTTCAAGCGATTTTTGAATTCACATAGGAATGCAACCTGCTTGACAGGAAAAAAAGCATATTGACACTGGTCCAAAATCTTTCTTTGTACAAATTATTTTTGTGTACTTGCCAAGGCAGAGTGGAGGAGTGTCTACTTTTGAATTTAAAAACAAATTAATGCCATGCAATATGAGTTAACGAGGTTGTTTCCATACATCCATCATACAGAGAATCTTGTCACACTGTAGCTCAATGCATTTTGAGAATTGGCATATCTTCATCAGGATGATTAGTGGATCAGTACTAGAGAATATATAACGCAATGTGTACCAAATAATATACACATCTATAGAGCTGCACAAATAATCGTTAAAAATTGTGATCTCGATTCAAGCCCCCTGACGATCTCCAATGCAGTGTTTGCAGATTCTTTCATACAATTAGGCTGCATTCACATCTAGACGGACGTAATCGCGGCGTTTTGTCACCGCAAATCGCGGTAAAAATAGCGGCGTTTTGTACCGCGATTTGCGGCGACAAAACGCGGGTATTGTCCGCCTAGATGTGCCCCAAGATGACCCCCTCTATGGAGATGATTGCCATCTCCTAGCCGAACGCTCGAAGACGCCTGAAAAAAAGGTCCGGGACCTTTTTTCACGCCGCAGGCGACAGGCGTCCGGCGTTCGGCGTGGAGATGTGAACCATCTCCATAGAGGGACATGTATTTCCAGCCCTCTGGCGGCAGAGGCGTAGCGCTACAGGCGTAAAAACGCCTAGATGTGAATGGGGTCTAAGTGGAGAGACTTAGCTGCTCAATCAGCTGTCAAAGGAAAATATCTGGGCAGTCTGCCAAGTTTTTAACAGGAAACATTGTAACTAATGCTTCCTTCTTAGATCAAAGGGATAAACCTGTGTGTGTGTGTGTGTGTGTGTGTGTGTGTGTGTAAAGAACAAAATTGTGCAGTCTGCCAAGTTTGTAACAACATGAAACATTGTAACTAACTTCCTCCTTCGAGCAAACTTCTGTGTGTAAAATGCAGGAAGTTTAACCACACTGGCCCAGATTCACAGCGGAGATACGACGGAGTATCTCAGATACTCCGTCGTATCTCTCAGAGTATCTATGCGACTGATTCATAGAATCAGTTACGCATAGATATCCCTAAGATCTGACAGGTGTAATTGTTTTACACTGTCGGATCTTAGGATGCAGTACCGTGGCCGCCGCTGGGGGGAGTTTGCGACGTAAACCAGCATCGGGTATGCAAATTAGGAGTTACGGCGATCCACAACGGTTTTTCGCGTTCGCTACGTCGCTAGTCTAGTTTCCCGTCGCAAAGTTAGTCGTCGTTTTGGGTGCCTTAACTTTAGTCAGCAAACGTATTGCTGTCTAAAGTATGGCCGTCGTTCCTGCGTCGAAATTTAAAATTTCACGTCGTTTGCGTAACACGTCTGGGAAAACGGAAGTACGCTACGCGCGTCGCCGTTTGAAAAAATTACGTCACTTCGTGCAAAGCACGGCGGGAGTTACGAAACGGAGCATGCGCAGTCGGTCCGGCGCGGGAGCGCGCCTGATTTAAATGTTACCTGCCCATTCGATTTGGACTGCCTTGTGCCGGACGTATTTACGATACACCGCCGCAAGTTTCTAGGTAAGTGCTTTGTGGATCGGGCACTAAAACTGAAAACTTGCGGCGGTGTAACGTAAACGGCTTACGTTACACCGGCGCTATTGTACCTGAATCTGGCCCTTAAAGTCCAAATCTTTTTCTGACACTTTTTTTTTTTTTTTTTAAGTTAATCAATAATTTTTGCTAGAAAATTACTTGGAACCCCCAAACATTATATATATTTTAGCAGAAGGAATTAAATGGCAATTGCTGCAATATTTTATGTCACACTGTATTTGCCCAGCAGTCTTTCTTCTTTTTTTTCAACTATAATTTTTTTATTATATCAATAAAATAGTACATACATACAGCAAAAGCATAAATGACAGAGTTGCAGTACAAACAAAACAGCAGAGATATAATCAGATCTGTAAAGGCTGTGCTTGTAAACATGGTACGGGCCTTGATGACCTAGACCAGTCTACCCCAACTGGGTTCTAACTGTAGGACTGGAAGGACATCACGATAAGTAATGGTACAGCCTGTACTATAGAAAGAGTAAAAATAAATAAAGATAAAAATAAAAGTAAAATAAATACAAACAAAATATCCACTATAAACTAATAAAATATTCATTGCTCTACACCTGCATACTGCTTAATACTAAGCATAAATGTTTTCAAAAACTCATGTAGAAATTAAATATTGCAATCTTTTAAATAGGCGGAGGCTCTATGATGTGTTAGCCATGTTTTCCATTTTTTCCTAAAAGAGGGGATTGTGTGTATTTTATAAGCTTGCCCAGCAGTCTTTCAAATGCAATTTTTTGGGAAAAAATACACTTTAATTAATAAAAAAAAGAAACAGTAAGGTTAGCTCAATTTTTTTATTTTTTTTTGTTTTAATGTGAAAGATGATTTTACGCCGCAAAAATTGTGAGAGAATCGTAATCTATCTTCTAAGCAAAAAAATTTTGATTCTTGTTTTAGTAAGAATCGTGCAGCTCTACACATCTAATAGAATCATTGCCCATCTGTTGATTCTTATTACCTGTTGGTTAAAACCCCAAATATAGAAAACACAAAAAGTTTCTCAACAGGAAGATGCTAATGAACAAAGGGCCAGGAGAAAGCCAGGTGTGAACATGCCTGGCGAAGGGGTCCTGCATGATTCCGAAACGTTGCACTCTTTTGTTTGTGATGAGATCATGCTTCCAAAAACAAAAACAAAAACTTTGAACTCAACTTGAGGATCCGTGGTGTACTGGCAAATATCTTCATTGTGGCTTTCATGATCCAGTCTCCAGCTGGTGGTTGCTACAGCACCCAGTACCCTAGAGCTTTCTTCGGGAACATGTGCATTGGGAATATGGATTATTATTAGGTGTGCACAAGAGACGCCAATGAGAACCTGCCAAACTTTTAATATATACATAATAAACATTAAATAATGAAACATCAATCGGAGTAGCTGCATATGTATGAGGGTCTGTGTATTTAGCCAAGACTGTAAAATGTCCAAAAAAGGCCTAAGGATAGTATTCGCAGTCACCAAAAGGTAATGGCCTATCCACAGAAAGGAACGTCCTTGTTAAATGTATATATTCCAGGCTAAAGATCTAAATATAAAAGACAAAGATGAAAAAATCACTATGTAAACCTTCACAGTAAAAGGAGACCTGTCGACAACAAAATAATGATAAAGTTTCATATCTGGTCAAGGAGATATATAGGATGGTCTGCAGTATGGGTTTATGCCTAGATGCATAGACAGCAAAGATCCAAAAAACCCCAGATAGTATGGCTTGTAAGGCCCAGTAGGATTCGGTGTATAAACAGAGGATGAATAAAGCGAGAAAGTATATGTAAATCCGCTACTTAGAGATGCCCATTCAGAAACTCCTACCAGTAGCACTTACAATTGTAAAGATAGAACCCAAAAAATGTTTGAACAGACCAACAACACAGATAACAAATGTCCTTTAGCAATTCACAAGGCCTAGAAAACCAAAGCCTCCTTTATCCAACCTCCTAGGTAGGTCCTCCTACCACGCGACAGTACCTAGCCAATGCACTAGAAAAATAAGTAACATCTGGACTATCTGGAATATTAGGGCTTATTCACATGTGCACAACGCACATAGAGCCTCTTTGTTACACATTATTTTGCACATTTTACACACAACAGTGTAGGACAGGGGTGCCCAACCTTTTGAAGAGCGAGGGCCACTTAAGCAACTTGGTAACCAGTCACGGGCCACAATGAGCGAAGCGGGCGGATGACAGGTCACTGCTATTCTTTAGGCCCTTCCGTCCGATCCACCCAGATAGAAGGGGACAAATTCCCTTCTGTTTTTTTTTTTTGCAAATTGGAGGTAGGTCGGTGTAAGCGGACAAAAGTGTGTTTACATCTGCCCTTCTATAGAGGTGAATTGAGGATCCGATTTGGGTCGGGCCGATCGTGTGAAAAGGGCCTAAGACTGTTTTCACACTGATGTGCTACGGTTTGCCTATGCCTGCAGCGTACTGCACCTGTGTTTATCCTGCAAGTTAGCTGAACTTTGCCATAGACTCCGCCTGTGGCAAAAGCCAGCGCTATACAGGAAGCATTGGCATATAGGGCTCTGCTCTGCAGCTGCTTTCTTACTCTACCACAAGCTTCATTCACAACACTAATGCTGTGGTATGGAGGGTCGGCAACCTGCGATCTGGGCTCGCCAACCCCTCATTCCAGAGCAGGAGGTCACGGGCCACATCAGAGGGCTCCGCGGGTCACATGTGGCCCCCGGGCCACTGGTTGGCCACCCCTGGTGTAGGACAACCCATTCACTAAATAGGATTGTAGTTTTTCTAATATTTAATTTGCATAATATACCTATAGGTATGGATCACACTTGTGCAGGTGGTTCCCGCTGTGGTTCATCACCCGTTCCCGCAGCCGCAACCACCCTTGCATAAAACGCAAGACATGCGTGCGAGTACCATTAATCCTAATGCCACCTGTGCACGCACTTGAAATGGCAGCAACTGTTCCCTTCACTGGGAAACGCACTGCACTTGGGGTTTTCCCTGCAGGCTATGATTTAAAAAATGGCACAGGGACCCTTTCCCTGCATTTTCAGGAGGCACATCAAATCAAATGAATGAGCTGCCGTGCATGCGCAAAAAACACGGCTTGCAGCGCTGCACAAGTGTGAACCAGGCCATAATAAATACTAAGAACCCTTTAAGATGGGTGGCTGTTGGAGCAATAAAAACAGGCCACAGTTTTACCATCTGCCTGCTCCCCACCTAAATATCTACAATACAGCTGGATGGGCTTTACATATGCTATACACTGCCTATAAAACTGTATAGGGTGCCTGTCCATTTGAGATTACCGTCTGCTTTATTTTTATTTTTATTTTTTGCAGGCCTCCTTTTTTAAAGCTGCCTAGTTCTACCCATATTACTTTGCATTTCCATTTGTAAAATGTGGTTTGTGTGAATATTTCTGCTCTTTTCACACTTTTATTCAGCACAAGCAGTGTAGAGGCAGCAAGGCAACACTACTCATTTCTTCTACAGTACTGTTAAATATAAATGAAGTAACACTTGTGGAAGAAAGAAGACATTCGGGTTTATAAATAGGTCTGATTCAGTAGTGTGAAAGATATGTGCCAAATAAAGTCTTAGTTGTCCTAGGCATAGTGAATGTTCATGACTCAAATTTACTAACAATTCTACCAGCACGCATTAAACATCTGTGTGAAAAGTGTTGACAGTTCCAATTTAGGATTTTTAAACCGCCTAAAGCTTTTATT
This sequence comes from Rana temporaria, assembly GCF_905171775.1. Lineage (NCBI taxonomy): Eukaryota > Metazoa > Chordata > Amphibia > Anura > Ranidae > Rana > Rana temporaria. The sequence goes on along the minus strand of NC_053490.1, from coordinate 210,156,098 downwards.
ATTTTGATGTACCACTTGACTCCCGAAATACAGTGTTTGGTGTCTCAGCAAAGATTTGCTAGGCCTGAGCACTGTCACTTGGTGGCATTGACTTGTTCATCCATATGCAGTATTGAGTAAGTCGTTTAGTGGTGAGCACTTCTGCTTTACAGCACTGGGGTCCTCAGGTCATATCCCAGCCAGGACACTATCTGCATGGAGTTTGCATGTTCTCCTTGTGTCTGCAAGCATTTTCCTCCAGGTACTCTGGTTTCCTCTAACACACCAAAGACGTGCTGGTAGGTTTAATGTCTCCAGCGTAATCTGGCCCTAGTATATGTATGAAATGGAAGGGCTATCGGTGCTATAAACCTAGGGGGCACTGCTGCGGTCACCTGAAATCTGAAATCTGTCCTAGCCAGAAAAAAAAGGTGAATGAAATAAGTAATAGTGATTGCGCTGTGTGACTGGGGAAGGGTGGAAACAAAGAAAAAAGTCCCACCAGGGTGGTCACTGAAAGCAATATCCAATCTGGGCAGTGGAGTTGAGTGTAATAACCCAAAAATGACAAAGTGCAAAATTATCAAAATACAAACGCAAATATAATAACACAGTACTATAAATACATTATATGTGCATATAAGTCCAAGATTTGTACCACAAAACCTAACTTTTGGTACCAAAAAAAATGTAAAGTGCAGAATCCAGAAAAAAACAAAATACAAGTGAAAGTCTAACATGCAAGAGAAGGTACAGTCTTTGGTGAACTGTAGACGGTGATGTAGTGAAGAGCCACACTCCAGTGTTTGGAAAAGGACGAACTTCGGTGCAGACACCTCTAGTGGCTAAAATACTCGCCTCAAGGCCATAGCACGGACAGCCTGAAAGAAACATTTTAAATATATTCAAGAGCCCAGCAGGGCTTGTGGCTGGGTGTAGGCTCCGCGTCAGGTGGCCATGTTGAGAAAAAATGAAAGAAAAAGGCAAAAGGGCATAATACTGTGGGGGTAATCTAGGAAATAATGGATCACATGCACATGTACTCACATGGAGGCCGTGAACAGTGGGCCTATCTCCACGAACAGAGAGTTTGCAAGGTCCAGTCAGTAATCTTGATGTTTAATTGTCCTCTCCCATTAACTTCCACCTTGACATCCGCTGGATACTGGCACATAAAATGCTCAAGGGATATGGATGGATAGAGGGAGAAGAAAGCACATAGTACAGCTCCGCATATAAAATGTTTAATGTAAAAAAGACATATAAAACTCACATTTCCAGTGAACAAGACGTTCCAAACAAAAACGAGCAGCGAGCTCGTGTCCCTGCCATCAGAGTGTGTGAGGTCTAGTACTTCCTGTCCCTACGCGTGTCGTCACGCCATGTCACTGAACACTATCCTCTGCAACTTTGACAGGCAAGTGCAGTATTCACAAAGCAAAGTTGCGGCGCGTAGCGTAAATAGGTCGGCATAAGCCCGCCTAATACAAATGTGGAACATGTGGGCGTGTTTTATGTTAATTTATTGTGACCCCACGTAAATGCGCCATCCGTGAAAGTATCCCAGTTTGCATGCTCCAAATTAACCCGCAAAAAGCCAATGCTTTCGACGTGAACGTAAATGACGCACAGCCCTATTCGCGAACGACTTACGCAAACAACGTAATCAACGGAAAATTCGACGCTGGCCCGACGTCCATACTTAACATTGGCTGCGCCTCATATAGCAGGGGTAACTTTACGCCGGAAAAAGCCTAACGTAAATAGCGTATCTGTACTGCGACGGCCAGGCGTACGTTCATGAATAGGCGTATCTAGCTGATTTACATATTCTAGGCGTAAATCAGCGTACACGCCCCTAGCGGCCAGCGTAAATATGCAGTTAAGATACGACAGCGTAGGAGACTTACGCTGGTCGTATCTTAGACAAATTCTGGCGTATCTGATTCTTTGAATCAGGCGCCAAGGAACGACGCCTCACACTCAGAGATACGACGGCGTATCTGGAGATACGCCATCGTATCTCCTACCTGAATCTGGGCCAAGGTTGCCAGAATTGTTGCTCTGGATCTAACGCTCGCGGCAATACCTCACATGTGTGATTTAAACGCCGTTTACGTATGCATTTGCTTCTGTGCGTTCTCTTTAAATGTATTTTATTTTTGATCACTTTTACTCCTATTACAAGGAATGTAAACATCCCTTGTAATAGGAATAGTGCGTGACAGGTCCTCATGGAGAGATGTGTGGTCTATTGAACCCTAAATCTCTCCTTCAGGCTGGAAAGACAGGAAAAAAAAGAACAATCTTTCTTTCCAGCCGAGTCCGAATCTTTCTTTCCAGCCGAGTCCGGGTGCGAGGTCATAACCTCGCACCCGGGCCTCCAAAGGTCATAGAGATGACTGGAGACCTGATCTGGTCACTGGAAATCTCTATGAACAACGTCCGGGGGTGGCAGATTTGTTCTCCGGCTTGCCAATGGCACGGGCGAGCCGATAGAAACATCAGAGGGCGGTAGGAATGGGGGGGGGGGGGTGTCCCCTTCCACCGCCCGTGAAAATGACCAAACGGCTGAACTGCCATTATGTTTTCTCTTAAGGTGCACAGAATTGCTGTTTGAAAAAGATGATATCTAATTTAATGCCTGCAGGCATCATTCCGATATCACCACTCAAAGTCCAGGACATCATATGACATCCTTGGGTTGGAAGTGGATAAAATGGTAGAGGAAAAAAAATTGTAGTAGTATGTCTATTGTGGCTTGAATTTGAATAAAGACATCAGGACGAATCCAACGCGTTTCAGAGATTCTTTCTTAAGGGGATAGAGCAGGGATATGTCACATATACTGGATTAACAACAACAACATTTACAATAAATGATATGTTGATTACAGATGGTTACAGGAATAGGGCTGCCAACACTGCCTTTCCACCCCAGACCTGGGTGGGGATAGGACCCAAGGGCACATTCATTGGGGCCACCATGTGTAAAAAAAATAAAAAAAGTGCGGTCACCTTCATGTCAGTATTTTTTATGTAGTATTATGATATGGTATTTTTTTGTATGTTATGTAACTATACATATTTTTGTGGATTTGTAGTAATACATTTGGCATACCAGCCATTTATTGAAATAAACAATTGTCTTATCTGACTTAAAAATCCCATGGGGATCATGTATGATATTTTTCAGCTAATGTTTCTATTGACATTATTTCAATATTCTTTCATCACTTTTGTTGGATTCTCATGTGTTTTTTGAGTGGTCCTTGATTACCTTTTTCCATGACTCGTGGAGGAAGCAAACCCCAGGGAGCTCAGCTGCTATTTCTCAGCACTAGGGATGAGCTCCGGCGTGTTTGCACCGTCCACGTGCAGAGCCCGCCAGGAAGTTGGCACGGTGCTGCACTAATCACAGGCAGGGAGACATTGTCCCGATGTGCGGCTACAGAGATCAGGAAATGTCTCCCTGCCTGCGATTAGCGCAGCGCGGTGCCGACTTCCTGGCGGGCTCTGCACGTGGACGGTGCAAACACGCCGGCGCTCATCCCTACTCAGCACACGTTTCTACCTCTACATTCTCAGATGTACACTTGATTTGGAATTGATGGTCCGATCATTGAAACAAGCAGCTTTTGTTATAAATGTGTGTCTAACATGCTCCCTTCAGCAAATAGATAGCTTTTGTCATTTCCAGTATAATTAATTTGTTATGTTATGTAGGAACTTTCTATCCACTGCTATGAAAAAGTAGAACAACTAAATATAGCCCAGATAGCTGCTAGAATGTGAGTTCTAAACCTTCTAGATGTGTAATCTGCCTGTAAAAACATTGAAGTGATTGGCATAGTTGGCTGTGGCTCTAGCTTTACAGGGTTTTGCAAACCATTATATACGGTATATTTCTTTCTTTCTTTCAAAGAGTGGTTTACATTAGAGCTGCACGATTCTGGCCAAAATGAGAATCATGATTTTTTATTTTTTTTGCTTAGAAGATGGATCATGATTATCGGGGTGTAACATCTTTCACATTAAAACAAAAAAAAAAAAAGTTGGGCTTTACTGTTTTTTTTTTTTTTTATTAATTGAAGTGCATTTCCCAAAAAAATGCATTTGAGAGAGCGCTGGGCAAATATAGTGTGACATAAAATATTGCAGCGATTGCAATTTTATTCCCTAGGGTCTCTGCAAAAAAAAATAAAAAATTATAATATATATGCGTTTGGCATGGCACAGTGGTGACAATTGATGGCACAGTGGCTTCGTTTGTCATGGCACAGTTGTGACAATTGATGGGCACAGTGGCTGCAAAGTGAAAAATTATCAATATGCCTGTGCTGTGCCCTAACTCAGTGTTGCTAGTGTGAACCATAAGTGCAAAAATCCTATATAGTTATGGTTTTAAAAGTATTGTCTTTTTTGCTTCTTACCTTTTAACCTTGATCTCACAGAGCGCGAACAGCATGTGCAGCCTCCGGCCAGCTCCTTTCCTGTGACTCCCCGTGGCACCGCCCCCTCAGAGAAATTCCCCTATCCCCAGGGCGGGAGGCGGCCAGAGGCAGAGTGCCCGCAGCCTCTACTCATATCATCGGCTACATGACCGTTATCCATACCGCCCAATGCATAGGCCGCAAAGCCGCTGCCTCAATTAGCGGCTCGACCCGATCGTGGGGATCGCGCGGCGACGCTCTCAGGATACCCCAGCTCTGCTGCCATGGGAGCCAGGTCGATAATTCTAGGCGCAACGGCGACCTGGCGCCCGGAATTTGTCGAATACTGTGTGTGTGTGTGTGTGTGTGTGTGTGTGTATATATATATATATTACTGTATTACTGTGGTTTTCCATTGTTTTAAATGGGAAGGAGCGGTATACACACCACTCCTCTCACCGCTCCAAAGATGCTGCTTGCAGGAGATTTTTTTTTCACATTGAGAATGCTGGGCAGGAGTTTTTCAGGTGGTATTTAGGCGCTATTTTTAGCGCTATACCATCTGAAAAACTCCTCAGTGTGAAAGGGGCCTAAGAAACAAGTATCAGAAAAATATTTGGACTTTTAAGTGGTTAAACTTCCTGTATTTACACACAGACTTTGCTCTAAGAAGGAAGTTGGTTACAATGTTTACAAACAAAAAAGAAAAATGCGCCAAACTAAGTGCAGTAAGTGGGTATTTAATTCGAATAATTTGTACACAATAAAAATGGCTACTCACAAAACCAGTGATAACACAGGCATGTATAGGGAAAAACGGCAGGTCCGGTGTCACAACATGTCATCAACAGCTACACAGCAGGCTGGTCTCATATCCTGGTCCCCTGGGCGATGGAAATGGAGGTCCAAGGTGTTCAGGAGCCTTTAGGGAACCCCAGAAAATACAGGACCCGTGGATGCTGTATCAAAAGCGGCGTGCGTTCCCGCGTTTCTCAGCCTCCGCTGGTTCATCAGATCCATGATCTGATGAACCAGCGGAGGCTGAGAAACGCGTCATCCCATTGGCTGCCCAGAGTCCCTACGTCACTTCCGGTCGTACGGCGATATGCTGCGTTCCACGCTGGAACGCACGCCGCTTTTGATACAGCATCCACGGGTCCTGTAATCTCTGGGGTTCCCTAAAGGCTCCTGAACACCTTGGACCTCCATTTCCATCGCCCAGGGGACCAGGATATGAGACCAGCCTGCTGTGTAGCTGTTGATGACATGTTGTGACACCGGACCAGCCGTTTTTCCCTATACATGCCTGTGTTATCACTGGTTTTGTGAGTAGCCATTTTTATTGTGTACAAATTATTCAAATTAAATACCCACTTACTGCACTTAGTTTGGCGCATTTTTCGTTTTTGTTTGTACATATCTTTCAGAGTCTGCTTCTGCTTCAGGATTTTGCTGCCGCTAAAGTGCTATTGGACTTTTATTGGACTTTTTATTGATTCATTCATTTCTTTGACATTTTTTTGACATGGACTTTATGATATGTTTACTTTTTGATTATTGACTGTGCTCTTCTGGTTATGCGCCATCTACCTATATGAGTTACAATGTTTCATGTTGTTAAAAAAACTTGGCAGACTGCCGAGAATTTCTTTACACACAGAAGTTTATCCCTTTGATCTAAACTTGGCAGACTGCCCTGACTTTTTCTTATGACAGCTGAGTGAGCAGATAAATTCTCTCCACTTATATGAAAGAATCGTCAAACTCTGCATGGTCAGGGCGGTTGAATCGAGATCACAATTTTTTTTAACGATTAATTGTGCAGCTCTAGTTCACATGTACAGAACATGGCCTACAAAAAAGAAAATGATACAATGTTCTGTAATATTTTGACTGTTAGTGGAATATGGGTTTTCGTTATATTCATCAATGCTTTTCTTCATGTTTTTCAGTTATTCTAAATGATCGGCTGCAAGAAGGAAAAGTAGCGCTTTTCTGAAGCGTGTGAAAGATGAGCACAGTGAGTACCTATGGTGGCTGTCAGCGGGGCTCGGGCTGTGCTGTGAATAAAGCTACTGGCGCATGAGCTTTCTGATGCCCGTCTCTGTTATAGAATATTTAATGCCTAAGTAGTATTGTTAATTTTCTATTCAAAGTAGAACTGTGCCCATGCTATAAACATTTGGGTTTTTAACATATTTTTAATAGACGGTAAAATGGTTTTGAAGCAAGACAATACTAACCTTTGGTACTCCAGGCACTATGGTGATGTTTATTCTCAAAGTTTGCAGCAGAAGCACTGATGTCTTTCGATCTGTTCTCTTAGCAGCTTAGCTCTCCCTCCCAGCAGTAACTTGGAAGCCTTCTAACCAGAATGCAGCCATTCTCAGCCAGGGTTGCTCCAGAGGTTGAGGGAATAGCCGCTCCAGGTGGGAACCCAAGCGAACATCCACCGCTGCAGACAACTCAGGTGCAGGCAATGCACTTGGCAAAGCAGGAACAAAAATTGTCTCTGGACAGCCGCACTCTGAACAAATTGTAGCCTTTATTAAAAGGACAGCACTACAAGTCACAGCAAAGTAAAATAAAACCCAACTGCTGACGTGTTTCACACTGAAACTAGTGCTTAGCTATGACTAAGCACTAGTTTCAGTGCGAAACGCGTCAGAGTTGGGTTTTATTTTTCTTTGCTGTGACTTGTAGTGCTGTCATTCTTTTAATAAAGGCTACAATTTGTTCAGAGTGCGGCTGTCCAGAGACCATTTTTGTTCCTGCTTTGCTCCAGAGGTTGTTAGAGGTTCCCTGAGCTGTGGCTAATTGAGCTCCTATTTGATGGCCCCAGGATAGTTCTTTTATTGCCACTTGGAAGAACCAGTGGCATGTACCAATATTCTTTTTAGCTGTCTGTTAGGGTGACATTGCAACCATCACTGTAGGATGGGCATGCTTACCACTGCCCATCAATGTAAGGTGCATTTTTCTCGGTAGGGTTTGATCATTTTTATTTTTTTGTTTGGCACGGTTCCCCTAGACCCAAAAATGTTTGCACACCTCTGGGGTAAATGGGTTGAGAAAGGCTGCTCTAATGTAAACACGATGCATGTGTGGGAGAAGGAGCAAGGAAAGCTGATTTGCTAAGCAAATTATCACTGACCAATTTCAGTGATTTTGCTTTGAGCATTGAAGATTATTTCTTGCATGCTGTCTGCTTTTGCAGAGATTAGTTGCATACACAAAAAAGTCAATCTAGTGCAACCAATAAAAAAAAATCATACAATTCCATATACATACACAATCCTTCACCCAGCGTTGATCCAGAGAAAGGTGAAAAACCCCAGCAAAGCATCATCGAATTTGCTACAGCAGGGAAAAAAAATCCTTCCTGATTCCCCGAGAGGCAATCAGATTTACCCTGGATCAACTTTACCTATAAAATGTTAGTACCCAGTTATATTCTGTCCAGGTGTTTTTTTTTTTTTAAAGCAATCTACTGAACTGGCCAGAACCACCTCTGGAGGGAATCTATTCCACATTTTCACAGCTCTTACTGTGAAGAAACCTTTCCGTATTTGGAGATGAAATATGTTTACCTCCTAGATGTAAAGAGTGCCCCCTTGTCCTCTGTGATTTCCTTAACCACTTAAGCCCCGGACCAATATGCTGGCTAAAGACCCAAGGTGTTTTTACAGTTTGCGACTGCGTCGCTTTAACAGACAATTGCGCGGTCGTGCGACGTGGCTTCCAAACAAAATTGGCGTCCTTTTTTCCCCACAAATAGAGCTTTCTTTTGGTGGTATTTGATCACATCTGCGGTTTTTAGTTTTTGAGCTATAAACAAAAATAGAGCGACAATTTTGAAAAAAATGCAATATTTTTTACTTTTTGCTATAATAAATATCCCCCAAAAACATATATAATTTTTATTTTTTTCCTCAGTTTAGGCCGATACGTATTCTTCTACCTATTTTTGGTAAAAAAAATCACAATAATCGTTTATCGGTTGGTTTGCGCAAAATGTATAGCGTTTACAAAATAGGGGATAGTTTTATTGCATTTTTATTTTTATTTAATTTTTTTACTACTAATGGCGGCGATCAGCGATTTTTTTCGTGACTGCGACATTATGGCGGACACTTCGGACAATTTTGACACATTTTTGGGACCATTGTCATTTTCACAGCAAAAAATGCATTTAAATTGCATTCTTTATTGTGAAAATGACAGTTGCAGTTTGGGAGTTAACCACAGGGGGCGCTGTAGGAGTTGGGGTTCACTTTGTGAGTGTTTACAACTGTAGGGGGGTGTGGCTGTAGGTGTGACGTCATCGATCGTGTCTCCCCTATAAAGGGGATGACGCGATCGATACGCCGCCACAGTGAAGCACGGGGAAGCCGTGTTTACACACGGCTCTCCCCGTTCTTCAGCTCCGGGGGCCGATCGCCGCACTCGAGCGGCGATCGGGACCCGCGGTCCCGGAGCTTCGGACCGGGTCGCGGGAGCGCGCCCGCGACCCACGGCTGGGTACAAGTACAGGACGTATATATACGTGCTTGTGCCCAGCCGTGCCATTCTGCCGACGTATATGTGCAGGAGGCGGTCCGGAAGTGGTTAAAGAGGAAGTAAACCCTGGTGGGTTCTTCTTCCCTGCAAAGTAAATGCAGAATGTGCTAGTATGCATCACAAACTAGCACATTATGTGACATTCACCTACAAACAAAGCCCGCGTCTTCCCTTTCGTCCATCTTCCTTCCGGCTCTGTGACATCACTCCCGAGCATGCATACGAGAGCCGTGCGGTCACGGCACAACTGCCTGAACAAACGTCACGGGCAGCCGTTCCTTCGGTGCGCATGCACCAATGGTGACATTGGCGCAGCAAACAGTTATTTACAATAACTCATAGGTAAACCTTATTATAGGCTTGCCTATAGGTACAACTTAGCCACAGATAAGGTTTACAGCCTCTTTTAAAGGGAATAACTCAACACCAAGTTCACTATATGGACCCCTTATATATTTGTACATGCTGATTATATCCCCCCTAGATCTCCTTTCCTCTAATCTTTCCTCATAGCTGAGCGCCTCCGTGCCTCTCATACGTTTGGTTGCCCTTCTCTGCACTTTCTCTAGTTCACTGATATCCTTTTTGAGAACTGGTGCCCAAAACTAAACTGCATATTCCAGATGAGGTCTTACTCTAATCAATGAGGGTGCGTTTTAACCACTTCAATACTGGGCACTTTTACACTTTTCCTGCCCAGGACAATTTTCAGTTTTCAGCGCTGTCACACTTTGAATGACAATTGCGTCGTTCACACAAATAGAGAGAGCTTTCTTTTGGTGGGTTTGACTTGAACATCGGGTGTTCGCTAAATAGCGAACATTATGCGTTGTTCGCAGCAAATGCGAAAGCCGCGGAACACCGTTTTAAAGTCTATAGGGGATTAACATGAGAAATCAAAAGTACTAATTTTAAAGGCTTATATGTATGGTATTGTCATAAAGTGTTTGGGGACCTGGGTACTGCCCCAGGGAACACGTATCAATGCAAAAAAAATGCTTAAAGTGAAATAATAAAAGTGATATATTCCTTTTAAATTTCATGTCTGGGGGGTGTCTATAGTATGCCTGTAAATTTGCTAATTTTTCCCGTAGCAAAACTGTCCCGCAGCAAAATGACATTTTAAAGGGAAAAAGTCATTTACAGTAAAACTGATTACGGCTGTAATGAATTTTCGGGTCTCGGCAATACAGATAAATCTCATTGGAAAAAACGACATGGGTTCCCCCACCCCCACCCCCATCCATTACCAGGACCTTTGGGTCTGGTATGAATATTAAGGGGAACCCCGAACCAAAATTAAAAAAAAAAATTGCGCAGGGGTCCCCCCAAAAATCCATACCAGACCCTTATCCGAGCACACAACCTGGCAGGCCGCAGGAAAAGAGGGGGGATGAGAGAGCCCCCCCTCCTGAACCGTACCAGTTCACATGCCCTCAACATGGGGAGGATGCTTTGGGGTCTGACCCCAAAGCACCTTGTCCCCATGTTGATGGGGACAAGGGCCTCATGCCCACAACCCTTGCCCGGTGGTTGTGGGGGTCTGCGGTCGGGGGGCTTATTGGAATCTGGAAGCCCTGTGTTTACCCCCAAATCCCGCCCCCAATGTGAATTATTAATGGGTACATCGTACCCCTATCATTTCACCTAAAAAATGGTAAAAGAGACAGCTTGGGACAAGTCTTTTATTTGTCCAGTGACGACCGAAAAAAAAAAGGTCCCCTTGTTAAAAGGGGCTTCCAGATTCTGATAAGCCCCCCGCAGACCCCCACAACCACCGGGAAAGGGTTGTGGGGATGAGGCCCTTGTCCCCATCAACATGGGGCATGTGTTGGTACGGTTCGGGGGGGGGTGTCGCTCACTCGAGCCCCCCCTTTCCTGCGGCCTGCCAGGTTGCATGCTTAGATATGTGTCTGGTATGGATTTTGAGGGGGGACCCCTTCGCCTTTTTTTATTTGGCACAGGGTCCCCCTTAATATCCATAACACAGCTGAGGTATGGAATTTGGGGGGACCCCCACACAATTTTCTTTTTTCATTTTGGTTTGGGGTTTCCTTAATATTCATACCAGACCCAAAGGGCCTGGTAATGGACTGGAGGTGGGTGGGGGGGACCCATGTCGTTTTTTGTTTTTTTAAATGAGTTTTATTTGTATTGCCGAGATTCAACAACTATTACAGCTGCGATCAGTTTTAAATGACTTTTCTCTTATCGTCCATGGACGGACACAGCTCCTTAAATCTTGACAAGTGGGTTATGTTCCCTGTTTACAGGAGAGGACTAGGCAGAAACATGTTAAATAGTTAAATACATGTTACATTAACAGAGTTGAACAGCCCCGCCCAGGGGGCGGTCCCTCCAGACATAACCCTCCTCACTGCAGCTTGCAGCCTCAGTTTCGTTCTGCCTAGCAAAGGAGAAGGACGTATGGCTCCCTTTGGGCCCAGCGCCCTGAGGAGAAATTTTATTTTATTTTACTTTTTCTTGAAGAATCTTCTTTCAACTGTTGGCTGAGAGACAGGCTGGATATTATAGATCCTTGTAGTCTACTCAGTCCGACCAGCAAGCGTGGGCACACCTTTGCAAAGAGGCTTGGTCTGCCACGCCATACCCCATGACTCCTGGGGGGGCCGGTGAGCTTTGCTCCGAGGTCCACATATGACTGAGCTGTGGTGTTGTCTCAATCACAGTGGACCGGGCCGACAGCTACCTCCATTGCGGTTGTAGGTCTGTCAGGAATGCGTCAGCGAGTCCTCGCTCGGACGGGTAAGTACAGTCCCTCCTGCTTCGGTGGGTTGGTACAGCTGGGCATTCCTGGGGTTCGGGGGTCCCTTCCCCTTACTTCCCTGCTCCTTTCCCTTGCTGCATTGCTAACATTGCCGCTGTCAGGGGGGAGGGGGCCTTCCTGAGGGGACTGTTATCTGGCCTGTGTTTTTTCTTTTTTGTATTGGGCTTTCCTGTGAGGTAAAAAGCCCTGTGATGAGCACAGATGTTTATGATTATACTTCAGCAGACGCTGACTGATTGGTGACACCTGTAATGGTTTTGCTTTTTATGCTGTATCTGTGACTTGTCCTTAAATAAAACAGCCCTATGAGGCTTTTCCTGTTTAAACACAGGTCCCTGCAAAAGTTACCTCACGGTTCTTTTCCTCACAGGCAGCGCTGTGCAGTCTCCTCCTGAGGGAGTCCCCTGGTTACCCCTGGTCAGCGCAGCAAGTGGGTGAGAGGCCCTGAATAGGGCTCTAGGAGCCTTTGTCTATTTGTATGGACAGGTGTGCATATTATAATACACACTATATGTAAATATTGGAGTCAGTATCTGGGTCCTTCCCCACATGCTGGTGGTGGCAGCAGGTGTTAGCACCTGTGATTCCCACAGAGTTTTTATTGTTAGTCCTGGACACAGTTTGTGCCAGGGTGGGGGTGGACTGCGGGCGGGCGGTAAAAGAGTGCCCCCTTCCCCCGTTATCCCCTGGGGAATGCTCTGTTATGGAGCCATGGACTAGGTACCTAGTTAAAAAAAAAAAAAAAAAAAAAAGGCAGAATAAGGCATTTATGGGTGCGCTTTTTACTGCTGCAAGGGACTCTCCTAAGCTGCATAGTGCAGCTGGGTTTCCGCTGAGGGCTCGGTCTTTTTTGGATCACACAAATCAGACCGCTGTGTAGGTTTTTTCCTTCTGTGCCCTTCTTTGATAACTTCTGAGATGCGGAATGAGAAAAGCCACTGAGGGCTTTTGTAGTCCCTCACCGCCGGGCGGGAACCCCTACTTGTATGGATCTGAATGATAGAAGATCCGAAGTACTGACCCGTTCCATGTTTACCATGCTGGGGTCTGGCTTGCGGCCTATTGTGGCCACTACACTGGGGTCTCGGTGGTCGCTGGCGCTATTTTTTTGGGAGATTTTTCAATTACATTGAAAACTCCCATTGGCGCCCATTTTGTCGTAGCCACGCTATGGCGCAGCTTACATTGTGCTGGCCTTTTTCCTGTGGCCGCGTTCTGAACGCTCGGCGGCCATCTTGGAGTAGTCCTGACCCCTAGTGCTGTATACAACTCACAGAGTGAGCATTTTGCACCAGACAGTGGAGGAGCACCGACTCTCTCCTGAGGTTATTAGCCTAGCGGACCAGCTGGTCCAGGGCCTCATATAGGTCTGTGATGCTTCATTGAATGCTGCGCCCTTGTTATCCAGGGCGTCTGTTTCAGAATGGTTTTATGCACACGGTGGTGTAGTGCTTAACTCCATTACTTGGCAGCAAAAGAGTCATTGGTTCAAATCTGCACACTGACGCCAATCTGCCTGGAGCTTGCATTGTCGCTCCCTGTGTCTGTGTGGGTTTCCTCCGGGTACTCCGGTTTCCTCCAAAGACATGTGTGCATACACCTACATAATATACATACACACTATGTGTGTGTATTATTTAGGGGCAACCCTCCCAGGCCGTCAAAGGCCCAGCTGGGGGACTAATCTGTCCCTGGGTGCATAAGCCGATCACGCCGGCACCCAAATCCTGCCAATGTATATAGCCTTCCCTCCCTGTCTCTAGGTGGGAGGGGCGGCTTGCAGGTTCACAATTCAGTGAAACCTCCCTGCTCTCCGACTAGTGGGTCTGCGAGGTGGTCTCTTCGGAGTACTAGATAGGGTTTCCTCCTATCCACAGAACAAAGTTCTGTCCTTGTGTCTTCCCCTCCCGGCACGTCGGTCTGCCTTGGGCAGTGTGGGATTTGCTAAGCTGCAAGGTAATTTTACCTTTCCTGCAGGACGAGAGTTTTGGGGTTTTCTATGGGCCTCAGGCCCTAAATACCTTTGTGAACGTCGGGTAGTTCCGCATGGAATCCATTTGTTCGGTGGTAGCTGCGCTTCATCCGGGGGATGTCCTGACGTCCTCGGACATCAGGGACGCATACATGCATGTCCCGTTTTGCACATGTCAGTGTTTTTTTCTGTGCTTCGTGATGAGAGAAGGGTCTCTGTCAGCCTGTGGCCCTCCCTTTTGATCTGGCGTCAGCACCATGGGTTTTCAGCTAGGAGCTCGCACTTATTTGAATTTTGTTGGGACAGCGAGGCTTTGCCTCATTGGCTACTTTGACGACTTTCTTCTGAGAGCAGCTTCTGTCTCCGACCTAGTGGATAGGTTATTCCCATTCAGACCCTCCGAAGATTCGGGTGGATGTTAAACGTTTAGGCCAGAAAGTGTAGCTCAGTGGCAGCAAGCCTGCCCTACATGTGTGCGACCCAGGGTTCAAATTATGGGCATGCTAGGTTCCGACTCAGCGTTGGAGTATCTAGTGTTGATCCAGACTCCTCAGTGGCAAAGGTCCTTCTTCCCCTGGAGAAATTGCAGACTCTTCAGTCTGCGGAGAAGGTATTGGCATCACGCAATCGGTCTTCTCTCCGGGCGCCTGCTGGTTCAGGGTCTGTGGGTAGCCTCCTTCAAGGTGGTACTGTATGCCCAGTTCCACACCCTGGTTTTCCAGTGGAACTACTGTCCAGGTGGTAAAAATCTCTTGTCTCTGAAATCATTAGATTCCTGTGCGCCACCTAGTCAGAGTCTCTCTGAGTTGGTGACAGAGATTCCCGACTCTTCGGTCCGGGAAGTTGTTCCTTCCTTCCAGTGGTCGGTGTTTACGACGAATGCCAGCTCACGGGTTGTGAACCTGGAGGTTCACAAAACTGGGGGGTCCAGTCGGCCCTGAGTCGCTGGACTTGCGTGGACCTATGACCACACCTCCTTGAATGTGTCTGGTCTCGGTAGCTACCCAGGGTCGGGCCTGGCTAGTGCCTGGTGGAAGACCGCCTGGGAATACCAGGTGCTGTCTACTGTTCATTGTCCTACTATTTTAGGCGATCAGGCTATGCTTCTCCTTGTGGTCGACCAATCTGGTTTCAGCCGGACAACGCCACGGCCGTGGCTTCAGTCTACCATCAGGTATGCCGGCAGGCAGACTACTGGAGTCGCCAGATGCTGGACCAGGGCGACTGGTCTTTGTGCTTGGGGTGTTTCGGCTCCCTTGCAGGAGGTGAGCCTCACATGGCATGGATCTCCTGGCAGCTTGTCTCCGCCGCAAGGGTGTCAGTTAGTGGCCAGGTCTAGTGATCTTGTACAGACGCGTCAGTCGCGCTGGTGGCCCTGTGTTGTCTGTATCGGTGATTTTTTGCCATTCCTCCATGGTAGTTGCTTCCTCGGCCGCTCCACAGAGTGGATGCTGAGGAGATCCCGATGATTCTAATCGCTCCAGATTACTCTCGGCGTCCTTGGTACGCTGATATCGGGCGCCTGGTAGCGGAGGCACCCTGGCGATTGCCAGGGCAGGAGGTTCCTGTCTCAAGGTCCCATACTTCCTCCTGTTGTACAGTCACTGACTTGCTTAACATGGTTATTGGAAGCCAGACTTTAGGTGACCAGGGTCTGTCTGACTCGGTCATCTCAACAGGGCACCGTAGTCTTCTTCCGGAGGATCTACCGTCGCACCTCTCTTGGTGCGAAGGGATGGAGTGACGTCCACGGGCGTACTTTCAATGTCCAGGGTCCTGCTGTTTTTAAAGCTTGGATTGGATCTAAAAATTGCTTAAAGCACCGTTTGGGGGCAGATTTCAGCCTTGGCTGTGTTCTTTTAGTGGCCTTTTTGCGGCCCGTTCCCTGGTGGGTCCCCTTTTTTTTGTGTGCAAGGGGTTTGTCATATACTTTCCCCTCTTGGCCCATCTCTTCCCCCATGAGTTTTGACTCTGGTGCTCTCGGTTCTTCAGGAACCTTCCTTTTGGAAACATCAGAGAGATTTTCTCTTGACACTATCTCAGAAGGTGGCCCCTTTAGTGGCCTTTACCTCTGTTAGAGGGGTTTCTGAGTTGGCGGTCTTGTCTTGCAAGCCGCCATGCTTGATCCCCCATAAGGATTAGGTGATGGTGCGCCCGCGACCTTCCCTTCTTCCGAAGGAGGTTTCGGCCTTTCATACTTTAGGCGTGGTACGCGCTTTGCGGGTATACCAGCCTACTACGGCTCCATTTCGGAGCTTCTGACTCTCTTTTGTGTCGGTGTCTGGTCCACAAAAGGGCCTGGCGGTCTCGTCGACCACCATTTCTCGGTGGATCGGGCAGGCCGTCATACAGGCCTATGCTCCTAAGGGCGGGCCCCCCTTTCCGGTCACGGCACTTTCGACCAGGGCAATTGGTGCTTCCTGGGTTTTTTTTTTTTTTTTTTTTTTTTTTTTTTTCTTCCCGACATCATGCGTCGGTCTCACAGGTGTGCGAGGCGGCGATTTGCTCGTCCGTTCACGCTTTTTCCAGAATTTACATGGTTGCTGTGAGTGCATCTTATGATGTTTTTTTCAGCCGCTAGTTTTTGCCGGCGGCTGTTTAAAGTTGCACCTCCTCCGTTGAGGAGCTCTGCTTGTTTTGGGGTGAAGTTAAAATTGTTTTTACTGATATATTTCCCACCCCTCGTTTTTTGACACTGCTTGGGGACGTCCCACTTGTCAAGATTTAAGGAGCTGTGTCCGTCCATGGACGATAAGAGAAAATAGGATTTTTTGTACTCACCGTAAAATCCTTTTCTCTGAAGTCCATGGACGGACACAGCTCCCACCCCTCCTTTTTAGGTTTGTACTGCTTGTTACGAACTGAGGCTGCAAGCTGCAGTGAGGAGGGTTATGTCTGGAGGGACCGCCCCCTGGGCGGGGCTGTTCAACTCTGTTAATGTAACATGTATTTAACTATTTAACATGTTTCTGCCTAGTCCTCTCCTGTAAACAGGGAACATAACCCACTTGTCAAGATTTAAGGAGCTGTGTCCGTCCATGGACTTCAGAGAAAAGGATTTTACGGTGAGTACAAAAAATCCTATTTTTTTCCTTTTTAGAAATGCCATTTTGCTGCGGGACTGTTCTAAACACAGTAAAAATGCGCCACTTTACAGGCATACTATAGACAATCCCAGGCACGAAATTTAAAGGTATATTTCACTTTTATTATTTCACTTTAAGCATTATTAAATTCGCTTTTTTTGGCATTGATGCATGTCCCCTGGGGCAGGACCCGGGTCTCCAAACACTTTTCATGACAATAACTTGCATATAAGCCTTTAAAATTGGCACTTTTGGTTTTTCATGTTCGTGTCCCATAGACTTTAGACTTTAATGGTGTTCTCGTGTTCGAACAAATTTTTTACCTGGTGCGAACCGAACTGGGCGGCTCATACTTATTAAAGAGTAACTCCACTTTTGTTAAGAAGAAAATATTCCCCTCTGGGTGATCTATGTACATTTCAAGAGTTTTAACAAACTTTGTTATTCTGAAGATATAGCTGTTTGTTGGTCTGTGTCCATGTGGAAAGTGAAACTAATGTGAGATCCTTCGGGTCTGGTATGAATTTTAAGGGGAACCCCATGCCAAAGAAAAAAGGCATGGGTCCACCCTCCCCAATAGCCATACCAGACCCACGCTTTTTTTTTTTTTTGCTGCCTATTTATTCTTTTGTTTGTTTTGAGGAACTCCGTAGTCTAGGGGGGTGCGAGTCACATGCGATGTCTGTGTTCGCACAAGTGCGAACTCAGGCTTTGAGTTATTAGAGATATGAAGTTGTATCCTGGTGAATAATAGAGGGGAGGGCAGTCTGACCATTTTGGAAGTTGCACAGGCAGTACCGTGATCCTTTCTTATGAGGCATAATGGAGGAGAAGATCGGGACTAATTGTAGGATGGAAAATCTCCCTGTGCAATAATGAACCCATTTAAACACCAGGAGCGTTCCTTTTTCTAGGTAGGGAGATGAGAAGTGACCCAGTTATCGCATGTAAAAGCAGAAGCATCACTTGTAATTGGTATAATTGGTTGTCTGTAGCCACCCTTACATGAGGTAGGAACCTAAGAAACTACTAGAAGGCAATTACAAGAAGCTTCCTTACTGGTGGTGAATCATCAGAGAATTTTGCAAGTGACCTTCATTGCCTCCCATACGTCATTTTTTTTAGTGTGCTCCAATTAACATACACAGTAGTAACTGACTTAAATATTATTAATAGCACTGTAATCATCCAATAAAAATGTATGTCGTAATATGTCTGAAAGTATGGTTACACTTTTGCAAACCCCGCTATATATTTATGTGTTCTTTTTTTTTTCTTTTTTTTATCTCACCTACCATTTAGATCAGGGGTCCTCAAACTTTTTAAACAGGTGTCAGTTCACTGTCCCTCAGACCGGACTATAGTTAAAAAAAAAAAAAAAAAACTATGAACAAATTCCTATGCACACTGCACATATCTTATTTTGAATTGAAAAAACAAAGCCCCCCCCCCCCTCGCCATCATTGCAAGCCCCCCCCTCGCCATCATTGCAAGCCCCCCCCTCGCCATCATTGCAAGCCCCCCCCTCGCCATCATTGCAAGCCCCCCTCCTTGCCATCATTGCAAGCCCCCCTCCTTGCCATCATTGCAAGCCCCCCCTCGCCATCATTGCAAGCCTCCCCCCTCGCCATCATTGCAAGCCTCCCCCCTCGCCATCATTGCAAGCCTCCCCCCTCGCCATCATTGCAAGCCTCCCCCTCGCCATCATTGCAAGCCTCCCCCCTTGCCATCATTGCAAGCCCCCCTCACAGCCTTACTGTGCCAAACAATGTCTCACCAGTCAGTGTGTGTGCACATCGGGCATCTCCTGCACCTGCTGTGTCACGGCTCACTGTGAAAAGCTTGGGGGTGCTGTGACAAAAGTCCCGCGTTCCTCCTAGACCAGCTCGTGTGATAGACAGAACACTTCCTCTATCACACGAGCTGGTCTAGGAGGAGGGCGGGACTTTTATCACAGTGCGCCCAAACTTTTAATAGTGAGCTCCGTGACACAGCAGACTCCCGCTGTGTTACAACCGGCCCACCCAGAGGCCTGGCCTGTCGGGAATCCGGCCCTGGGTGGGCCAGATAAATGTCCTCAGCTGGCCGCATGTGGCCCGCGGGCTGTAGTTTGAGGACCCCTGATTTAGATGTTTCCGAGGAGGTCTCATTGCAGTTTGTAAGCTTTTCTGAACAGTCTTAAAGTGTCTCTGTCCCCACACAGACTGGAATCTCGCGAACATCGGACGACAGATCATCCATTTTCGTTACCGATTAAATGAAAATCGTACGATCTTGTATCATACGAGAATGTTTTTTGCTTTTGTCCGATCGGATAATATCGGATGAACTGTCATGATCGGCTCTCCGATTTTCAGATTGTGTGCCATTAGTGAGCTATCAATAATTAACAGGCGGTGCAGGAGGCCAACTTCGAAACTTTGAAGCCGGGTACACATGTATTGAAAATCGGCCAATTCAGCAGGGCCCGACCGAATTCTGATCTGTGTGTAGCCCTCCTGGTTGCAAAGAAGTAAATTGTTAGATTGGGTTCTGTCAAATGTTCCTGTTGTGTATTCTGACTGCATAGATGTCCATACAAATATCACAGAAAGAAGGATTCCTTCATCTCGCCTTACTTACAACTGAGAATGAAAAGCTGCCAGCACAGTACAGACAGAGCTAATTAACTCCTTGATGCCGGCCATATGCATATAATATTATTATTAACCACTTACGGACCGCCCGCCATCGTTATAAGTCGCTACTTAGAAGGGGAATACCGTTGTTATGGTAGCCCCTAGCTACCATAACTCCGGTACCCTCTTCAAGAGTGGGTGGTCCGCTTTCAGATAATAGTGGTCTCTGTGGCAGATACTCCACGAGATCACTTTTATTGGCGGCGGGAGAGGGGCCCCCTCCTGCCGCTCTCCGGTGTCCTCCTCCGCTTACTAGAGCCATCGGCAGAACGTCACTTCCGCCCAATGCTCTTAAGGGGAATTTTTTTGTTTTTTTGCAATTTAGTCTAAATATGAGATCTGAGGTCTTTTTGACCCCAGATCTCATATTTAAGAAGGACCTGTCATGCTTTTTTCTATTAAAAGGGATGTTTACATTCCTTGTAATAGGCATAAAAGTGACCCAAAGTTTGTGCGCAGAAGCAAACGCATACGTGAGCAGCGCCCGCATATGAAAACGTGGTTCAAACCACACATGTGAGGTATCGCCGCGATTGTTAGAGCGAGAGCAATAATTCTAGCCCTAGAACTCCTCTGTAATTTAAAACATGCAACTTGTAGAATTTTTTAAACCATGCCTATGGAGATTTTTAAGGGTAAAAGTTTGTTGCCATTCCACAAGAGGGCGCAACTTTGAAGCATGACATGTTAGGTATCAATTTACTCGTCTTAACATTATCTTTTGCAATATAAAATATAAAATGGGCTAACTTTAGGCCTCGTACACACGATAGGTTAACCAGAGGACAACGGTCTGATGGACCGTTTTCATCGGTCCAAACCGATCGTGTGTGGGCCCCATAGGTTATTTAACCATTGGTAAATTTAACTGATGGATTCTAAACCGATAGGTCAAAACCGATTGTTAGTAGGCACAAGCATCGGTTAAAAATCCACGCATTCTCAGAATCAAGTCGACGCATGCTTGGAAACATTGAACGTTTTACGTCACCGCGTTCTGACACGATCGGTTATTTAACCGATGGTGTGTGGGCGCGATGGACCTTCAGACCGTTCTCATCGGATGGACTGACCGTGTGTACGACGATTTACTGTTGTCTTATTTTTTAATTAAAAAAAGTGATATTTTTTTTCCCAAAAAAAGTGCGCTTGTAAGACCGCTGCGCAAATACGGTGTGACAAAAAGTATTGCAACAACTGCCATTTTATTCTCTAGTGTGTTAGAAAAAATATATATAATGTTTGGGGGTTCTAAGTAATTTTCTAGCAATAAAACAGTTTTTAACTTGTAAACACCAAATCTCAGAAAGAGGCTCGGTCCTTGGTTAAGTATTTTATATAGTGCCAACAGTTTGTGCGGCGCTTTACAACATGAGGGCACACAGTACAGTTACAATACAATTCAATACGAACCAGAGGACCCAGTTCCTTAGCGCTTACAATCTAGGAGGGAGATATAGGCGGCCGCTCGGTGGGCGGGCCTATTCGGCCCTGTTAAAGCAACCTGCCGTGCTGGGAGTGCGCTTCCACTCCCAGCACGCTTTTAGCAAGTTACTGATGCATGCTTGCAATCGGGAGCTTTCCAATCATGCGACAGTCAATCGCAGCAGTCACATGACCCCAAATGCTCGCCTCCCAGCTTTCAGAACTCTTGAAGGGCCGGGAGGCGGTCGGCACAAGGAGGTTAAACAGTACTCCACAGCCTCCATCTAAACATTACAAAGTAGGGCAAGCTTGGTAGGATTTTAGGCAAGTAAAAAGCACCTAAAAAGGTAACCAGCTATCTTAATGGGGGAATACCTAACAAATTTAGAGTAGGCGCTTATCCCAGTTTGGCTGCAAAAGCAGAAACACTGGGGATATGTATGTTGTTTATAGATGAAAGTTATTCCTCTGCCCGCTGACCTCATTTTTCCTCATCTCCATATGTTATCAGTAAGAAATCATCTGGAGCTCTGTGTCTGGGTTCCATAATAGAAAGATAAGACGGGTGTGGCTGAATGTCTAGTTTTAGGTTCTAATCTATAGTACTTTCACAGAAAATCAAGTGTTCCTTTTTAGTGGAAAACTTGAATAAAGCTTTTATGGGAAACTGATGTGCTGCATTCTCATTAACATGTACGCTTATGAGTAAGAAGCCATTTAGAGAAGTCCAGTGTAATTAAACCATTACATCTTGTGTTCCTAGTCTGCGTATATTCCTCTGCTGTACAGCACTGCGGAATGTCCTTATATAAGTAAAGGATCATAAAAAAAAAGATGAGCTTGTGTATTATTTTATACTGCAGTTCAAGTTTGCTTTGCCAGTTGTTGTAATTAGCTATTGCTTTATCTGGGTGTCTCTCTTTTAGGTCCTATACATTTAAATCAAGTCACTTCTCTGCCCTCCTCATGTCGAAATGTCAACAAGACAACGCAGTCCTCGCCATGGCGCCAGGCCTCACTCCACTTATGAAGTCACCTCTGAAATGCTGGGCTTGTCACTGGCTGGTAAGTGTTTTTGCTAGTTTTGGATGCAATGGAGTGTTCCTAATGGTAACAAAGTGGGGTTTACATTTTAAATAGAGTGCAGAGTGATTAGAACACCTGTCAGTTTTTATGGAAAGAGTATGAAAAAAAACTGCACTAAAAGGAATACAAATCAGATCAAATGAGCACAATCAGCAATTTTCCTGTATGACATAAAACACAGTATAACATAAACAAAGAAAATAGAATCGCGCTAAATCGGAAGGATGAGTGGATTTATATGAAAGATAAAAAGGGCTCCATATAGCCTACATCCTTTTTTTACATTTATATAAAAAAAAAAGTATTGCACTTACATGTAGATTTACATTAAAAGCCTTTAAGTCTTATGTGCCGGCCGGCGCACAAACAAACCAACCCATACTCTGGGACACGAAGGTAAGCATGAGGTGACGTCGGCGCGTCGCTCTGCTTCATCAGAGATGACTTCGTCCAGGGGATTCTTCACATAGGATGATACCCGGTGGACCATTTCATCATGAATTTTGAAAAACTTCTAGTTACAAGGACTGGTGAACTTTATATTTACAAATCTGTCAGTTTTTTTATGGCTGTCGTTGCCCCCCGTTGGGGAGATTCACCCTCTCTGTCCTGTTTACTATTATCACTGAGTGTGAAAATCACAGATTTTGGGCTGCCACCAGAGCAGAAACAGAGGTGAAATCTTCCAATGGTTCTGGTGATTCCCTCAACTGGGTGGCATTTCCTCTAACTCCCTGTTTGGCTATGGGCCGAAAACTGAAAGGGAATATACTTAATGGGGCAAAGATGGCAAAAAAATGCACTGTGTTATATTCCTCCCTTACTCCATTGTGCCTTTAGTTCTACTTTACAGCTGAACTCTGTGAGGGGGAAAGTAAAAATGTTTAATAGAGCTGCCCCCCCCGCACTGCAAAGGTTACATGCTCATTTCAGTCTAGGGCAGTGATGGTGAACCTTGGTACCCCAGATGTTTTGGAACAACATTTCCCATGATGCTGCAGTGTAGTTGAGCATCATGGAAAATGTAGTTCCAAAACATCTGGGGTGCCAAGGTTCACCACCACTGGTCTAGGGTATCGTGAAAAGCAGTTTTACTTACTTAATCCGTAGCAGGCTCTCTCCACACTGTAAGACAGATGCCTGCAGCTTTGTTTCCCCTATAGAAAATAGAGGAGCGTTCCGGCTACCAGGGCAGTGGAGGATAAGGTGAATGAATATATTTTTAGTGTCCTCCTAGACCTAAACAAGCATTTCATCCTTGCAGTGTGGGGGAGCCCTACTGCAAGATAGGATTTTTCTTTTTCCTGGAGTAAGAGGAGCTCCACCCAAAAGGTGAAGTTCAGTTTTAAGCACTCCACCCCCCAAATATGCCACATTTGGCATGTCATTTTTTATAGGGTGGAATAGGTACCAAATTTTGACAGGTACCTGCTCCCATTTCCGCTCAAGCCATCTAGATGGCTTGAGCGGAAGTTCTCCTCTCCCCCTCCCTCCTTGCAATCTTTTGGGACACGTCACAGGTCCCAAAAGTTTGCCCAATCATTGGGGAGGCACTCTGCGACTCGCGTATGCGCAGTGGCTATGAAGTCACAAGTCGTGACAGCCGGGTGCCCACACTTGCAATGCTGGCGCTGCGCGAAGAGGCATGGAAGAGAACCAAGGGTTCGGGTGGCCGCATCACTGGCCCGTGGGACAGGTGAGTGTCAGAAGCTACACTTCTTGTAGCTGCTGACTTTTAATGAACACAAAAATTCGTGGAATTCCACTTTAATTCTGCTAGGCCTGGCTACTAGTATATATACAGTGCCTGGCGAAAGTATTCGGCCCCCTTGAACTTTGCGACCTTTTGCCACATTTCAGGCTTCAAACATAAAGATATAAAAATTTAATTTTTTTTGAAGAATCAACAAGTGGGACACAATCATAAAGTGGAACGAAATTTATTGGATATTTCAAACTTTTTTAACAAATAAAAAACTGAAAAATTGGGCGTGCAAAATTATTCAGCCCCTTTACTTTCAGTGCAGCAAACTCTCTCCAGAAGTTCAGTGCGGATCTCTGAATGATCCAATGTTGACCTAAATGACTAATGATGATAAGTAGAATCCACCTGTGTGTAATCAAGTCTCCGTATAAATGCACCTGCACTGTGATAGTCTCAGAGGTCCGTTTAAAGCGCAGAGAGCATCATGAAGAACAAGGAACACACCAGGCAGGTCCGAGATACTGTTGTGGAGAAGTTTAAAGCCGGATTTGGATACAAAAAGATTTCCCAAACTTTAAACATCCCAAGGAGCACTGTGCAAGCGATTATTATTGAAATGGAAGGAGTATCAGACTGCAAATCTACGAAGACCTGGCCGTCCCTCTAAACTTTCAGCTCATACAAGGAGAAGACTGATCAGAGATGCAGCCAAGAGGCCCATGATCACTCTGGATGAACTGCAGAGATCTACAGCTGAGGTGGGAGACTCTGTCCATAGGACAACAATCAGTCGTATACTGCACAAATCTGGCCTTTATGGAAGAGTGGCAAGAAGAAAGCCATTTCTTAAAGATATCTATAAAAAGTGTTGTTTAAAGTTTGCCACAAGCCACCTGGGAGACACACCAAACATGTGGAAGAAGGTGCTCTGGTCAGATGAAACCAAAATCGAACTTTTTGGCAACAATGCAAAACGTTATGTTTGGCGTAAAAGCAACACAGCTCATCACCCTGAACACACCATCCCCACTGTCAAACATGGTGGTGGCAGCATCATGGTTTGGGCCTGCTTTTCTTCAGCAGGGACAGGGAAGATGGTTAAAATTGATGGGAAGATGGATGGAGCCAAATACAGGACCATTCTGGAAGAAAACCTGATGGAGTCTGCAAAAGACCTAAGACTGGGACGGAGATTTGTCTTCCAACAAGACAATGATCCAAAACATAAATCTACAATGGAATGGTTCACAAATAAACATATCCAGGTGTTAGAATGGCCAAGTCAAAGTCCAGACCTGAATCCAATCGAGAATCTGTGGAAAGAACTGAAAACTGCTGTTCACAAACGCTCACTGAGCTTGAGTTGTTTTGCAAGGAGGAATGGGCAAAAATGTCAGTCTCTCGATGTGCAAAACTGATAGAGACATACCCCAAGCGACTTACAGCTGTAATCGCAGCAAAAGGTGGCGCTACAAAGTATTCACTTAAGGGGGCTGAATAATTTTGCACGCCCAATTTTTCAGTTTTTTATTTGTTAAAGTTTGAAATATCCAATAAATTTCGTTCCACTTCATGATTGTGTCCCACTTGTTGATTTTTAAAAAAAAAAATTAGTTTTATATCTTTATGTTTGAAGCCTAAAATGTGGCAAAAGGTCGCAAAGTTCAAGGGGGCCAAGTACTTTCGCAAGGCTATATATATATATAATGTATATAATGTATACACAGACGCACACTGTTCCAATTTTTTTTGCCGTTCCAATTCCATTTTTTTGACTAATGCTAAGACATCAGAATGTTTGTTTTTCGGGGCAGACTGAAATGGGTTGGGGATCTGAAGAGAGTGCTGTATAGAATTACTTTGATGACCTTTTGTAAATGACACTGTGAACATATCATTGGTTGAATCTCTTCAGTGTTGTGAGCAATCATTTGTAAAATGTCCTGATGAAGTAATGGAAGCATTTACAGTATGTTTTGAATGTAAAAGGGCTCAATATGTTGTGTATGTTGAGATGGAGTACAGACGTTAATCCACAGTGATTTTTTTTTTTTACAACCAGACCGTCTATTATACAATATTATCTTCAACCTTTTAGCTTCATACACTTCATGAACATGCGCTATAGTGAGCCACAATATGTTGCTCTATTTTACAAAAATGTATAGCAATTTTTTATTTATTTATTTACCAGGAATATAAATATGAAAATTATCAGAGTATAGCAAAACCCAGTTCACTGATGGGACTCTGGAATGTGGACACCATCATGGCCCCTTGGGTAACCAATTACATAACACTACTACAGTAAAAATACTGTACCAGCTGAAATCCACCAAGAATTATGTCTACGAACTATGTTAATATAAGCAAACACATTGCTTGACAAATATTCTTGCACATACTTGTCATTTTTCACTGAGTTTTTCTTAAGAATTGTGTATTTATGTCAGTATAAGCACCTGTCATTCTTGTATGTGCTTCCTGGGTCTTTTTCTTGAATAACCAGATTGGCTGAGTCCTGGATTCCACATTATATTGTCAGAAGGGCTGAGGTATAGAGTCTAAGGAGCTGCCTGTATTCTTCAGAGATCCTGATGGAGGAAATGAGTTTCACTGCTGAGGGCTCCCGTGTGGTGGCCCTCTGACTCGCCCAGCCAACTACCTCGGACAGGATTAGGTATGGAGGAAGAGTTTCTTGAAGCAATGAGATGCTGGGATCATAGATCAGTAGGGAATACAGTACAAGCTGGCATGGGTGTACGGAATCGCACATATAGTGGGAGCTGGTAAGTATTCCCAGGATCACTGGAAGCAGCCTGGAATGCACAAGGACACAGTTCAGGAAGATGGCTAGGTGTTTACAGGGGAACACTGAAGTTGGTTGCAGACTGGGAGTACACAGATTCTGGTAACACATTGCCGGCTGGAAAGCACAGGAAATGGCACGGGTGCACATTGGTGGCCGAAATACACAAAGAGACACCTAGGTTAAAGGAGACGGAGTACTGGCTGAGGTACACAAGGAAGTCACAGGTACACTTGGGTGCTCAATAGATAATATAGGTGCTGTGATTCAGGTTACAGGCAGGAACCCACTGGGAGTAATGGAGGATAGACGAGAGAGGGGCACTTGGGATCACATGAGCAGGATGAACAATGGAAGGGGGAGAGTGGTAAGGAACACGGGGAATAACTAGCAATCCTAGGTGGCAGAGGGGGTCCGAGCTGCTAGCCTTTTAAGACGGAGCTTACTCTGTGATCGGTTGCAGCGCTAACGGCAGCAGGAAGCTGGTGGAGATACAGAGGGCAGGACCCGGCGCTGGAATGTGAAACAGGTGAGTGACACATTGGGGGAGATATACAAAAACTGGTTATTATGCACAGCTGCACCAGATTCTGTGTACACCAATCCACTTCCAACTTCAGCTTGTTCAATTACGCTTTGACAATAAAAGCTGGAAGATGATTGGTTACTATGAACAGCTGCACCAGTTTTAGTAAATCTCCCTCATTGTGTATATGTTGACTAGCTATGACTTAATATTGTATCTGAAAGCATGCGTTTTAGAAAAGTTGCTTGTGATGGTGTTTTTTATATTGTGCCTCTTTAGGGAATAGACTGTACCCATTAGGCTGGCCATACATGGTCGAATTTCGAAAGAATTTTGTTTTGAAAATCAGAAATTTTGTGCGTTTTGTGATCCAATGGTGCTACCATTGGTTTCAACATTTGGCCAACCAAGCTTTCAATTTTACCTCATGTTGCTTGAGAAAATATTTTTTGTGGCTGGAAATCTTCTTTTCTTCTTGGGAATTCTCTTTTGTTGCACATGCGCAATTACTTTTCTCGCACCATTCTCCCAGCATTAATTAGAAAATAGTTTGTTTTTCAAAAAATTTCCAGCCGACCGATTTGCTCAAATTCAATGGCCGCATGGAAATCGGCTGTTGCTGCAACCCACTAATGGTGAGAAATTTCTAATGAAAATTCTTAGATAAGGTTTTTGATAGAAAATTATTTCGAAGTTCGACCCTTGTATGGCCTGCCTTAGTGCTTGTGTCAACAAGAATGCAAAATCTGCTTGAAGCAGGCCAGGAGCGCAAGTGCAGTTCAAATGCAACGGATTTAAACATTTATGCCATTGACCCAAGCCCAAAGCCCGTCATCACATGCCCTTACTGTGATAGGCTCACCCAGGCAAGAAGCTAGCGTTTAGTCCCCTCTAAAAGCCTCTCACCCACTGACTATGACCCAGGGAGAGAGGCTAGCTCCAAGTCCTCTCCAGAAGCCCCTACCTCTGTCACCCTTGCATTGTCCTTTTATTCTCAGTTCCCTACTATACTTCTTTTTCTAGAGTTATATTGTGCAGGGCTCTGTATGTAATAGCATAGGTCTGCCTTAGTCAGACGGAACATCCAAAAAATTTAAGTTTTATCACCACTAATGAGACGTGTTTGGGTTTTGGGTCTCAGAAGCTTGTTTTTCTGCAGAATCCTAAATCCTGTCTTTTGTGCTTCTGCATAGTATCTACGATGCTGAATAACCTATTCGTCACAGTTCGTGAAAAATGGTGTCTCTGGTACTGAGACATTGTGTTTGTAATGTTTTTTTTTTCACAAACTACTTTTAAAGGAATGCAGCCGTGCAAGTAACTGCAATTTCTGCAGTGTTTAGATGTTTTTTTCCATCGTGGAAGTGTGTATTGTCTGTGTAATCACATGTCATTCTTAAAAAGTGCTCATTGATTTTAATAACTGGATTGACTTAACACTGAATTCTACATTATCTTATCCACCCTATGGCTCATTTTGTAGCCAACAGTGCCCATAGGCATTAGATGGCAATCTACCGATCTACTTATTTTTGGTGAGTCAAATGACACTGCTCATGGAGGCTTACTAACAGTGGTCGTAGAGGGAGCTTGGATAGGTCAGAAAACAATGTCTCCAGCAAACTTTCCCAGCCCTAACCCATACACCAAAACACTAGAATTCGTCTGCTGTGACCATGGGTGTACATATGTTGGCTGCTTCAAATGCCTGAGAGAGTGTGAATTGTTCCTAAATGCCCAACCGTTCTCTGTTTTTGGCAAGCTTAAAGCGGAAGTAAACCCATCGATTTAACAGTTTCAAAAAGCAGTTACTTTTCCGGCATGCCGGGATTGCTAACTGTCACATTGGTTGTGCTCTCAACCAAACTGTCAAACCATCCAATGGCTGGTGTCATAACTGATCACATGTGCAGCATCATGGCAGTTGAAGATTAAACATAGGCCAAGATGTCAGCTTCCTTGCCTGAAAATTATAGGTGGGTTTACTTCCACTTTAAATTGTGACTCTATGCCAATTTGCAATTCTGAACTCTAAAATTTCACCAAGAGGGCCTCTCTGTACATATAGATCGCTTTTACAATTTTTTTTTTCAAAATGTAACCCTTTCTTGAATTACTGATTACTGTGCCTGTATTTTATTTTCAGGAAACTTCCAAGACCCAGATGAGCCAATTTTGGAGTTTAGTTTGGGTAAGCTGCATTCATTCTTACAGTGCTTTTCACCTTACAGATAACCTACGGTAAATTATTTATTGCACAAAGACACAGAAAGACAGAGTTGAAACTGAGCAGTGGTTTTGATTAAGTGCTCCTTCACCCTAGTGAACTGCTCTGAACACATGGCTGCTGGTGTACACTGCCAAGGCGCAGTACTATTTATCGCAGCAGCATTACGATCATGTGGCGTGTGTCGCAGTACGCTGTGGTTTCAACTGACGGCATAGGAAACAAGGAATTATGCCCTGTCTTTGCATTGGGACAGTACTGGAAATAGCTACAAGCTTAGCTCCCACGCATATTATTTGAACACGCCCTTAGGGGAAAAAACTAGTGTGTTTTTTTTTTTTTTACCTTGATAATACAGTGCGCTCTTCTGATTTATCCTTATGGGTTCTGATTTTTAGGCAGAAGTTGTAGTCTGAAATATGGGGTTAAAGCCCAATTCACTTTCCTTTTTAAATTGCCTAAATACATTCAGTGTGCATCAATGCTCAGGCTTCCTGCTGATTGTAGAAATGTATGTTTGACTCAAAAGGGGGGCTTGTCAGCCTGTTGCAGAGGGACTTCAACTTCTACACATAGCAGCTGCCCTTCTTTGCAGACTGCTGGTGGGGGACAGGCTTTTCTACTTGGGCAGTGGCTGCTTTCCAAACAAACTACTGTAAAGTCCCATGCACACTGGGAGCAATCAACATTGTTCCCACCCATAGCAGGCATGGTTTCTTTTATATTGAGGTCTATGACTTTTGCAACTTGGCTATCATTAGGGCCTTTTAAGGCAGAAATACATTCGCCGGTTTGCTTTAATGCTGTTGCAATAAAGGAAAGCTTCGGAGAATTATGCTGTGCCTTGATACGTGCTTTGCCTACACCAAGTGTTTAGCCCCGGTGCTTGGGGCTCTGGTGTTTAGCTGGAGGAGGAGGACACTTCTTGTGCGCTGAGCAATTGTCCTTGGGCGTATATTGCTCTAAAGGTTCATACTGCTGGGTGCGCTGTCTGCAGGGTTGCCAACTTTCAGTAAATTTACAAACAGTTTGTAAAATCCATAAATGTCGTATCTGTCCATGAATGTCAGTTACGGACATTCAGCTTACATGTCTGTAATGGACATTCAAAGACCGATGCAAAATGTACGGATTTTACAAACTGTTCGTAAATTTACTGAAAGTTGGCAACCCTGACTGTCCAATGCAGAAGCTGGCAGCCTCTCGCAGGCTGTCAGCAGTGGGGCTCGATGGGGCACGTTTGCCCTCCACTAGTACCTAAATGCTAAAGCCCCATGCATTGGGGCTAAACGTCCACTGTGCATGGGGCCCAAGTCTTGGATAACCTTTCTGTTTTGTTGCTCACTGAATGAATGTATTTAGAAAACTTAAAAGGAAGGTTCAGTTGGGCATTAAACGGGCCGCTTTAAAATAAAATGATTGTGGAATGTTTGTCCAATGGTAGTGGATTGTCAGTTTGTACCTGTAACCATAGAATTCTGCATACTATGTATCCTCATCATAAATACTGAGACATGATTCTCTCCCCAAAGGAAAAAAAAAGTTATCATCTGGTCCACTGAACAAGAAAACGGCACAACAGTTACAAATTATGCTTTTAAGTTCTTTCACTTACTGTATGCAGTATGGTTACAATTACTGCACATCGATCTGCAAACCAAGATTATTATTTGGCCATACAAATTTTACAAGATTAGGTTACTTGTACTTGCCAACACCAGGAGAGCGTGTAGTTCATTGCACCTGATTGACCCCTATAAGCCTTTTCTCTAGGTCTGGTAATATATCCTAAAGGCTATACCTTGGAAGCACCTTGGATTGCAAATACAGCACTAAGCAAATCCCTGAAATAATAATGAAGACTCTGACCTTTTCAGCATGTATTATCTTGGCATCTGGCTTGGTGTATATAATTATGTTTTGCCATGTTCCACTGTGCAGAAACATTTACTATTACATTACAAATGTTGATCAAATACTGATCTCAACCAGACCCGTTACTGCATACTGGTGGCAATGAATATATATCATTGTCAACACCATTGCATGTTGGCAGCTACTGACTAGCTTATTTGTTTTGTGGTTTGCGCATTGGTACTTATATTGATGAATATTTCATACATTTTGAAATAATTTAGTAAGGATCAGGAAGATGGCCATTTTCTTACCAAGTATGCTGCAGTAAATGAATAGCTGAGATATAGATATAGGCCCAGATTCACGTAGGAGATACGACGGCATATCTCCAGATATGCCGTTGTATCTCTGAGTCTGAGGCGTCGTATCTTGGCGCCTGATTCAAAGAATCAGATACGCCAAAATTTCTCTAAGATACGACCTGCGTAAGTCTCCTACGCCGTCGTATCTTAACTGCATATTTACGCTGGCCGCTAGGGGCGTGTACGCTGATTTACGCCTAGAAATATGTAAATCAGATAGATACGCCTATTCACGAACGTACGCCCGGCCGACGCAGTACAGATACGCCGTTTACATTAGGCTTTTTCCGGCGTAAAGTTACCCCTGCTCTATGAGACGTAGATGAGGCGTACCAATGTTAGGTATGGAGGTCGGAACAGCGTAGAATTTTTCACATTTTACGTCGTTTGCGAATAGGGCTGGGCGTCATTTACGTTCACGTCGAAAGCATTGGCTTTTTGCGGGTTAATTTGGAGCATGCGCACTGGGATACTTTCATGGACGGCGCATGCGCCTTTTCGTAAAAAGCGTCATTTACGTGGGGTCACAATAAATTTACATAACACGCACCCACATCTTCCACATTTGAATTAGGCGGGCTTACGCCGGCCTATTTACGCTACACCGCCGCAACTTTGCTTTGTGAATACTGCACTTGCCTGTCAAAGTTGCGGAGGCGTAACGTAAATGGGATACGTTACGCCCGCACAAAGATGCACTCTCCTACGTGAATCCGGGCCATCCAGTATATTTGTAGGCTACAGAGAAAAGATCTAGCTTTTTGCAAGGTGGTTTACAAATGACGTTCCATAAAATATTGTGTTCTCTCTCCCTTCACAGCTTGTAGTGAGCTTACTACCCCATCATTGGATCGGAAGCCAAATAGCTTTGTTGCTGTTAGTGTCACAACCCCACCTCAGGCTTTTTGGACAAAGCATGCCCAAACAGAAATCATAGAGGTGAGCCTTGCTTTCCTAGGCTGAGAAATGTTATTTTCATACAATGCCATTTGTGAATTAGGTCTGTTGTTCACATTACATTGAGCTGCTGAATTGAAAAGACACTGGCAAACGTGAATAACACATTATTTAAAAAAAAAAAGTATGCAATCATCTTTTATGTTGTACAAAGTGGAACATATGGTGCAACACAAGAACAGCTTGAATTGACATGCAATTGGATTGTTTAAATAAAGACATTGAAAAAAATCTGTTTCTAAATATGTTACATTTGCTAAGGACATCTTCATTTTCTCAGTTGATTTTCTGTCTATGTACTAAACGTAATGATATGATTCACAAATTCATGATGCCGCTTCCAGGTCCTGTGCTGTGTATACTTCAGCCATGGGGTCAGCTGCTTCTACGACCCATTATTTACCTATTATCTCCACTAAGGCTGGCCCAATACACTAGTAGAATTGAATTCGGAAATTCTAATTTTAAGAACGTGCATTCATTTTTCTAATCCTTAGTGGGTTCAGATGGATGTTTGATTTCAACCACAGTGACAAAGTTCAAAAGAGCAAGATGGAAAATCTTTACAACAGTGAGTGTGATTTTGAGTAAGTTCATTCACTCCAAGTTTGAATGTTGGGGTCATCTGCAGGCATCCACGATCAAAGACTAATCTATCTAGCCCTGTAAAGAAGAACTCGATATACAAACTGTACCTTTTTTGAAGCCGCTCTGGTCCAGTCTCCAGCAGCGGAAGCTCTGCAGAGGAGACAGCCGACAACGGCTGTGAAAGGAATGGGAAGTGACGTCCCCCATAGTGTTATTATGGAACTTCCGTTGTCGGCTGCCTCCTCTGCACCCGCCTACACAGAGAAGCCACGGCTGATGGCTCAGCATGGGACTGGACCAGAGCGGCTTCAGAAAACCTAAGTATAACGATTTCTTTTTGACAGGGCTAGGTAGGTTAGTGTTAGATCAAGGATGCCTGTAGATGTAGCGATTTTAGTGTTAGAGTGGACTTCCCCTTTAAGCATACTGTACCAGGGACCACTTGAAGGTCCTGGGCACGGTTTACTTGTGGTCCAGAGCACAGAACTTTCCATAGATGACTTTGTACTTTGACAAAGCATTTGCAGAGCTTCAGCAAGCGCTGGTGAAGCCGTTAAGTTACCATAGTATGTAAATGTTGAGCACAGATCCTAATGGGAGGGTTGATTGCCACCTTAAAGTGGTTGTAAACTCTGTGGGCCGGATTCACAAAGAGTTACGCCCGCGTAACTCGGAATCTAAGCCCGTCGTAAGTTTAAGTGTATTCTCAAACTAAGATACACTTAAACCTAGCTAAGATACGACGGCCTGCGCCGTCGTATCTTAGGGTGCAATTTTTCCGCTGGCCGCTAGGTGGTGCTTCCGTTGATTTCGGCGTAGAATATGTAAATTAATAGATACGCCGATTCACGAACGTACGCTTGCCTGTCGCAGTAAAGATACGCCGTTTTCGTAAAAGATACGCCGCGTAAAGATAAATATGCCCCCTAGGTGGCGTAGCCAATGTTAAGTATGGCCGTCGTTCCCGCGTCGAAATTTGAAAATTTGTAACTCGTCTGTGAATGGGGCTGGACGTAATTTACGTTCACGTCGAAACCAATGACGTCCTTGCGGCGTACTTTGGAGCAATGCACACTGGGAAATTCCACGGACGGCGCATGCGCCGTTTGGGAAAACCGTCAATCACGTCGGGTCACCAAAAATTAACATAAAACACGCCCCCTCATCCTTATTTGAATTACGCTACGCCGCCGTAACTTAGGAGGCAAGTGCTTTGTGAATACAGCACTTGCCTCTCTGACTTACGGCGGTGTAGCGTAAATACGATACGCTGCGCCGCCGTAACAATGCGCGCCCCTACCTGAATCCGGCCCTGTTACACCACTTGTAGCTAAAGGTAAGCATATAATAGGGCTTGTCTGTAGGTACTGTTTATATCTCCTAAACCTACGCAGTTTAGGAGATATTAACCATATACACTTTCGCCGACGTCATGGGCGTATTCGCACTAAAGAAACGCCTTGATAGTGCCATTTCTAAAGGCCTGTGCCATGACCGAATAATGCTAACTTTGCAAGTAACTACATTATTCTGCACCATAACTTGTACAATTCAGAGTAAAAAGAAAAATTGTATTTACTTGTGTCTCAATTTTGTTGGTATAGATCCCATTTTTTTGTCTCTAAAGGAAAGTATAAAGGAAATGCATTCTTATTCCAAATGTGGATCACTAGAGCATTCTGTAGATTTTGTAAAGGCCTGTAGAATAGGCTTGGTGGTCAGTGGGAGTAAAAAAATTGCATCATTGGTGTCATATGGAGAATTGGTTCCCCATCTCTGGTGTCAGTGGGAAGAAATAGTGCCCCATCATTGGTGTCAGTGGGACAATTAATATCCAATCATTGGTGTCAGTGGGAGGAATAGTGCCCCATCATTGGTGTCAGTGGGACAATTAATATCCCATCATTGGTGTCAGTGGGACGAATAGTGCCCCATCATTGGTGTCAGTGGGAAAATTAATATCCCATCATTGGTGTCAGTGGGAGGAATAGTGCCCCATCATTGCTGTCAGTGGGAAAAGGAATTTCCCATAATTGGTGTCAATTGGAGGAATAGTTCCCCATCATTGGTGTCAGTGGGAAAATGAATGCCCTATCATTGGTGTCAGTATGAGGAATAGTACCAATTGACACACGTGGGAGGAATAGTGGTCCGTGTTTGGTGTTAATAGAAAGAATAGGGCCTTATATCAGTGGAAAAATTGGTGCCCCAAGGTCCTGATAAAGGCAAGCAAAGGGCCACAGTTTGGAGACCCCTGGTTTAGTTGTACTTTAGGAATAAAGATCAGGAAAGCATAATCATAATAAAACAAGAACATGCATCCTCCAGCTAAAGGTCACTTTGCTGGCACGGTGCCTTTGTTGGCTCAATTCTTCATGTAATTATTGAGTGCTGTAATTTCAGAGAAGAATGTCCACTTGATTCTAATTATACCTTTTCTTGTGTTATAAGTCATTGCTACATTGTTCTGGTGGGACATTTTTCTTATAGTTCTTAAATAATCAATGTAGTCAGGCGCACAATAATTGTACAAACATTACATTCTATGTATTTAGACTTTCATTTTAAAGTCCCCTGGTAATTTTAGGCGGTCATATTCATAACAGTTCATACTCGCATCCATAAAAAGAGGTAAGATAAGGTGGTTTGGATGAAACAGTTGCTTTGTGCACTCATTCATACTATAAGGGCTCATTATATTTTCTTGTAAGGCCGGGTTCACACCTATGCAAATTGAATGCGCGTTTCCCGCATTCAATTTGCATAGCAGGAGAATGTGACCGGCTCTCTATGGAGACAGTTCACATATCTCCGCAGCGGGTTCAGTGGTGTGTTTCAGGTTCGATTTCAGCCGAACATTCGGGCTGAAATCGGACCTGAACTGGTAAACCAGCACGCACCGGACCCCTGCTGTGCGCCGCATGCGGCGACAGTGTGAACCCGGCCTAAATGTTTAAGGCGGCTTTAGTCTATACTAATATTCTCTATGTGGATGTACCAGGGGATTACCCCAATTGGCCATAAGATTATGACCACCCACCACAATCTATCGAGGCATGGACTCCACTAGACCTCTGGAGGTATACTGTGGTATCTGGCACCATGCCATCAGTAGAGAGTGGCAGCCCATCCATAGGGGGTGCCCGGTCGCCGCCCCCCCCCCCCTCCTGTAGTCACAAAAAAAATGTAATTTAACAAAGTCAACCTAGGCGCCGGACACCAGTGCCCTTGTGGCGCATTGCAAAGCGACGATTAGCTTCCCGTCCCTGGATCCACTATGGGCGCCGGGAGCATTGTTTTAGCTGTTATTCCGGGTTTCGTCTTGCAGATGTAAACTTAAAGTGACGTCATGTCGGCAGCTCCCTTCTTTGCACGGCCCGAGCGGAGCTGCTAAGAAGGTAAGAAGAGCTGGCCATGCCATGATGCCGGCCATACCTCGTGTATACAGATATGGATCGATTCACAATCATCCTGTCTGACTCCTGATCCCACCCTGATCGACCCCGTCCCCAATTACTTGTCAGACTCAGTCAGCAGTACACTGGAGTGGCAGTGCATTAACATGATCCCCACCCATCCACCTCGGAGCCTTATTGTAGTTACACAGCTGCTGGGACTTATAGTTCTCCATCGTCTCCTGGGGCTCAGGTGCATGCAATCCACCATGTCCAGTTTTTCTCTCACTGCTGGGACTTGTAGTCCCATAGATGGTGGATTGCATGCACCTGAGCCCCAGGAGAAGATGGGGAACTACAAGTCCCAGCAGGTTATAATATAAGGCTCCGAGGTGGATGAATGTCTGGACACCCATCCACCTCGGAGCCTTATATTATAACCTGCTGGGACTTGTAGTACTCCATCTTCTCCTGGGGCTCAGGTGCATGCAATCCACCATCTTTGTCCAGTTTTTCTCTCATTGCTGGGACTTGTAGTCCCATAGATGGTGGATTGCATGTACCTGAGCCCCAGGAGAAGATGAACTACAAGTCCCAGCAGTGAGAGAAAAACTGGACAAAGATGGTGGATTGCACCTGAGCCCCAGCAGGTTATAATATAAGGCTCCGAGGTGGATATATGTCTGGACACCCATCCACCTCGGAGCCTTGTATTATAACCTGCTGGGACTTGTAGTTCCCCATCTTCTCCTGGGGCTCAGGTGCATGCAATCCACACCCATCCACCTCAGAGCCTTATTGTATGTATAACCTGCTGGGACTTGTAGTTCCCCATCTTCTCCTGGGGCTCAGGTGCATGCAATCCACCATCTTTGTCCAGTTTTTCTCTCACTGCTGGGACTTGTAGTCCCATAGATGATGGATTGCATGCTCCTGAGCCCCAGGAGATGATGGAGAACTACAAGTCTCAGCAGGTTATAATATAAGGCTCCGAGGTGGATGGATGTCTGGAAAATGCTCTCTATTTTCCCGCCGGGATTCCCAGCAGAGTGTTTCCTGCCAAGAAAACTGGTCGTCTGTATGCTTGCCTGCAGGGTAGAAAAACCGTGCATGCTCGATAACACTTGCTGCCTAATATATCCCACCCACTTCCAGGTGCTATTGTAAGATAGTAAGATAATCAATGTTATTCACTTTGTCAGTGGTCATAATGTTATGTTGATCACGGATATGTGTACTATATACTTTGATCTCTGAGAATTGAGATTCTTTTTATTTGTATTGTTTTCTTTCTCTT
This sequence comes from Rana temporaria, assembly GCF_905171775.1. Classification (NCBI taxonomy): domain Eukaryota; kingdom Metazoa; phylum Chordata; class Amphibia; order Anura; family Ranidae; genus Rana; species Rana temporaria. Next base: position 210,118,369 of record NC_053490.1, on the reverse strand, counting down.
TTGTATTTTAGGGAACAAGCAATCCTATTTTTCTTAGCAGCATTGCCTTCTTCCAGGACTCTCTCATAAATCAAATGACCCAGATTAAGTTGTCTGTGTATGATGTCAAAGACCGATCTCAGGGAACTGTAAGTTGTTTACATGCTCACTTTCCTCTTTCATAGAAAAACAAATCACTAATGTTGTGATAAGCTGTGATCCTTCCACTTCAAATAGTTTTAGCCTGGAATGGGGCTTTAAGCATATTTTTTACCCCTCACCCTGTTCTCCCACCCGCCTCTAACCCATCCTGCTAGGCAATATTTTCCTGTACTTTGTGAAGCCAGGTATACTTACCTTAAGCCTTCCCTACATCACTTGCTGCCGCCTATTCTAGGAGCTGGGATCGTGGATCTAGAGGCCGGGGGTTGAAAACTGTACTGGATTGGGGCTTTAAGTTTTACATTTTTCCCTTGTCTTGAGTTTCAAATGTTAAACACATAGGGGCATACGGAGCCTGTTGACAGCTGACAAGGTCTGGAGAGGAACTTTCCAATCGGAACGCATTTCAGAGGCTCGTCATGCCTCCTTCCTCGGCCGATCATTGTGAGCCTTCTTCAGCTTTCTGTAGTCAGATGTATTATTTTTTTTAATATGAAGAATAGTTTTATTGATTACCCAATGCACATGCTTTAAAGTGTTAATAAACCCAGGATCCCACATTCACTATATCTGGTCTCCCATAGTACACAGAATATGGAAATGCAATTATTTTAGTAAATATAAACTGCTAAATACCTTTTTTTCATCAGCAGTATATAGAAGTCATGTGACTTCTGTCCGTGTCTGGTTAAAGCTTGTAGAAGGAGTTTTCCGTCTTCTCTGACCTATGAGGCTACAGGACCCCTGACCCTCTGGACAGTGCTGATTGGCCCTGTGCTGATCACATGCACCCTCTCAAGAAAATAAGAACTCTACATCAAACTGAGCATGTGCAAAGTGACTCCAAAGGCTCTGTACTATCAGGAGATAAATTGGGGACATTAAAAGAAGGGAAGGATCAGAGAAGATAGGATCAAACATCCTTTTTACACAGTGTGCAGGATTAAGCCCTTAGGTTCCACAGTGGGTATAGTAAGCATATAGACTGATTTTACCATTGTGGGTTTAGTAACACTTTGAGCACAGGTTCACACTGACAGCGGAAATTAAATTGTGTGAGTTCAGCTGAACTCATTCATTCCCGCATGTCAGTTCCGACTTCAGAGGGAGATTTCAGAGTCATCTGTGCGGGTTGCTGCACAGGTGTCTATGGAAATCGTACCCAAAGTCGGCAAAATAGTACAAAAACTTTTGGGAATCGGTGCGGCACTGCAAATGCGGCGTCGCAACTTTTCGGACGGTGCAATTGCCGCTGTTTTGGCATGCGATTTAACATGTCAAATTGTATGCCAAATCGCTCCAATGTGAGTCTAAGCTAAAGAATCTTTCCAGACGATATATATTTTTTTCTTCTCAAATTCTTTAGAACTCCTGGTTATTTCCCATCAAATCGCTTGATTGTCACACTTCCTACCTTAGCCAATGGCCAAGTTCCTCTTCTTCATTCTTTGTACTGTAAGAAAAATACAAAATATTCTGCTGGTAGAATAAAACACCTTATATTGGACTGAGCTGGGTGTAGAGAAGCTGATCGGCAGTTCTATGCATCGGCATGTACCGAAATCGGAAATATCCCTTTTGGGTTGTCTTACCCTAAATTAATAACAACATAAGATATTACAGTAACTCCAATAAGTTCATATTGACACATTTTAAATTTCCTTAATGTACTTATTCACTGTGTCTTTAGCAAATAATGAAATCGCACATGTAAGTATGTGATGTTTTAAGCTATATCACACTTGTTCTTTGTTGATAAAATCATTATAAAATTTGAATTATTTCAGCTTAAAGAAACGTTTTCTTGTTAAACGGAGACACTACACAGAAACCCATGGGTTCTAAAATAGATGTGTGCTATCATTGCTGCTTTTTACAATGATTGATCAAAGGAGGGGAAATTTTAACTTCTTGAGACCCGCGCTATAGCCGAATGACGGCTACAACGCGGATCTGAATATCCAACTGGACGTCAATTGACGTCTGCCCCTTTGGGCGTTCCCCGCGCGCGCTCCAGAATCGCAGATTGCCGCCATTTCTAGTAAAAAAAAAAAAAAAATATTAATTCTGTCCCCTATTTTGTAGGCGCTATAACTTTTGCGCTTATTGCGATTTTTTTTTTTTTACCAAAAATATGTAGAAGAATACGTATCGGCCTAAACTGAGAAAAAAATATGTGTTTTTTTTTTTTAAATTGGCATATTTATTATAGCAACAAGTAAAAAATATTGTATTTTTTTCAAAATTGTCGCTCTTTTTTGTTTAAAGCGCAAAAAATAAAAACCGCACAGGCGATCAAATACCACCAAAAGAAAGCTCTACTTGTGGGGAAAAAAGGACGTCAATTTTGTTTGGGAGCCACGTCGCACAACCGCGCAATTGTCAGTTAAAGCGACGCAGTGCCGGAAGCTGAAATTTCACCTGCGCAGGAGGGGGGTATGTGTGCCCAGTAAGCAAGTGGTTAAAGTGACCCCGCCTAAGGGGGTTAGCAAAATGACCTGTCCCTTGGCCCATTTGCTAAAGCTTCAGGCTCTATCACAGCTTCTGGGTATGTAGACCAGCATGTCTCCTTCTGGATGCTGTGGTGCCTTCTGCAGACCCATAGATCACTATTGTGTCCCACAGTGACCAGGAAGAACCACAGCAGCCAGCGGAGAGTCCAGCCAGGAGAGTCTAAGTGGATTAATGCAAGGAGCTCTGCTACAGAGTGAAGTTTTTGCAGACCTTATGACAATGCTGGTTGCATGGCTGTAATGCTGACCCTCTGGGATCCTTACTTTCTAAGTAAATTATGTGAAGCAAGTGTGCATATCCGAAAAGTCCTTTTTTTTTCAAAGTTTTGAGCAATAGAGCCAACATGACAGCCAGGCAACTGGCAATTGCAAAAAGAAACATTGGCAATGACGGTCTTTGTTTCTCCAAGGAAAGGTTTCCTTTAAAAAAAAAAAAAAAAAAGTTGATAAGTTTTGCTGTTATTCGCAGACCTGCTAACACAGCAGGAAGTAGATCAGTCTGAAGATTTGAAACATGTTAACTTTGTACTTTCCTCCTTCTTTATTATTTCTCCATAGATGTATATGCTAGGCTCTGGAAAGTTTATAGTAAAGGATTTATTACATGAGAAGAGCCACAGATTACACCTGCCACTATGGTAAGCATATGGATTCTTGCTTGTCTGCTTGCTATGTAGATGTAAATGTTCATAGATATTAAGGAGGGTATGAAGTCATAAAAGGTTTTGGTGTCTTTCTGATCAGGAGGCTGATATAAAGTGACAGAAGCATTCGGCGTCTCACTTATCTGTGTGTGGTATATATGTGTGAACGTGCATAGATATGGAAGCGGATATAAAGTGACAGAAGTATTCAGTGTCTTGCTTATCTATGTGTAACCGTGTAAAGATTTGGAAATAGATATAAAGTGACCGAGGCATTCAGTGCCTTTCTGGTCTATGTGTACAGTATATATAAGAATATTAATAGATATGAAGTTACAGAAGCATTTGGTGTCTGTATTTGTGTAACTGTACACTGGTCTGGAGGTGGATTTGAAGTAACAGAATCATTTGATGTGTTTATCTGTACAGTATACTGTATATGTGAATGTAGATATGAAATGTCAAGCATTCCTTGTGTTGCTTATCTACGTGTACAGTATATATATGACTGTGCATACAGTGGACCTTGAGGCTGCTATGAAATGACGGATGCATTCCTTGTGTTGCTAAACTAAATGTGAACAGTGTATATATCGCTGTCCAAACAAACATGTAAAGAAATTCTGCAGTTCTGGTAAAAGGGAAAAAACACCCTAACCAGCTGTCACCACCATACCCTGATACAGAATATAACACAAATAGAATAAAGTGCAGTGCTAATACCAACAGAAAATGTAAAAAATAAATAAATGTTATTTCATAAATAAGCAAAAACATAAATGACTTAAAATGCTAATGTACAAGAATATGAACGAGCGCTCCACAATTGTGCAAAAATAAAAGTCAAAGTGCTGAAGTGCTATAAACAGTCTTAAAATATTTAAACGGGTCCATGAATCGTAAATTAAGTGTTCCAACAAAGTGTGACTTCCCGCCAGAACTCCTGTGTTGAGGTCTTCACACCAAACGTTTTTTCCTCCAGCATTTCTCTGAGGTAATATAAGCAACACCAGGGGGCGTCCAGCCAAAATGAGAGGTAATCTGGATAAAAAGACTCAGCTTCCTAAACCCCAAGTAAATCCTCAAGCAAAATGTATTTCATGCAACTCTAAGGTGGTTGTTTCTTTATTGCAATGCCCATGTGGTTTGCAATATGTGGAGAGGACCACACATGCCTTACATGTTCAACTTGGTGAGCATGTTGGCAAAAGTAAGAGAGGGTTTAAAAAAACAAACTGGATGATATGCTCATAATGACCTGTCTGGGAAAGAAGGCCATGTTCTTCTAGTAAAAGGCTTGATGTTCACAGTGATGTGGTGTGAAGACCTCAGCACCGGAGTTCTGGAGGGGACTCGCACTTTGTTGGCGCACTTTATTTACGATTCACTGACGTGTTTGAATATTTTATGACTTCTTGATGATATTTTTCACCATTATAGTGTTTTTAGTTTAGGGTTCTTCAAACCCCGGGCGCCAGGTCGCAATTGCGACTAGAATTGGCGATCTAGCACCTGGGTTTGAACCCCCCCACGATCGCGTCGGGCCACGCCGAACAGTAATTAAGGCCGCGGCTTTGCGGCCTTCTTCGGTCCTATGCTTTTTTTCTGGATTCTGGTGCCCTCTTGTGGTGGCCGTTGGTATGACAAGACAAGCAGCAATCCTAATGGAGCTTCCCTGCCAGTTTTTCATTGCCCGCCCATCTCCTTCCCTTACAACCCCCAAACATTATATATATTCTTTATTCCAACACCCTAGAGAATAAAATGGCGGTTTTTGCAATACTTTCTCTCACACCGTATTTGCGCAGCGGTCTTACAAGCACACTTTTTTGGGAAAAAATACACTTTTTTAATTAAAAAAATAAGACAACAGTAAAGTTAGCCCAATTTTTTTTATTGTGAAATATAATGTTACGCCGAATAAATTGATACCCAACATGTCACGCTTCAAAATTGCATCCACTCGTGGAATGGCGACAGACTTTTATCCTTTAAAATTTCCATAGGCGACGTTTAAAAAATTCTACAGGTGGCATGTTTTGAGTTACAGAGGAGGTCTATTGCTCTCGCTCTACCAATCATGGCGATGCCTCACATGTGTGGTTTGAACACCGCTTTCATATGCGGGCGCTACTCACGTATGCGTTCGCTTCTGCACGCAAGCTCGGCAGGATGGGATGCGTTCCTGGCTCCTAGATTCCAAGCAAATTTGTCAAGCCCTGGTTTAGTTGAATATGTGGTGCTCAAAGACAAATTCAATCTCTCCATATCAGATGTTCTCCTTACAACACTCCACAACAAATCCTCCCAATTACAGTTTCGGACTTTGCTATGGTTTTATCTAGTGCTGGCTGATTATAGCCCTTTTTCGAAAATCTAGTTTTGAGCAAACCAGCCTGTTCATGGAATTCCTCAACCTGGGTGCAATTCTATCTCAATCATAGAAATTGGACTGAGGTGAGCAAAGAAGAGTGAGATCGGTGAACACACCCAACTTGCTTGAGGGTTTAATTAGAGATTTGGAAGCTGAGTCTTTCAATCCAACAGATTACCGTATATACTCGAGTATAAACAAAATTTTTCAGAACATTTTTTTTTTGTGCTGAAAATACCCCCGCTTGGCTTATACTCGAGTCAACTTTTTTGCGCCTGATCTCCCGGATTTTGAGGACCTGGTACCGGCTGGCCGTAGGTCCCCTGGACCCGGAACTTGGCACACATATAACCCCACTGATCCTCTACAAGTGTGCAAAGATTGTTGTCTGGGGAACCTACGGCCGTGGAGCACAGATTTTTTTTTTTTAAAGCCGGGCACCCCTTCCATAGACTCCCAACGTCAGTCTAGTCATGGGCACAGTGAGGCATGGACACAGTGAGGCATGCACATGGACACAGTGAGGCATGCAGAAGGACACCCTAGGCCTATACTCAAGTCAATACGTTTTCCCATTTTCGGCTTATACTTGAGTATATACGGTACCCCTGGTGTTGCTTATATTACCTCGGAGGAATACTGGAGGAAACTGTTTAGTGTGAAGACCTCAACACAGGAGTTCTGGAGGGGACTCACTTTGTTGGAAAACTTAATTTACGATTCATGGACCTATTCGAATATTCTTGCACATTAGCATTTTAAGTAATTCATGCTTTTGCTTATTTATGAAATAACTATTCATTTTTTTTTTTACATTTTCTGTTTGTATTAGCGCTGCACTTTATTTATTTTATATATGCGATTGTACAAAGGATCTGGAGGCAGATATGAAGTGACAGAAGCATTGAGTGGCTGTGCTTGTCTGCATGCACAAAATACATATGTAAATGGATATAGATCTGAAGGTAGATATACAGCGACAGGAGCATTTAGGCTCGGTTCACACTTGTGCGATACAGGAACCCTGCAAATCCACTGCGGGTTGCAACATTGCACCTGACTCGCACGGCAGTTTACACTGCCATATGTGAACTGCTGGGAGTGTCAATACAATGTTAATGACACCCTCATTTCAGCTTGCATATTGCACTGTGAACTGACAGCTCGGACATAAATTGGATTGCATGGGTGTGAACGCCCATGCAATCAGAATCTGGTGCGGACCAAAAAAAGGATCCTGTGCGAGTTTGGTCCAAATGCGATGTAATATCAGCCATACTATCTGTATGGCTGAAATCGCATCACACAGACATCGCATGTGATTTGCACTGTAGTGCGGTGCGAATCACATACAGTCTTGCAGAGCGCAGAAGTGTGAACCAGGACTGAATGTTCCCCTATGTGAACAGTATATACTGTATGTGAATGCCTATAGATTTGGAGGCAGGTGTGAAGTGGCAGACACCAAACATTTTGTAGCAAGTAGAGCGTCATATCTTGTGTGGATTTAACAGTTGAAACACCGGGATTGGAATGCGGAATCCAGGGTGCCTGTATCCATTTCCCTTTGCCTGGTCGGTCGTGATGTGCTGAGATTGAGGGATCCTTCCATTACGACCACAAGCCTATCTGAGTTTTGTAATGAGGGTCTAAAGTGGAGGGTAAGCGGCAGTGTGATTGGGTGCCGGTGGTGGTTTTCCTTTTCTCTCCACACACAGTGTATACCGTATCTAGTGTGCTGTTATCCACAATATCCGTGAATTAATGCTTATGGACAAATATATATGAGCGCTGCACCTACTCTTTACTGTTTACCATTGTTGCTCATCAATATTGTGCTGGCTGCTCCAAACAGACTATTATTGTTTTCAATTTAAAAAAAATAATAATAATTCTAACACCCCGTTTGCATGGGGACCAAGTCTGTCTGCCGTGGTGGCATTCATTCACTGGTCTGCTCCCACAAAGCCACACCAATTTTAAATGTGACAGCAGCTGCAGGGGAGAGGAAACCCTGCATGCTGTCACCATGAGGGGGCTCTGGGGGTGGGAAGCTGGTGCTTAGGAAGGTGTTACATGTTGCAACCTAAATATGGTTGTAACTTATAACAAGCTCTCTAAAATGAACTTTGCCTTTAATACATCACAAAAGATTCTCAAAGCACCAAGGGTTACCCAGACAGCACAGCAGACACAGGATGCTTTGAGTCATGCTTTGTCTGATTGAAACCTCAGGAAATTTATTCAGATAAGGGATGAATCGCTGCAATAAATCAATTGTGTCTGTAAATTTCAGCTTTAGCATTTCAGTTCTGTAAACAGGCTTTAGGTTCAAAAAGAAAGTAATCCTTGCACGATGCCGTATTTCAATTTTTTTTTTATCAAAAACGTAAATATTATATTTTAAAAACTGTGTTTCTTTATTGAATGCAGACAATAGTATGCATAGCCTAATATAAAGGTAAAGAGAAAATTGGCATGCATGCCAAACTAGGGTAAACATTTATTGCACAGTATAAGCATTTTCAGAGCTTTTATGCACCAGGCTCCCTGTGTATGGTATACAATTTATCACATGTATGTAGTGCAGGAATAAATGACCTGTCATATTTGCAACATTCTAGGCCAGTGGTTCTTAACCTGGGGGTCGGGACCCCCTTGTGGGTCGAATGATGGTTTGCCAGGGGTCACCGAATCCTGGGCTGTTCCTGAAGCCTGCATTGCTCTCCCAGTCTTTTTGTGGCCGCCCAGCAGGGCTGTCCCTGGAGCCCACGGCCGCCCACTCAGCCTCTCCGCAGAAGCCCATTCAGTTCACAGCATGGCTGGGGGGCAGAGATTAGAGGTCAGCTGACTGTTGAGGAATTTGAAGTGGGAGGGGCTTGAGGAGACCCTATCTCCTAATTTCGGCATAGGTGTCACTGCTGCGAGACACCACCAAGTCGGAGACACCGTGAAACCGGAGACAGTCAGAGGGGGAGGAACAAAGAAAAAGGGAGAGTAATAACAAGAAAGAAGGCTAGAGAGGAGGGATGGGAGGTGGGGGAAAGAAGCATAATGAGAGGTACAAGGGAAAGAAAGAAGAACAAAGAGAGTGAAACATCCTAAAATGTACCATAAGGATTTTTAATACCGTACGAGTGGAAGGCTCTCAGGGAGCGCTAAATGTCTGTGGGTTAGGGGTGCAAATTGCTTGTCATGCTGACAACCCACGCTACGAAAATTATTTTACTGTTAGAAGTCCCCACAACTTGGGAAATTTTATCAAGGGGTTACGACACTAGAAAGGTTGAGAACCACTGTGAATCTAGGCAGAAATAAGCATAGTTCTTCATATGCGTTGACTAGTAAACATGCATGTTAGGTAGAGGAAAGCTTGTTCCAAAGTCTGATTTCCCTGAGTTTGGCTGTTATAGATATCCTGTCAAATCAAATCCTTCCTCTGTGCAGGTCTGCTGAACAAGAACGTGTAGGTAACATCACTGTTATAGGTTGGCAAATGGAAGAGAAAGTTGATCAGCGTCCTCCTGTTAATAGATCACTGGATACTGTTAACGGAAGAGTAAGTATAATCTAGTCACAACACAGTTCATATTTTCATTAACTGAATAATTCAAACTAAAAAGGGCTTACTAAATAATTTATGTTATTGAAAATATTACCAATCTGTACAGGTTTCTAAAATTAACTTTTCTGTGTGTGGAATATTAGCAAATGGTGCATACCGTATTACAAATATGAGATATATTTTTAAGAAAATTAAGAGGTTTCATTTCTATTGCCATCTTAGCAATTATTATTCACCTTTAATGCACGTGATCCAGTGATGTGCAGAAGCCCAGCAGCTCCAGCTGCTGTCTCTGTCCTCATTGGACAGATTGATAGATTTGATGGATCTGAGTGTTGGCAAGCTCTGATCATTTTTGCATATGTCAAGATGTTAGGTTGTGAAAGATATAAATTATGAGTGACAGTTGAGCATGTCAAAGATAGCATTTTCACTAACTCCATGCCTTTGTGCATTGCCAAACGGTATGCAATCACGTAGAGTGAAACTTGGCCTTCAACATGATTCTTCATTTACAATCACATCTGTCTTTGGTAGAACCAAGAACAGTTTGGGAGATTTACTAACACTTGACTGTGCAAAATCTGGTGCAGCTCTGCATCGAAACCAGTCAGCTTCTAAGTTTTATTGTCAAAGCTTAACTGAACAAGCTGAAGTTAGATGCTGATTGGCTACAATGCACAGCTGCACCAGATTCTGCACTCTCCAGTTTTAGGCCGGGTTCACACTTATATGACAAACGCTCCGACATTGGGAGCTCATGTCGCATGACGTGTGACAATCAATGTTTCCCTAAGGCTCCGCTCCGTACCGTTTTCAGCGGACATGCCCGCCCGGAGATTTCTGTATGATGGCTGTACACACCATCATACAGAAATGAGAGACAATCCGCGCGGACAGACAGCGCGGTGACGTGTTTGCGCCGTCGCCGCGGCGATGACCCGGTGACGTGTTCGCGCCGTCGCCGCGACGATGACCCGGCGACGTGCGCGACGCTGAAAGGTCAATGCTTCCACGCATGCGTCGAAGTCATTCGCATGCGAGGGATGGCGGCCGCTCGGACATGTACGGTAAGTCTGTACAGACGACCAAACATGTCCGACGGACAGGATTCCAGCGGGCATGTTTCTAAGCAAGTTTAGAAACATTTGTCCGCTCAAACGGTCTGGCGGGCAAATGTACGCTGGAATCCTGTCCGATCGGCTGTACACACGTCCAAACATGTCTGCTGAAACTGGTCCGCGGACCAGTTTCAGCAGACATGTTCGGTTGTGTGTACGGGGCCTTAGAGAGCAGTCAAGTCGGCCTGACTTTGAAAATGCTCCCTGCACTACTTTGGGTCCGACTTTGATCCTTCTTCAGCCAATTGAATATCACTAAAGTCGGATCGCCGTCTTAATTGATGCGACTTTGGCATGCAACTTGTTCTCTGAAGATCTTGAAGGGAAATCCCACGCAAAAATTAAAACAAAAACAGGATGGGTTCCCCCTCCAAGACCATACCAGACCCTTTGGTCTGGCATGGCTTTTAAGGGGAACCCCCATGCCAAAAAACGCCAACAAAGTCCATACCAGACCCTTATCCAAGCACGCAGCCAGGCAGGCCAGGAAAGGGGGAGGGGACAAGCGAGCGCCCCCCTTCCTGAACCATACCAGGTCGCATGCCCTCAACATGGGGAGGGGGGGTTGCCCTTTGTGAATGAGTATAGGGTACGTCATACCCCTACTCAGTCATTAAAAAAAAAAGTCACTTTGATCCCCGGCAAAACCAGGCACTGTGTCTGGTATGAATCTTTAGAGGGAACTCCAGGCCAAATAAAAAAAAAGTAGGCATAGGTTCCCCCTCCAAGACCATAGCAGGCCCTTCGGTCTGGTATAGATTTTGAGGAGAACCCTCACACCAGAAAAAAATGGCGTGTGGTCATTACACCGGGAGAAGAACAGAGCGAGAAGGCAGCAGAGAAGAAGGAGACCCGACAGTAGAGGGAGAAAACAGCGCAAAGAGGAGAAGACCCGGAAAGGGAGGGGAACCGACAGAGGGAGATGACATTGCCGGGAGAGGGGAGAAGAAGTCGGAAGAGACGCCGGAGCTGCCTTAATAAAATTCTTAAAAAAACCTGTGTACTGTTTTATTTTTGACACTTTTTTTTTTTTTGGTGAATGGGTAGGGGTACGATGCACCCTCATACTCATTCACATAAGGTGGGGTGGGGGCGGAATCTGGAGAGGCCTCTTTTTTTAAAAGGGGCTTCCTGATTCCAATAAGCCCCCCCCCACCTGCAGACCCCGACAACCATTGGCAAGGGTTGCTGGGAAGAGGCCCTTGTCCTCATCAACCTGGGGTCAAGGTGCTTTGGGGTGGGGGGGCGCAGGGCTCACCCTGCCCCAAAGCATGCACCCGCCTATGTTGAGTACATTCGGTCTGGTATGGTTCGGGGGGCGCTTGCTCGTCCCCACCCCCTTTCCTGGCCTGACGGACTGCCTTCTCGGATAAGGTTCTGCTATGGATTTTGGGTGGGACCGAAGGGCCTGGTATGGTCTTGGTGGAGGAACCTATGCGTTTTTGTTTTTTTTTTTGACGTGGAGTTCCCCCTAAAGATTCGAACCAGACACAGCGCTTGGTATTGTCGGGAATCAAAGTCAGATGCCTGTTCAGATGGATATCGGACTTCAAGTTGCAGGGAAAAGTGTGGTACCAGTGTGAACCCAGCAAAGACTAATGTTGTATATTACATTAGTTAAAATATTCAGTACCCCATAGAATTATTTTATCCATACACACTTAAAACATGGATGGTGGTTTATTTTATAGTGTGAATGTTGTGAACTGTTTTTGACATATTTTATCTGTGAACACATATGTTTTTGTTTTTAGACTGTAATTCCAGTTGATGAAAGCTTAACAGAATGTTTAGGAATACGTTCAAAATATGCATCTTTACGGAAAGATACACTTCTGAAATCGGGTAAGCTGATTTATAGTAATTTTATTTAGGCAATGTTGCTTGCTTCTATGCACAGTTATCTGTAAGTAGCCTAGACTGGGTCTTCTGTGGATGAATTGTTACACACTCCAAGTTACAGGTCAGGTACAAACCCCTTTGTCGCATATATAGCATATAAACTTAAAAATAATTTGTATAGTTGTGGACAAAGTAGACATTGGTTCTGCTAGACATCAGTAGTGTTATGTATGTAGTAAAGCCATAAGTTTATTTTTTATCTTGTTAATTCACAGTGTTTGGAGGTGCAATCTGCCGCATGTACCGATTTCCTACAACAGATGGTAACCATCTGCGGATACTGGAGCAAATGGCCGAGAGTGTCCTTTCGTTAAATATACCCAGACAGTTTGTAAAACTCCTGCTGGAAGAGGATGCTGCCAGGTGAGATTGATATGGGCACCCTTCTTTATATGGAGTCCCAGAAATACAAATAATAACACCGTTACCTATATATAACACCAGCAATTTTGTTTCATACTGGGCAGCAGCGTCCTTCCTTGTCCTGTCCACTTTGGCCAAAAAAAGCTAAAAATGTCAATTTAGTATTCAAACTGCTGCTGTTTTTTTTTAAAGATAACATTTACACGTAAATCAATGTACTGATTTCTCTACTGTTTACAGTCTAAAGCTGGTCATACATGGTTATTTTTTTTCCTTTCAGCCATGAGCGCCAGTTCACACAAATGCAATGTGGGAACCAGCGCGATTCCAGTGCCAGTTCCCGCATCGCATCTCCCTCGCAGGCAGTTCACAATGCCCTCTGCGAACCACTGTGGGTGTCTATACAAAGTTAATGACACCAGATTGGTTCACAGATCGCAGTGCGAACTTAGAATTTAGACAGGAATAGGATTGCAAGGGTGTAAATACCCATGCAATCCGATTCCAGTGCAGGGAAAAAAACGGTTCCTGCACCATTTTGGTGCGAGTTTAGCCATACAGCTGTATGGCTGAATTTGCATTGCACAGGCATCGCATGTGATGTGCACAGCAATGCGGTGCGAATCACATTCGATGTCTGACATTGCAATAATGTGAACCCAGGCTGAAACATTGTATTCTGACAGTGAGACTCACTGATTGGCAGCAGATGCTGATCAAGGAAAATGTTTCAATATGTTTCTTCAACAGAAGGGGATGGCCACACATTAATCAAAATTCTGCTGATCCCTGCCGAACTGCTGAATTTTGATTAGTGTATGGCTGGCACTTCACCTGTATGTAGGGTGTAACATGGTGAAGATGCCCCCACCCTCAAGCTGTCCTCTGCCCACACACAGCCATGTCGGTCATTCCCGGGGATCTGTGAATTAGTGAACTGCAAGTCTTGCCTGCCAAAATGGAAGTCGAACTTGTAGTTCTCAATGGACTAGAAGTGTGGTAATTGGTGTACTCTTAGTCCACTGAATCTTCCTCGAACTGACAGTTTGTACAGAGAGCTAAATAAAGAGATTGCAGGAGCCCGACGTTGTACTTCTGATACACTGATCATGGGTAAAATGCATTACAGGCGCTTGTAAAAAAAGAAATAATGATAAATGCACTTTTTTTTTTTTTCATGAAAAAACATGCACATTTATTTTTTAATATAAGGGTTACCTGGCTTATACTATTTACATTTTTTCAGGTCAATAAGTGCATACCTCAAGCAGCGTTTCCCCTCTTTATTCATAGAAAGGCTTCTGTAAGAGCAAATAACAATAGTTCCCTGGTTTGTAAATCATATATATATATTCTAACATCTTTGGTTAATAACTTATACATTGCAAAACCATAGTATTGGGACAACATGTTTAAAAAAAACTGCAAAGTCTACTTTGAAATATCCTATTAAGCAAAAAATGGCCACTGCTTTTGATGCTTATTAAGTAATGAAGCGTGTGTTGCAAGGGGGAGGATTGAGAAAATGGTATATGTATGATTACCACATATTCAGAAACGGTCTGTGGTTGGTTACATCCTGTTTATCGTGTAAAGTCTATTAACACAGTTATTTATCCCATCTATAAAGCCTAAACTTGAATAACTAATACACTTTAAATATATTTTAGCAGCTAGAAGTCATTTTAGCAGTCGTTACTGATACTGAGTAGCACTGAACATTCCCTGACCACCCACTAGCTTTCAACTTTCTTCTGTTTAGATGACATATTTTTCCTACAGAATGAGAATTTCCACAAATTATTGCTCTGATTTAGGAAACCCTCTGTTACTTGCTTAAATTTAAATATACTTAAAGAAGGTTTCTCGTAGTGAACATTTTTTTAATGATTTCAACAAGTTATTTGTGTGGCAATTTTAAAGTGGAGTTCCACCCATAAATATAACATTACATCAGTAGTTTTAAAAAAATGTCATTAGTCCTTTAAGAATTTTTTTTTTCTTTTTTTCGATGCCTTCAAAGTGTTGTTGCTCGGCAGAATAGTTAATCTTCCCTCTTCCTGCACCTAGGTGCTTAAGCTTCCTAACCTACACCGCACAGACTCCTGAGAATGTAGTGGGTGTAACTTTCCAGGAGTCTGTGCACTCCCCAGTCTCGAAGAATCATGTGACTTGGACAGTACAGGTGCTGAAACCTATTACACTGCTTGTGCAGCACTGAGCATGTGCGAGATCTTCAAGGCTGAAATCCAGGAAGTCATACAGTCTGGCTTCATGATGCCCACACTTAAGATGGCCCCAGTCAATTTCTATTTTATAAAGTGTCTAAATACTGTAACGACCTAACAAAACGGACCTTAGTTTACAGACTAACTTTACTAGAATACATTAAGCTTGTGTATTACAGGGGTATTTATATTTAAAAAGTGAAATTGTGGCCGGAACTCCGCTTTAAGTGAGTAAAAGTTACCTGTTACAGTACTATGTTAGAAAGTCCATTCACTCCACTTAAATTTTAATTTATATATGTTACTTATGATTCCCTGTCTAAAGATATCTTTTATAGATCCTATTGGTGGGATTGCGGCCTATTGCCAGTCATTTTGTGCTGTGCAAAATCTGTGCTTTAAAAATGCTGCAGTGGAGTAGGTCAGATTTTTTTTTTTTTTTTTTTTTTTTTTTTAAAAGGTTCAGTGAGAATGGGGTGGTGCTTTGATGGGCACATTTATTTCAGAAAAGCAGCGGTAGGAGTTTGGGGTTACTTGTTCTTTACAGGAACAGCCTAGAAACTGGTATTTTAAGGTGATTGATGATTAACCAACAATCGTGGGTCAGCCCCAATTCCAGAAGAAGGCTGAACATATATTGTACAATTTTCGTATTCAATTTATTTTAGATTTACCTTCAACTATGTAGTGCAAGGGCCTGTCTGATTGCATGCAAATTGTATCGTTTTGACCTCATATGGTTTTGGTAGAGAAAAATTATACAAGAAAATTGTATAATGTATGGCGAGACAATACCCTTTTTGTTAGGACAGACCGTGTTCAAACCTAGTTAAAATTGATAGTGAATATCTGACTGCACAGTACAAACACAGCTGCCCCTCATAAACAAAGAGAACTATGTAGGATTTTCCTTATTGGAAGGTCCAGAACAGAGCATCTAAGAAAGGTGAGCTGACAGTTATGCTATGTGAATGGGACATGTAACTAATTTAAAGTGCATGTTGACCCAATTTGGCTGCAAAAGTGAAAATGCACTGTAAGTTTAGTATTTTTTCTAATCCGTACAACGGACAGTGCTTGCATTGAATTAGACATGTCTCTTGTGCTGGTAGCTGCTCTCTTCATCTAAATTCGAAATCATCTGTCATCTTGCCCCACTTCCCTGCATACCCCAAAAGTGTTAATCTTTTGGTGTTGTGGAGTTTAATACAAGCTGCTGGTCATGTCATAGGCACTCGTTAAGAGTGCCGACTTATGCCTGCCCTTTTGGCCCTTCCATTCATAAAAGCTGTATTCTAGCTTCCCACAATTAAAAAACGCCCTATGCATGGAGGAGGCAGACCTTTTATTCATCCACCCATTCATAAATCGCTTCTGATTCATGGAAGCTAAAGTACAGCTACTATGAATGAAGGAGGTAGACGGAAAAGATGGGCATAGTTGGCACTCTTGATGAGTGCTTATGACCGGTCCATTGGCTCATATTAATCTCCACGGTACTAGAAGATTACCACTGCAGGGATGAAGGGCCATGGGTGGCAGAGGACTAAAAATGTTAACAAAGATCAGCCACCAACTCCGTGAACATTGCCTGTTTAGTATAAGTACCATCCCTTGTGTGGAGTAAGCTTAAACAATTGAGAATTTGCCATTTCTTGTACTGTATAGAGTTTGTGAGCTTGAAGAGCTGGGGGAGCTGTCTCCATGCTGGGAGAATCTTCGCAGACAAATTGTAACGCAATATCAGACCATCATATTGACCTACCAAGAGAATATGACAAATCTCCATCAGTACAAAGGTAAGCTGGCTCAACTTTGACCTCATTTTAATTATATACATAAAACACTTGAAGGGTTGTTTTAACTTTCCACTGAAAGATCGGTATCAAGAGAAATTCACTGGGCAGACCTTTTGGATGTATTCACAATCAGTTTGTTTTCTATACAGAATACTGGTTGATCTTCTTTTGGATTTAGTAGGAGTGGTCATTACATTATGTCACATAAAATGTTTACTCCTTTTTCTTTTTCATCAAATATATTGGCTAAAATAAAAAGGACTTGAAATGGCTTTTCACACAGACACCTTTTTGTTTTGTTTAGACAAAATAAAAAAAAGAAGGGAAAGAGAGAGCACTGTCTGAGTGTAGTATTTATTAAAACCAATAATGGTTAAAAGTATTGCACGTGCATATAAAGAAGATAAAATCTCTTCTACAGAGCTACAAGGATGTGGAGCATATTGTACCTTGCCATTTCAAAGAGAAAAATGCCCAAAGTGTAGAAGGAGTATATCCTGAACACTATTACTAAAGCTGGCTATAGATGGATTAAAACTTGGCTGGTTCAGCAGGGATCGGCCAAATTCTGATCCATCTATGGGAAGGCTGGTGGTACAGAAGTCAATCTCAATCAACTTCTGTACCACCAGCCTGTTGAAAAATGTTTACATGATCGGTGACACCGACTATAGCCGTCAGTGATGATGAATGTATTCTGATGGCAGGGAAGCCTCCCTCTGTCAAAAAACAATAGCATGGCAGGAGGGATTCCCCCTTCCACCTTGAATGTGTGGCTAGGACAATCAATTTTTTTTCAAATCATTGGTTGAACAAAAGAAAATGTATGGCCTGCCCAAGGCTGAGTGCTAAAAGAAACTCTATGAAACTCTATGAAAAGGAGATATATCAGATTTATAAACTCAATTCATTGTCTCCTTCAGGCTTTAATGAAGAATTGGAGATCAATGCAGTCATTTATATTTTGGTTTATTTATATATTTTTAGTGGCACATTTTGTGTTTTTTGTGGCATGTCTCTTCAGGGATACTACAGCTACCATTTTCTCTTTGATCTCTGCTGGGGCTTGAAGTATCACAGGGAGTATGACCAGTCCTCTGCTCCCATACAAAACAGGCTCCTTCCCACAGTTGGGAAAGCTTGCAAAAGGGGCCATCACCCTAAAACCCCAATGCCGCGCCCACTGTACGACACCTGATGGTTTCACCATGTCCACTGAGCGAGCCGAAGTCCCTTCCTTTTTGGTCCAAGGCAGCTGCTACCTGGATTACATACAGTTCCTGCTATTCCTTGTGAGACTTCCTGTTGGTTCCTTTTGGCTAGCTTCATGGTTTAAGCATCTGACATTGCATCCAAAAAAGAGGAGCTTGATGCCCCATCATGATCAACCTGGAAGGCTGCCACCTACTGAAGGCTCTGTAGTCATGCTTCTTTTAATTTTGAATGTAATACTTTTCACTCCCCTTTGTTTTTTTGTGTTTTTTATTATGTGGTGAAGCCATCCCACATCCCATTTAGAGGAGAGATAGCATACACTATCAAAGTGTGATCTTTTTGTCCTGGTTGATTACATGGACTTTTTTATAGACTTTCAGTTTTTATGGACTTTTAAAGGGGTTGTAAAGGAAAAAAAAAATCCTAAATAGATTCCTTTACCTTAGTGCAGTCCTCCTTCACTTACCTCCATCCTTCTTTTTTGCTTTTAAATGTCCTTATTTCTTCTGAGAAATCCTCACTTCCTGTTCATCTGCCTGTAACTCCACACAGTAATGCAAGGCTTTCTCCCTGGTGTAGAGTTTCGTGCTCGCCCCCTCCCTTGAGGGGGGAGGGGCGAGCAGGAGAGTCGGGACGCTCTCTACGTTGCAGATAGAGAAAGGAGCTGTGTGTTAGTGGGCGTCCTGACTTTCCTGCTCGCCCCCTCCCCCCTCAGGGGAAGGGGCGAGCACGACCCTACACACCAGGGAAAAAGCCTTGCGTTATTGTGTGGATTTACAGACAGAAGAACAGGAAGTGAGGATTTCTCAGAAGAAATAAGGACATTTAAAAGAAAAATGGAAGGATGAGGTAAGTGAAGGAGGACTGCACTAAGGTAAAGGAAGCTAGTATTTAGGCAAAACATTTTTTACCTTTACAACCCCTTTAATGTTTAATTTTCATTTATGTATTGTGTACTTTGAGCATTTATCTTTGGTCTAAGAGCCACAATAATCTTTTTTTCCTTTTGCTCCAGGATGAGTTTGCTCACACATCTAAATGTTTTTATGAACGCCTATGTACACTGGTCATTGTAGTTTCAGAACTAGTAGTATGTTGTCATATTTGGAGCTTAACCGAGTCATTATCTGTGCCTATGCTGACTAGTTGTAGGCCTCCCACAAGTGTGTACTTGCAAACAATATAGTAGTGTCTACTTGGTGATACAAACATTACTGGTCTCTGGGAATATTCCTTTAAATCAGTGTTTCTCAATTCCAGTCCTCAGGCCCCCCCCAACAGGTCAGGTTTTCAGGATTTCCATTATTTTGCACAGGTGATTTGATCAGTTTCACTGCCTTAGTAATCACCACAGCCTTTTCATCTGAGGGAAATCCTGAAAACCTGACCTGTTGGGGGGGCCTGAGGACTGGAATTGAGAAACACTGCGTTAAATCAACCCAACCGCTTCTATCACCTGGAAGAGCTATGTGCAAAGGTGAAGCTTGACACACTCCTTGTTTTTTGATTTTATAGTTTCTAAAAAAAAAATGTTTTACATTCTGTAAATTTCTGGTATTTTGTGCATTCATACTACTACCACACTGTATGCAAAACGCTGGGGAAAAAAAACATTTTTGGCAGGCCTTCTCGAATTACCCTACTATAGAGTCCCTCTGCTTTCTTGCAACATGATCTAGAGAAATGTTTGCTTGATGTTCCGGGAATGGTGGAGGATTTTGAGAAATTGATTTATAGCAGAAAGGCTATAGAGAGAGATATACTCGTACAACATAAAATTACTGGAGCTTAGTGCACAAACACTTTATTTACAGTACTGTGCAAAAGTTTTAGGCAGGTGTGAAAAAATGCTGTAAATTAAGAAGCTTTCAGAAATGGAAATACGTTTATTTTTTATCAATTAACAAAATGGAAGATAATAGGACAGATGAGAGAATCAAATCAATATTTGGTGTGACCACCCTTTGCTTTGAAAATGGCATAAATTCTTCTATATACACTTGCACACAGTTTTTGAAAGAACTCAGCAGGTAGGTTATTCCAAACATCTTGGAGAACTAACCACATATCTCCTGTGGATGTAGGCTGCCTCAAATTCTTCTGTCTCTTCATATAATACTGGACAGATTAGAGATCAGGGCTCTGTGGGGACCAAACCATCACTTCCAGGACTCCTTGTTCTTTATGCTGAAGATTGTTCTTAATGACATTGGCTGCATGTTTGAAGTCATTGTGCTGCTGCAGAATAAATTTGGGGCCAATCACTCGCCTCCTTGATGGTATGGCATGATGGATAAGTATCTGCCTGTATTTCTTAGCATTTAAGACACAATTCATCCTGACCAACTCTACAACTCCATTTGCAGAAATGCAGCCCCAAACCTGCAAGGAACCTTCGCCATGCTTCATTGTTGCCTGCAGACACTTATTATTGTACCATTGTCCAGTTCTTCACGAACAAACTGTCTATTGCGACAGCCAAATATTTTACATTTTGACTCCTCAGTCTAGAGCACCTGCTGACATTTTACTGCACCCCAGTTTATATGTTTTAGAGCATGTTTTAGAGCATAGGACATAGAAACAAATCTAAGTGACTCAAATATGTACAAAAACATTGGAATTTGGGTGCAGAAAAATGACGGCAGGTGCTCTGGACTGTTCAGCCTGCAGGTTGTACGGCTATTATTGATGTATAAAAGAAAAATATGAATCGCGCTAAATAATAAATGTAAAGTTCATAAATTAATTGATATGGATTAAACTCATCTGTGTAAAGTTGTCCACAAGCCATATGATAATGAATCAATCTCTAAATGACAATGTCCATCACCAAAAACCTCAGTGAATCCACTACCAGCTGTAGAAACTGCTTTACAGCTCCTGTAGACCCCTTAATATAGGGGGTCAGTGTACGCCTGCGGCTTAAAACCCAACCGGGGCCTTTCTCCTCATCTCAGGGCTTCTCCACACTTCCGATATCACTCAGCAAGTTGGATAGTAGTTAGGCACCAAAAAGAGATGAAAGGCTCCACACTTGGCACCTAAGTCCTACCTTCCCTGTTCCCAACCTACAGGCACACGGCAAGATGTGGGAAGCAGAAGGATTTTATACTATGTGGAGCCTTTTGATCTCTTTTTGGTGCCTAACTACTATCAAACTTGCTGAGATAAAGAGAAAGGCCCCAGCTGGGTTTTAAGCGCAAGACTGGTGGAGCCACCCATGAATGTAAATGATCAGATTTACTCTGTGTAAACATGGGCTGATGAACATATACCTTGCCTGCAAGTAATTTACATACCACCTGAAAATGTTTGAAGTACTGTTTTCACTAATGGCACACCGTGGATACAATGTATGCTTACTATTGTCCACAAAAGGAAGGACTCTAGAATTCTGGAAGTCACATTAAATGGGAGTTCAATATCCTGAAACTTTCACAACTTGTATGTAGTTTGCGTATTTGCCGGCGTATAAGACGACTGGGCGTATAGGACGACCCCCTAATTTTCCAGCTAAAATGTTGGTTTTGGGATATACTCGCCAAATAAGATGACCCCTCACTGTGCCATTATTACATGCCTCACTGTGCCATTATACATGCCTCACTGTGCCATTATTACATGCCTCACTGTGCCATTATTACATGCCTCACTGTGCAATTATTACATGCCTCACTGTACCATTCCATTCCCTACCTCGACAATCTTCCTACCTTCTCCTGTTTGCAGAGTACAGACGGTGGCCATCCATTATTCAAAAGCCACGCCTCCTCCTCAGGCTGTTCTGTGATAGGCGGAATACTAATTTTCCCAGCAGAGCCTCTGTTCAGTGTTCCGCCTATAACGCATGTCCTCTCGTCCGAGGCCGAGGATGAGAAGGCATCCGTGATAGGCAGAACACTGAACAGAGGCTCTGCTGGGAAAATTTGTGTTCCGCCTATCACGGAACAGTCTGTGGAGGAGACACGGCTTTTGAATAATGGATGGCCGCCGTCTGACACACAGGTACCCGGCGTATAAGACGACCCTTGACTTTTGGGGCATTATTTTAGATGCAAAAGGTCGTCTTATACGCCGGAAAATACGGTATGTATTAAGGACCTCAGTACTTTTAGATTTATTAGCCCATCTTGTTTGTGTTTTTTTTTTTTTAGGTGTTTCTTTTAAAGCAAGCAGCTTAAAGGCAGATAAGAAATTAGAATTTGTTCCTACCAATTTACACATTCAAAGAATGAGGGTTCAAGATGATTCTACATCAGGTATGACATATGTTAAAAATAATTGGAGTATTACTGACTCACTAAAAGACAACTAAAGTTGGTTATTTTTTTTTATTCTCTACCAACAATTAAAATGATCTTGGACTCTTTCATCCATTTTTGGTCTGGCACTCCTTTCTGTTTTTCTATGGTTTGAGCTACTGTCAAGTGAGGGAAGCATTGCCGTGCGGGAGTTACCTCGCCAGAGCTATTGCATGTGTTTGAAGTTTTCCTTCATCTATCTGCAAGTACAAGATTGAAAGTTCCCTCTTTTAAATATTTGATCTGGAGTCTTTGAAGCAGAGGGTATTTACCTGTCATTACTTCCATCACAATCAAAAAACAAGGGGTCTAATGCTCATTTTAGGAAAGTGAGTTGAGCCATAAAAAAGGATTTATGGGGCAGCAGTGCATCCAGACCTCTGGGTGGGACTTTTTGATTCCATCAAAATTGGTTAACCCTATTTTTAGTGTGTGTGTGCGTGTGTATATATATATATATATATATATATATATATATATATATATATTAAACACACACACACACACTAAAAATAGAGTTAACCAATATATATATATATATATATATATTAGGGGTGCAACGGATCAAAAAACTCACGGATCGGATCGATCCTCGGATCAGGAGTCACGGATCGGATCATTTTCGGATCAGCAAAAAAAAAAAAAAGACAAATCTTGTTACACCCACCAGAGTTTTAGATTTCACAGTTCTTCTCAACACAAAACGGAGCTTATGTGCTTAAATACAGTGTTTGGAAATCCGACGGACTGTTTATTGCTAATGTGACAGAACACCTCTGATTTTCACATTTAAACAGTCCGTCAGATTTACAAATACTGTATTTAAGCGTATAAGCTCGGTTTTGTGTTGAAATAACTGCATCTCGCAATACTTATATGTGCAGCCAAGTGGAAGTCGCAGCCCCATGTACGAAAGTGGTGTCATCAGTTCCCTACTGTGACCTGAACTATCCCAATCATCAGATCCCTTTAGTGTCATTGATCGGCGGGCTGAGTGTCTAGTGAAAATCCCCCCTACGTGCTCAGTCCATACAGATCCCCCCGATCGCCTCCTCTCTGGCAAGCAGCAGGACGCCCGGTGCGGCGGCGGCAGCGGCTCCCCGTGTGGATTCCTCAAGGTGCAGCATGGAGCTCATCGCTGGGCTGTTAGGAGTCAATGACATATTGAGCTCAAGTGCCCACAAACTTCCGAGGAGCAGCCTGCATCCCCCGCGCCGGGTGGACCTCGATGGCCACCGCTTCGATAGCTAGGCCGAAGCCACGGCCTTTCCTATGGACCGGGAGGCCCGTGGATCGCCGTGTGTCCCGTCCCGAAGGTGCTGATCTGTACAGATCAGTTGCACCCCTAGTGACAATACTTGATGTGTTCCCACTGTCATATGGCATTCTTGTGCCACAGTGCCTACACACCATCACGGTTTTATCCACTTCATTCATTATATTTGACAGGGAAGCCAAAATGCTCCCATACAGGGGATTTAAATGACGCGGGCATTCAAGCTCCTCCGTTCGCCATGACCACGCTGTGTGTGGACTGAACATGCGCACATTTTTTTTTTTTTTTTTTTTAGAAAACAATCCTTTGGATCACGTGTGTGCGGTTCGGATCAATCTTTTTCGGTTCGGATCACGGATCAATGACGATGCGTTGCACCCCTAATATATATATATATATATATATATATATATAATGTGTGTGTGTTGGCAGACCTGATAGGCAGCCCAGTGCCAGCTGAAGGATGGACAACTCTGATTCCAGTTAAGAGGCAGCTGCTTAGTATTGCCAGCTTGCAGCAGGAAGAGCTGCTATTAGCATGAGCTTCAGGTAGGAAACTTTGCAACAGATCTACAAAAAGATTAGCTTATGAAAACTAACAGTGGCTGCATCCTTTCATATGCAGGCACTGTTCAGTTATTCAAGCATCCACAATTGTTGTGGCTGATTGAAGATAGGCGCTGGCAGTGGAGATTTCCCCATAAGGTATTTGGTAACACAAAAGCCTCTTTAGCTTTTTACTGTTTTCATATTTGTAGTAAACCTATATTAATAAGAAAGATCCTTTATCATATAATCTGCAGATCAAAACTACGATATAGTGACAATAGGAGCACCAGCTGCCCATTGTCAAGGATTCAAATCTGGGGGGTTACGGAAGATTTTGCACAAGTTTGAAGAAGCAAAAAAAAAGTAAGTTGAATCTTGTATCATCTTTGCTACTTTTATTATTAGAAACACTATTCGTGTTGTTGTACGTATACTTTATATCATGTTTTTTTTTTTTTTTTTAGCAAAGACTTTTAGATTTAGAGCTTGCTAACGTGTAGCCAAACTCAAGAACAAAAAAGTATTTTATTGCAGTTTACAAGTTCTTGAATATTGTGGCTGCATTTTCATTAGGCCATTTTCCTTTATTCTTCTGCCATTTGCCATTAACACACCTCGTGTGTTAAACTAAAGCCCTTTGACACATGCCCTTAGATTTTATATTTGGTGACTTAAGGGTTTTCTCATTAAGTAGTACACAGTAGATTTCAAGTTAATCGTTCAGCATGAAACAGTTTGGACAACATGGTTGGGGACATTTTCAGTTCAGTATGTAAGCATAAAAACTAGGCACTCAGTGGAGACTTTATTGCTTCTAAGAAACATGCAGTTTGGAAGTCCTTATCAAAGAACCAGTTAGGAGTTAACAAAGGTAACAAATGTATATCCAGTACGCAAGACATAAAAACTAGGTATTTTTACCCATGCTTCTGATGGCAAAGTTGCAGATTAGAATTCCTTTTATGAAATCCAGTTATGAGTTCAGAAGGCCAACAAATACTGATACTGCTCAGTTTCAATGTCATATACCACAAAGTTGAATACATATTATTTTGCTTCCTATAATCACACTGCCCAGCTACCAGAGACTACAGCTTAACTGACATTACATGCTGTTAATTATTGCTTGAAAATCCATTTTTTGCTATTATACTAACCCTCTCAGTTGCTGCCTATGCTTGGCATTGACACCCTTTAAGGGGATTTTCTGGAATATTGGAAATGTCTTTAGTATATCTTGATATAGTAACTTGAAGGGGGTTACCACCTCCCGCCAACTTATGGATTTTATTGAAAATAAAAGCAGTGAACACAGATTTGTCCTGCCAGTGGTGAAATCTAGTACTGCAGTATGAACACAGTTTTACTGAGAGACCACTACTGTATAGTGTATTTCTGAAGCTACAGTCCCTCCGGTAGTGTAACTAACATTGGCACAGAGGTCCTGTAACTTCTTCTTTTTTTTTTTTTTTTAAATGGGTACTGGGAGATGGGTACCCCTCCATGTTACAATAAATACATGTTTCTTTTAAATCACTCTTAAAGAAATCTAATACACATTTTCAATTTTCTTTTCTTTTAAATTATGCATATCTTTACATGCTTTAGAAAAAATAAGCAAGGACTTGGTGACAATATTTTGCTAATTAACATTTTAAATTAGTTATCTAATTTTGCATTTTGTTTCTTGGTTCCTTATAGCAGTTTTGAGGAAAGTTGGTGAGTTGGTTTTGCAGTATCCATAAAATCATATGTGTTCATGCTTTTTGTAATATTAGTTTCTTGTGATTTGATTTGGTGGAGTATGGGTCGCCATCACTTTTTTTGCATCTTTCATTTAGACCACCGATTTTGTAGGTCTGTTGCCTATTTTAGCATGGACGGAGCTCAAAATTTTGGCACTGCTTCACTTCACAGCTACATGTAGAAGCAACATTGTGTGTGTGCTTTTATTGTGTTCTTCTAGAAGCCTTGTTTTTACTTTAACGCATGTTTCTGTCATGCCAATATTTAGTTGTTCTAATTATCCTGTTCTATTAAAGGTTATTGATTTGTGCAATTTATCTCAAATTTTGGCAGAAGTATTATTTTACTTCTTTTCTTTTTCTCAGCACACCACCGCAACGCAACCGGTCACATAGGAAACGAGGCATTTTGCCCTGTCCGTGCGATGCGACTGCACTGGAAAAACCGCCCAGTGCAGTCCCAACGCATCTGGTGTGAATATACCTGAAATGTCCATGTAAATAAATTGCTAAATACTGCTGAACTTTATTCATTTACTTATAAATCAGTTGTGGGAGTGCTGGAATATCACTTTTGTTTGATGGATGCATTAAAGAATTCTGCAGTCTATCCATACCATCCAGACCTATTGTTGCTCCATCCCCCTTGTTGTGTGATAATATATATGTATTACCAGGTTACAGAAGAAATTTAAGACGCCACTGTATCTAGACTGGTCACATCAAGAGTCCAGTGGTATTTTAGAAAAGCAACAAATTATTCATTGAAAACACAATGAGTTCTGCCAAGAAATAAAAGGGGTTAAAATAGGAGAGGAGGAATACAAACTCTCCGCCTTTGCAGACGACGTCCTCTTCTATTTGGATGAACCCAAAACATCAATCCCAAGCCTATTAAACCTATGCAGAGAGTACGGGGAAATTACGAATTTCAAAATAAACCTCACTAAAACGGAGATTATGAGTATAAATATAAGTAAATTAGAAGAGCAATTCTTGAAAGTGAAGTACCATTTCGCCTGGGTCAAAGAACTTAAATACCTAGGGATATTGTTAGCAAAATCTACTAAAAAAATGTATAAAATAAACTTTATCCCCCTATTAAATGAAATTAAGATAGAAACAAAAAGAGTGGAAAATAGAGCAATATCATGGATTGGACGAATCAATTATTGCAAAATGGTTATTATACCTAAAATCTTATATAAATTTCAGATGATCCCCATAGCCCTCCCGAGAACATTATTTTCTGCACTAAAAAAATTAATTATGAATTATATATGGAAAAATAAGAAACATAGGATATCACTCCAGACCCTAAAACAACCAAAAAATAAGGGGGGATTAGCGGTACCGGATATTAAAGGATACTATGACGCAGTGGTAATAACAAGGGTGGTGGAGTGGGCCAGAGCCAACAAAGAAAAAAGGTGGGTAAGTTTAGAAAATGAATTAGCACAGGCGAGGTTGGACAAGATAATTTGGAACCCTCCTCAATTTAGGACACTAGATAAAAACGCACACGAAATAACAAAAAATGCACTTAAAATATGGGATAAGGTATATAAAAAAACTCAAAAAGAATATAATTCACCTTTAATAGCACTAAAAAATAACGATTATTTTGCACCAGGTAAAACACAAGTAGGGGGTAATTGGATTAAACAAGACACTGTACAACTAAGGGATATAATGAAGGATGGTCACATAATAACACTACAAGAGTTAAAATTTAAAAATAATTTAATGGAAATCAATGAATGGAGGTACCAGCAGCTTAAACATTTTATTCAGGATCTCCCAGGACCACTGAGAATGGGAGACCAGTTAACAGAATTAGAAAAAATATGTTCCACGGAAAGATCAAAAGGAACTACCTCAAAGTTATATAGGATTCTATTGAAGATGGATGAGCAGAACATACCCCCATTCATTAGAAAATGGGAAAGGGAACTGGGAACACAGCAGGATGGGGGCACAATAGATAAAATGTTGGCTCTAACGCACTCTTCAGCGGTAGATAGCCGTACTGCGGAGATGTGTTTTAAATGTATATCCGGATGGTACATGACTCCGGATAAACTAAAAAAGTATAAAGAAGAGCAGACAGGAGAGTGCTGGAGGGGATGTAAAACATCAGGAAATATGGCACACCTCTGGTGGGGATGCCCTAAGATTAAGAGGTATTGGGAACAAATTTTGGCCTGTGTGGAAGAGATCACGGGGAAAAAGATCAAGATGGACCCATGGGTCATCCTATTCCATGGGGGGGACGAAGGTATAAGGAGTTACAGGAAAACGCTTGTACCGCATCTACTCAATGCCGCTAAGAGACTTATTCCAAGGAAGTGGCAAGAGGTGGAGTGCCCCTTAATCTGGGAGTGGATAGATGCGGTTGAAGAAACATACAAAATGGAAGAACTAAAAGAGGCCATAGAGGGTAACAACATCCTACAAATCACGAAATGGGATAAATGGAGGACTTTTAAGAAATCGTGGAGTTACGCAGAAAAATTAAGGGTAGATACTTAAAAAGATATACCAGAAGAAAATTAGAGAGAACTAGAGATATAAGAGATTGTTTAAGGTGAGATAGGGGGGGGAGGGGAGGGATGGATTAGGGGGGGGGGATAATTGAAATCACAATTACTTTGCGCCTCTAAGCACGAGGAAAGATATTAAATAATAATTATAATATATACTTTAAAAAAAAAAAAAAAAAAAAGTAAATTTTTCACACAAAAGAAGTGACACTTATGATGCAAAACCAATATAGAGATGCAATGGGCTGGTACGCAGAACATGAGCATATAACGCACACTCTATGAGGTTGAGTCTGAAGTGAAAAAAAAAAAGAAAAAAAAAAAAGAAAACACAATGAGTTATTTGGGTCTGCGTGTCTCTAATGGTTACACACACATAGACAATATCAGACAGGTGTCAACCCACCTTCTAAGCATGTTGCAGCTGGCAGTGGTGGGGAAGGGGGTCAATTTAGGCTATATACCAATATACCAGATATTTTAAAGGGCTCCAACAGAAGAACTGAATAGAGTGTGGGGAAGGTGGGTGGGAGGGAGGTCCTATTGAAGGAACCCGTCGCTGCCAAGAATGGGAAAAGTGACTGATCCTCTTCAAAGTTTGCCTGTCTCAAATCTGAACCCATGATGAAAACATTTATATAATATAGTGTTGGATATGTTGTTAGTTAGCACATTGCACTTTATTAGTAATATTTTTATATTGGTAAGCGCCCCAACACCCCCCACTACTCATTTTATATAATGACACATGCCCAAATTACCATTGGATCCAGGTTTAGTAATGGGGGTAACTACACTGACCAGGAGTTTACAAGAGTGGCTTGAATTACAGCTGCCAATATTTCTGGATCAGCTGTACATTTTGGCTTTCATTGAAAGTAAGCCGAGTCTATGATAAAAAGATGCAAAGGTAGGGATTAAAGAGGTTGTGCCATAATTATGTTCAATACTGAAAATCTGCATTCTTATTGCAGATGAAAATCTGTACATCATTACTTTATATGTACAGTATAATTATTCCTACAACAAATTCGCACACAGATTTAGCATAAAAAAATAAACTTCACCAGAGATTTACTTTTATATTTTCCTAGAAGTGACAAAGCATTTTCTTGGGTGTTCATTTAAAGTGAACATGACCAGTGCCTGACAGTACCTGTGTTAGCTTTCAAACTGATCCCTGTGTTCTTGTAGAGTCTTGGATCCTAGGCTTAAGCTGTAAATGGGGTCTTGACTTCTTCCCAAGTTTAGATCAATTCCTGCCCCTTCTAATGTTATGCCCCAACTTTTTAGACGCTAGGACTTTAGTGTGCAATATAGGCTCTCAAATTTAAAAGTTTAAATGACATGGGTGAGGCTTGGTGCCAGGAAGGGGTGTGGATCATGGGTACCTGTAGGAACTTTAAGGACATCAGCACTGTTGCTGCCTAGCAACATTTTAGCCAAGGTAAGTTTGACTTTTAATATTCTGCTGGTGTTTTCATTATTACATCTTCTGATCTTGGTGGATATCAAAACCAAGATGTCTGTGCTATGTGAAGCCCATCTAACGGGAGCATGATATTCATCCACTCAATGTGATCTGTGTATACCAAGCCTGCCTTGATGCATCCACTTTGTCCTTTCATGAGTGTTTCACCTGTGTGAATACATTAGTTACCTGTTCATGATTAATATAGGATTTTTTTTTTTTTCTTGCAGTACTTCAGCGGGCCCCCAGTCTATTGTTTACATACCACAGGACATTATCCGAGCCAAGGAGATCATTGCTCATATCAATACTCTGAAGACACAAGTCAGTTATTATGCAGAAAGGCTTTCAAGGTCAGCCAAAGACAGATCAGCCAGTGGCATTGAGCGTACGCTGACGATTTTGGCAGATAAGGTGTGTACCTCTTTACAAGCATGCGCTGATGACTTCCTGTTGGTTATGGGGTCCATTTTTACAGGTAAGCAAAGCAATTATAAAAAGGGGTGGAGCGCAATATTTGCGTTTCTGGATCCATTTCATCATGGTGAAGCTCTTTGCTATTGCTGTCTGGGCCTTGTTCACTTCGTTGGACATACAGACTTTTAGTTATTATGGAATTATGGTTGTTTTTTTGTTTTTTTTTCAATTTCCTAAATATCCAACCTTTTAAACACAATCAATTGTCAGCAATGGAGGTAGCGACACGACCAATCAGAGAATGGCAAAAAAAAGAGGCTTTATAGGACCAATTGCTAGAAATGGTGTGTGGGCCCATGAAGTTGAATCGTCTGTTTTCAAAATGAGCAATATACTGTATTCTGGATCGGCTGGAATTGGAATGGCCCATATTTTATATATATTTTTTCACTACCTGGAGCCTTTAGAGCCCTTATGCTCATTGGTTCACTGGCTTTGATTGACAACAGTCGGAACCAAAGACTCCCGCTGCTGTCTCAGTCAATGAGAGAGAGAGAGAGAATCCCTGGAGAGCCGAGCCCCTCGTGCACTTCGCTGGAGGCTCATGTAAGTATTAGAGGGACAGCTGCACACAGAAGGTTTTTTACCTTAATGCATTAAGGTAAAAAAAAAAAATTCTGTCTTTAGAACCACTTTAATGAGAATGATATCATATTTCAGTAGAAATGGATATACTGACATTTTTTTTTTTGTGTTCTTATAGCTCCATCTTTTCTTTTCAGACAAGGCAGCTGGTCAAAGTGTGTGATTGCAAACTATTATCCAGTGCAATACAAGGACTCAATGCTGCTAGGCCTGACTACATTGCTTCCAAAGCTTCTCCTACATCAGCTGAGGCAGATCAAGTTATGCTGAGGAATGACCAGGATACTCTAGTGGCGCGATGGACGGGGCGGAGCAGCAGGTCATCACTCCAGGTGGACTGGCACGAGGAAGAATGGGTATGAATGCCCCCTATTGCCTTATATTTAGTATTGGTAGCTGTAAAAAAAAAAAAGAAGCAAAGATTGACAGATTCAGCAATGAATAATATTCCGAGTGTGTACACCACTGACTTGAAGATACCAGCAAAAATAGATGCCCATTATTCATCTCTTTTTGGACAAATAAAGTGGAGCCTCAGCCAGGCTTAGCTAGGACGAAGACACTAGGGTTTTTATTGATGTCTGTGTCCCCATTGTCCTGGTAACCACTGACACTAGGACAGAAAAGGATTGGAGATGAAAAATGTTGAAGTTGTCATCCCAATGGGAGATGGGGGGAATTTTCCAATGGGGACAACTGGTTCTCCGAAAACAGTTTTTGTTAACAAACAGAATTGCTCTGTTTTAAAAAAAAAAACATAATAAATAAACGGGTATCCAGGATTATACTTTCCAAAGAAAGGGAGGAGCTGTTGTCAACAAAACATGTCAATGCAGTGCCCAATATTCAAGGAGAGTATACATTCAATGATTGCCAACGTGAAGGAAAGTAAGAGGAAATCCACCTCCTTGGAGATAGAACATTTAACCATGGCTGACAGATTTTTTCATACTTCCGGGGGCAGTTCCTATTAATATAAGTCAATTTGTACATTGGCAATACCCAATTTACGATAGATTCCCAAGAGGATATTGTGGGAGGAGAGGCAGAAGCACACTTAAAGAGTATTTCCTTCTTTGCGTAGTACAACGCATATCATAGCTACAGCTTGGTTTATCTGGGTCTTTGCTCATTGTCATGGATGCCCAGCAGTGCCAGTTCAGGGGTTCAGGGGTACAGGGGAAAGACAGCTGTAAACGAGTATTACTAAGATCAAAAACCTATCCAAAACTGTGCCATCCGAGGACATGTCCAGAACATATGGAAATAAGTACCTTCTGCCATATGGCATCTTGAACAAATAGGGGACCTTTGTGGATAGATTCTGTGCAACCTCTGTGTTGTAAAATATACTTCATGTAGGAATTTTGCCTGGTTTAGTTTATCTCTGGAGGCTATCATCAGCTTAGAGTTATCTTCGAAACCTCCTTCCCAGACTTCCCTTTCTAGAGTGCAGGTATATAAGTATGCCGTTGTTCCCAAAACCTACCCATCTTGGGTGATGCTGTACTAAGGAGAGACAAATAAAGTGTAGATAGGGGTTTAATCATGGACTTCTGTGCCAGAAGATCCTCAATCGGGTCAGTCTCAAGGATGGGAGGGTCAAAAAATTGAGAACGTACAGCGTGCTGTAGTTGAAAATATCTGAAATACATCCAGCGGGGTAGTCTAAATTTGGCTGACAGTTCTTTAAATGATAAAAGTATTCCAGCAGGTATGACATCTCTCAACTTCTGGATGCCAAATATGGCCCAGACCTGTGGGTCAGGGAGCATTTTAGGGAAGGAAGGGATTAACTCATAGAGGTTGGTAGGGAGACCAATGACCGGCTTTAACAAAATGTGCTCTAGAAGCTGCCCTTTGAAAACTGTCTAAGGGAAAAAAAATTGGAGAGATTTCCTCTCACTTACTGTTGTGTCTCTGGAACAGGAAGTAAACAACAATTTTCTAAACTGTGACAGCAAAAAACGAAAGCAGGGATTTTATCCATTTCCTACTCTATCCAAAACAGGCAAAATGACAGACTTCTTTCTGTCCTGAAATTGCTGATTGATCACAAAAGATGATAAAACACAGGATAAATTACTAAGCTGTTATATTTATTTGTCTGTAGAACCATCTGAATGCAGCCTATGTTTCAGTATCTCTCCCCAATGGTATAACTCTTGCCATCACTTTTATCTGAGCTCAGTATAAAGAAAGCACGCTCTAAACGTCATTCCTGATTCCTGATTTTGCAATTGATTGTTTCAGGATAAAGTCTGGTCGAATGTGGAGAAAAGCCTTGAATGCATTATTCAGCGGGTTGACAAGCTTTTGCAGAAGGAGCGCCTACAAAGTGACAGCTGTGATGATGTTTTTCAGTGTGAAATTAGCTGCACTAGCAAGAAAGGTAATCCAAGGAGAGCGTATTGGATAAACCCAGAGGCCTCTGATGATGGGGCTGTGTTGTCATCCACATCATCTCCATGTCCTGCATGCCATCCCTCCCGGTTTACAAGTGCGTATGACTGTGACATCACTTCTCAGCATCTCTGCTTCTTCTGCACTAACCTTTAAATAGCAGAAATGCTTACCAGCTC
This sequence comes from Rana temporaria, assembly GCF_905171775.1. NCBI lineage: Eukaryota > Metazoa > Chordata > Amphibia > Anura > Ranidae > Rana > Rana temporaria. The sequence goes on along the minus strand of NC_053490.1, from coordinate 210,084,972 downwards.
ATTGTGCTTTTGTCTTAAAGCATTAGGCTGAAAACTCATTTTGTATGGCAAACATAGCCTACACACTGCAAGGGTTAAATTCTCATTTGGGTCTAGGGGACTGGATAAAGCTGTTTTTTCTTACCCAATCCTTCACTCACTCAGCAGCTGGTGCTTTCCTCTACTCCCCTACGCTTCAGCAGCGGACTGTCCCTTGGCATCCCCATGCCCAGTGCAGCGCTTTGGGCTCTGCATTGGACTTGATCAGGTCCGAGACCTGCAACTATCGGAGCATACGGCAGAAGAGGCTGCAGGGGATGATCTTGCATTGTGAAAGAAACCTGTGGGAGAGGAGGATCAAGTACATAAAAGATCTTATTGCAAACCCCTATCCATAAACAAGCATTTAACTCTTGCAGAGTGGGGCCAGCCCTACTGCAAAGGAGGATGTTCACTCTCCTTTAAATATACTGATGTGTTGCTCACCTTTCATATTATAAAATCATAACTGACATTTTCTATAGTGTGTTATGGTGGTTCTAATATGACATGAATTCCAGGTAGGATTAACAGTGTGTCCATGTAGTTTGGATAGGCTGCATGTTTGCTTTCTGTGGTTTAAAGGAAGTGCAGCCATTCAATATCCATAATTTTGTGCCTTTTAATAACATGGCAAGATCTGGTATTTTGACATCTGATCTATTATCTCGTTTTTTTTCTTTGACATCTGATCTATTATGTCGTTTATTTCCTTTAAATAATCACTTTTCTGCCACTTAACTCTTGCTGTGTATGTATGTATGTATGTGCTATGAGTTTTCCGTACTAGACGTTCCATAGTCCTTTTCACCTATTTATATTACAATGTTGATGATTAGTAGTTACAGAAATGCAACACTGTAGATTGTTTTACTTGACACTTTAAAAATGTTTTAAAAACTATTTCTGTTAATTGGTTGGTGATTCGATTTTGGATTAAAGTATGACCAAAGGCAAAACCTTTTTTGGATGGCGTGGAGAGGGGTTAGAACACAAAAAATAACTGATGGGGGGGGAAAAAAAAGTTTTGCCTTAAGGTTATATACTTCTTGTTTTAAATTGGCTCTTTTTAACAAAACGAGTACAATGCATAAAATGTCAATAGTACTGTATATCGTGTTCTAGCTATTCCTCTGATAGTTTGTTTTTATGTTAGTCCAGTATAATCCCTTTAAAATAATTCATATTTGGTCTATATTAAAAAAATGTAGTAGTATTAGGAAGAGTAATCTTTCCCACGATCTGTAAAGAAATGGTGTTCTGAGCAGCTGTATGATATAGCTCGAAGGTTAGAAATGCTGAATTTTTTTTAACTGGAATTCTGAGAACAACCCCACCAGCCTAATATCTGCACACAGGGTATAATATTTCCCTGTATATGTCTCCTCCTGAGACCTCTCCATTGGTTTCCATTATCAGTGCCAATGCATTCTCCAATTTTGCATTTGTAATTGTTGTGGAAGATATAGACAGAAGTGAATCTGCCAGTATCCTCTAGATCAGGGATCTCCAAACTTTTCAAACCAAGGGCCAGTTTATTGTCCTTCCGACTTTAGGAGGGCCGGGTTGTGGCCAGTGGGGATAGAAAATATGGCCTCAGAGTTTGCAGTCAGTAGGATAAGGAGTATTGCTCCTATTAGTAGAAGTAATTGTATCCCATCATTGAAAGAAATTGTGCCCCCTTGTTGGCGTCAGTGGGAAGAATAGTGCCTCATATCAGTGGGAGGAAAAAAAAGCCCCAAGGGCCGGATAAAGGCTAGCAAAGGGCCACATCTGGCCCTCGGGCCGCAGTTTGGAGACCCCTGCTCTAGATGCAGAAAGTAGTATCAAAGGGATATATTATGTTCTAGTACACAAAACAATACATATATCTGGACAGTAACACTAATAATAATAATTAGGCCTGCTTTTTGAAAGCCTTCTATAGCTTAGCAGTAAAGTAATGCTCTAAATATACTGTGTTACCTCCTGGGTTACGGTATGTTTTTCTGTATGCCAGTATATTAAACTGGCAGGCATTTGGTCTGTGGAGTCTGGACATGTGACTTCCCTCTATTTCTGGATCCTGTTTGCAATGTTATCAGCTTTTCCCTGGGGCTTTGCGTCAGTGCACTGTTAACGCTTTAAAGGCTAGGTCAAAAATATGACATGCATTTAAATTATTGTACAGCATCTGTACTTTGACTGCAGTTTTAAGATATAAAAATAATCCAAATCTATATACATGTTTAAAAATTGTTTCTGTTGTATTTATTTTTAACACCAGATATGTTTCTACGTTGCCAGCTCATAAGTTGCATTGTGATTTAACAACTGTGGTGAATGGTGCCAGTTACGTATATAAACTGGAAATCCTCTTCAGTGTGTTGATGAAAGTGATGCAACGATTGGGTCCTATATCAATATGTCTGTGACTCTCTCTGCAAAATTACACTGTGAATGCTGGGCTCAGTGGTAACCTGCACTTACAGTATGTCTTCAGTTCACAGGATCGAGGACACCTAATGTTGAAAAGGATTTGCTGTGGTGTGACAGCACCAAATAGGAAGTAATTATTGCAGTGAGAGTTGCTTTTTCAAAATGTTCTTATTTACTGCTGGCAAACTTGTAAAATAGCCTGGAGTTGGGCTTTAAAGGGTATCTGTGCTTTTAAGTGAAAGTGCATGAACTAGGCACACCTTTCTCAGTTGCAGAGATAAATTGATTATATGGTGAAAAAAAGCATAAGAGAAAACTGCAAATCAAAATGATCAGCTTGCATGTAGCCAGATCTAGGTGTTTGCAAACCTGCTTTTCTGCTACTTACAGCTGCAAGCTTAATACTAATGTTTCTAGGATGCTCAGACCTTTGCTTGCAGGTTTATTTATTTATTTTTTCTTGGAACTTTTTGTTTGCTGCCCCCTAATCATGCATGTTGCACCTCCATTTCTATGCAGATAGCAGCTTGACTACAGAAGAGGCCGGGCCAGGTATGTGCTACTTTCCATTCATTGCTTTTTTTTTCATTTTGGTAATTGTTTTTTCCTAACGTTTAGTTTGCTATTGCAGATTCCGCTGCTCTAATTAAGTTGTTAATAGTATAATGTCATAGTACCGGACTGCATAATACACTAAACTTTTGATTAAGGTTTTTAAATGTATCCCTTCTGGGTTCTTCATAACAGAAGGCATTGAATATTTAAAGATCAGTGTTTTTGCTTGTCCTCTAGTGAAGTTAATGGTCAGTCATCTTTTTTAAATGTCCAATCGAATAGCTACCATTATTCAAGCTGGACGGCATTTACCATACAGTTTTCTAGATTTAGACTTGTGTTTTACATTACCATACCCCTATAACCATGACTCTTTAACTGGGACAACAGACCCAGAAAACATGGTCCTAGAAGCTCAATGAGAGACTTCTGAAGGCAGAACTACACCAAAACCTCTAACTGACAGACTTGAGAAATATTTTGTGGATAATCTCACCATAGAAACAGAGCCATTAATTATCATGGAGGCACATAAGTGTGTCTTTAGAGGTAGCTTCAATAAACTAGGCCCCACATTTAAGAAACAAAAATCAGCACAAATCTCCTCTTTGCTAGACCAAATATAAAACTAGGAAAATCCCACAAATATACACTTGCACAAGCTTCAGCTATGAAATGAAAGATTCATGGAGATCGGTTAAACTCCCTACTGTTAGACAAAATAAAAATTAATCTAGTAAAAATTATACAACCTTTACTATGAACCTGGCAACAGACTGGGAAAGGCTTCTGCTAGATCCCTTAGGGAATCCTGAAATAAATCATATACACCCTAAATAGCAGCACAGAATGGAACAAAGCTCTATTGGCTTTAGGATATAGCAGGACAGCTCCAAGAGTGCTATCATGCCTTTTTAACCTCTCACGAAGCCATCAGGGGAAAACACCGTTCACACGGAACAAGATATTGGTGCATATCTGCACGCATCAGGCATTACCACCCTTCCCCCACAAGTTAGAGATATATGGAATCCTCCATAATAAAGAATTCAAGGTGGCCTTCAAAGGTATGCAGCAGGGCTACAGAACCGATGTTCTAACTGACCTACTACAAGATCTAGTCATTTCCTGTCCCCACACTTTCTCAGAGCCTATAACTCTATATTGCAAAACAAACCCATTATAAATAAAGAATTTACAAAAAAAAAAGTATGTAAATCAATCTGCTTTTAATTCCCTCAAATTTTGAAGAGTAAAAAGCCTATTTGTTTTGCTGAATCTTACAATAGAATAAATTTACCAATTTACCATTTTCTAAAACCATCACTGGAAGTATAGTTTAGTGTTGATTCTTGGGGCCTTGCCAGGGTTAGACTCTTGTGGTACAGGTAAGTTGGGCTTGCATGATCATTATTCTGATATTTTATTTTTATTTTTTCTACCAGGAGAATGGAGTGAGGCACTTTACCCTTTACTGAGCACACTAACAGACTGTGTAGCTATGATGAGTGATAAAGCAAAGAAAGCCATGGTGTTCCTCCTAATGCAGGACAGTGCTCCCACCATTGCCCTGTGCTTAAGTCTCCAGTACCGCCGAGATGTTGTCTTCTGTCAAACAGTATGTCACAAGTGTTTTCTTTTACAGTGTCTCTTATTTTAAGTACAGCATAAAAGCAGGAGATCAAGCACAGAATACTGTCATTAATGGGGTATACGAAAAAAGAATGTGCTACTAGCCCAAATTATCCAAAAATCCTCCAGAGCTGTTGGTTGCAGGATAAGAGGTGGCACAGCTGCCAACATGATTAGTAGAAGATGATCTGTAATTCGTGAAGGCCGTCATGGCTGAAACCTGTTAACATCTTCTGTACCTTTTTTGTCTCTTAAGGGCACGTATGGAGTTGCAGATCATCATCTTTTAAAAATGTTGGCAGCTCTAAATTGGGTGCTTTCAGATGAACTGTAATCTGTAGTTGAGGGTTCCCTTTTCTTCCTGGGCCGTACATGGTTCTTTATTTTTTAGCAGCTCTGTTATACAGATGTCAGTAATTACTTCAAATATTCAAAATGGCACAGATTGGTTTTCTTACTCTCTGCTCCTCATTATGTTCTTTTTAATAAAGTATTTGAACTAAACCGCCAAGGCTTAACACTTTTAAAAGGAGGTCAGCAATGACCGCCCTCTCAATCCAGGATTCTTTATAAAGTGTTTGCTAAGGCAATAAAATAAGTATATGCCAGACCCTCTTTTAGAGGCTGGCATAGCACACTGTGTAAGTTGTAGTTAAAAAAACGAATGCTGTAAATACTGAATTTCAGCTCTGTCATATCACTTGCGTACGCTTTCCAGCTCCGATGAATGTCTTCTGAAGGAGGGGCCGTGATCTCCCTCTGACGTCAGAGGAAAATCACATGGCTGCTTGTCTCCTCCGCAGAAGCCATCCACCGGACCTGGAAAGTGGGCGTGAGTCACGTGACCGGCCTAAAGACTGCTGAAATTCAGTATTTACAGAGCTCATTTTTAATTACAACTTACACAGTCTACTATGCCAGCCTCTAATAGAGAGGCTGGCGGTGACAAATCTAATATTTGAATATTACAATAACAGTGGTGGGGGGGGGGGTAGTGCGCCGGGCCAGAGACAGACAGAGGGCCCTGAGGGGGGGGGGGGGAGGAGAGCAAGCAGCCTATCACGGAGGGAGGCACTTTTACCAAGGTGATTAGGGCGGAGCAGCCCTGGTTATCGTGGTCTGTTTAGAGAGGAGATACAGGAAGTGGTAGGTTTCGTTTTTTTTTTGTTCGTTTTTTACAGTTTAGAGGGGGGCAGATTGCATAGCACAAGCGCTGTGCTGTGTAATCTGCTTTAAGGGACCAGAATAATAATTATTATTTTTTTGGGTTAACAAACGCTTTAAATCTGCCATACATGTAGCTAGCTGTATGCCAATCAATATTGGGTTCCACTGTAAGGGCACTTTCACAATGAGGCATCAGCGGTAAAGTGCCACTATTTTTTAGCAGAGCTTTATCTTCGTTTTAGCTGCATTTTCGGCCACTAGCGGGATGCTTTTAACCTCTGCTAGCAGACAAAAAAGGGTTAAAAGCGCTTCCACATTGGAGTGACAGGAGATGCGCTTTACAGGTGCTATTTTTAGTGCTTTAGCGCCTGTAAAGTGCCTCAATGTAAAAGCTTAAAACCTGTTAAATGACTAAATTAAGATTTAGGATTTTCCTTTTTTTCTTACAGGTTTTTCTATAGTTATGTTTGTAGAAAAAAGGCAAGGGCTGTGATTAAAAAAACAACTTAGTTTTTTTGTGGTTTAACAAAACTTAGAGAAATAAATCACGCTCTGGAACCTCATTGGGGGGCCTTTGCCCATAAGTATGTTTTCCAATATTGCACTTTCAGTGAAGCAAAGAAATAATTCTAGGTAATATGCATTTTCTGTGTTTCAGTTAACAGCTCTGATCTGTGGCTTTATCATCAAACTGAGAAACTGCCTCCATGATGATGGTTTTCTCCGACAGCTGTACACAATTGGCCTGCTTGCTCAGTTTGAAAGCCTCCTCAGCACCTATGGTGAGTTGTTTGCAGAATAAACCACAATTCTATCTAGACAATATGGTATTTTCTGGTGCGTTGTTGTATGCCCTGCTCCTAAAAGGTTGGATACCAACAAGACCCGTACCCTTACCCTTACTTTCTATTGCTTGTTCTTGTTGTAGATCTCATGTGACAATTCTTACTTAATATGTTGCCTGTTGACTAAACAAATCCTCAATTTGTATCACCAGTTAGACATCTTTTTTGGACTTCTGGTTTCTAACAAAGGTGACCCAAGTTTTGTATACATCCTGACCTAGGCTATATGAATTATTACAAAGATTGCAAGCATCACATCTCCAGTTACTCTTTGTATTCTTCGATTTCCCTTGATATGAAGGGGGCAGACACAGATGGGGTGGGTAGATTGGTAGGTGGGTATTAAGGTAACTATGAGTTTTCCTTGAGGCCCCGTACACACGACCGGATCTGTCCGTTGGGATTTATCCGCGGATCAGTTCCAACAGACAAATCCGGTCGTGTGTACGGCCTAGCGGACATTTTTCGGCGGACATTTGTCCAGCCGACCGGTTTTCAAGGGGATAAAAATTTCTTAGCATGCTAAGAAATCTATCCGCTGGAAACCTGTCCGTCGGACTTATCTGGTCGTCTGTACAGACTCACCGGATAAGTCCGACCGATCCCCATCCCTCGCATGCGTCGAAGTGATTCGACGCATGCGTGGAAGTATTTACCTTCCAGGGTCGCGCACGTCGCCGTGTCATCGTTGCGGCGACGGCACAGCCACGTCACCGCTAATTTTTTCCGCGGGGATTTTGATCTGATGGTGTGTACAGCCCATCAGATCAAAATCCGGAGCAGAAATGTCCGCTGGAAACGGGGGCCTGAGTGTACAGGGCCTGAGTATCGCAGAGCTTTTTCGAAGTCAAGTAGTCTGAAGAAGGAGAGAGGGTATAGATAGATTCTTGGGCTGCCAAAAGAACTTATTAGAGACTTTTTCTTTTTTTAGTTGACATATTTAATTAACCTGCTTCTGCTTATATTCTCACTGTATATATGGCTTGCCTACATCTTGGATGTTCTTCCAAGTATTTATTTATTTTTTAGTCTTTGACATGGTTTTTCAGACAGCAGCGTTCTCTGTTTGCTTACAGAAAATAAACACATTCTTTTCAAACATTTTTGAAGGCGAGCAATCTCTCTCTTGTTCTTTCTCGTTCTTGTTTCGTATACTGAGTTACAGTCCTATAATTTCTAGCTTGTGGCACTTGCATTTGACACAAGTAGGGAACAGGAAAGCTGTAATCTGGTAATGCAGAACCACTGCTCCAATGTTTCTGTTGCTTCATAGCTTTATTATTTAGGCAGGGCTGATGCTAAAAAAAGGAAAAAAACAACCTGTAAAAGTGGCTTTTTGACATTGTGTGTGCAAGCCTCCGCAGTACTACTGATTAGACTTCATCTCGTGTATGCTTTGGTTCCTGATTCAAACATCAGCATTATAGTGCCAACTTCACTTTCATCGAAGGTGGTTTATATATATATATATATATATGTATATGTGTGTATGTATATATATATATATATATATATATATATATATATATTTTTTTTTTAATGGTTGAACTGGATGAACTTGTGTATGTAACTATATGTGTATATCCAGCTTTAGGCTAGTCAGCATGTTTTATTTTATATCACATTTACACATTGTCTTGTTCATTAGCTATTTAAACAGGAGCAGCTTTTCTTTGTGTCCAATCTTATACTGTACTGCAGGTTTTCCTAATGAACAACCAGAAAATAGGATTTCATGGCTAGTACAAATAAGCCCCTTTAGTTTAGCTTTTATGCATGGCATATCCTGATTTGTGGAATATAGAGAAATGGAAAAGCTGACACCCAGCTGCAGCAGAGCCTTCCAATTGAATAGTGACCAGAACAAATCATTATTTCAGTCAAATCTCAACAGGCTTAAAGTACTTTAATAAATACAAAGTGGCAGCCTCCTGTGTTTCCAGCCAAAGATGACCATTGTGCAGTGTAGCCCTGAGCTGCCTGTATTACAGTTGTTTGCCTCTTTTCACATAGCTTATGTTTCAATTTTAGAATAAAGTATAACTGCGTTTTTGGTACAGCAGCAGGCCAATTGACCCGGCTCCGTGGATACACAAAAATAGGATGGCAGCACTCCCATATTGGATGCAAAAATAGAAAAGTGTATTGAGGAGATAAAATCATGAGACAAAAAGAAATGACATAGGCAATCGCAGGGGCAAAAGGTGATGCGTTTCACACGGCTGGCGTACTTCATCTAAACCATTCAGAATGCAATCACCAACATATTAATATACAAAAAGACATATCACATGATCACTTAAAATAATTGAGTCAAAAGAAATTAAAAACAGATGTAATTCTTTCAGCGATTGGATCCCTCTGTTCTTTGCTCCCAAAACGGAAAACATTTTTCCAAATGCGTGGCTTGGGTAATGCTATTAAAATATCCGTTGTAGAAAAAACATTAATGATAAACAATTACCACAATACAAAACATCATATCAAAAGCAATATACAAATATCATAACAAAACTGAAAAACAAATAAAAATAGATACAGCAACCTCCTTTGTAGGAGAAAAGAAACATACACATAATTCATCTCACAACGTGCGTCATGTCGTGCGATGACGTGTCTGTTTTTCCTACCCTTTTGTATATTATTATGTTGGTAATTGCATTCTGATTTTTTTTTTTAGACAAAGCACCTCAGCCGTGTGAAACGCATCACTTTTTACCCCTGCCATTACCATATCATTGCTTTTTTGTCTCATGATTTTACCTCCTCAATAAACGTATTTATTTTTTGCATCTAATATGGGAGTGCTGCCATCCTGTTTTTGTGTATCCATTGGTCTGCAGCAGTGACAGGGCGTGGACCCCATCTGATGTGTGTTCATTTATCAGCAGTTCAGCTATCCACGCCTGGAGCAGTTACTTTGTTTTGACCCAGCTCCATCTTATTCTCAGCTGTCCCCGATTCAGGAAGGTATAATTTCCTAAATTGCACAGCCTTTTGTCAAAAATATTAGCTTATACTTCCATAAATGGCTAAACATGAATTCAACTGAATGCGACTTCAGCAACAATGGCTGATGCCTTTACTAGTAGTAATAAATACTAAGCATACCATTACTGCTATTTCTTCCAGTTAAAAAGGCAGACCCTTTTCTTTGCCAAACCTTAATTACAAGATAACCCTGCTATGGATTGTATGCTTAAAGCCTAATTGAACTCTTTAAATCGGTTAAATAACCTCCTGGTTTCATCAAAACAAATGGTGCTTCGATACAGTTAAATTCCTTTCTTATAGCCTGACTAGAAAAGCCTGTCCCCTGCCAACCCCAGAGTGGGACTGTTTTCTATCGGAAAGCAGTAGTCTGTCTGCAGAGGTCTGACATGCCTCTTACTGGGTCAGACCTATAGCCCTGCAATCAGCAAAGCTCATACTCCCTGCTGATTGGAGAGTCTAGCTCAGAATAAATTTTTCTAAATAAAAAAAAAATATTTTGTATTAAAGTAACAAACGTCATACTTGCCTGCTCTGTGCAATGCTTTTGCACAGAGAAACCCCAATCCTCTTCTCCTGGGGTCCCCTGCCGGTGCTCTAGACCCCTTCTCTTCATCTGATGCCCCCACAGAAACCTGATTTTCCATGGGGCCCACCCGTGCATGCTTGCCCCTAAACCCTACTGCTTCAACCCAATGAGGAGAGAAACAGTGTCTGGAACCACTGCGCTTGTGCACATTGCCGCATCAGACCAGGCTCAGTAGCTAAGAAAAGGGGGGGAGCTGTAGCACAGGGGGTTTTTCACCTCATAGAATGCATTAAGGAAAAAAAAAACCTAAGGCTTTAGAACCACTTTACACAGGGGTCAGAGAAATCACTGCTTCCCCACAAAGACCAAAAATTTCTGAAGCATGCTGTCAGGACACAGCCTTTTCTACTCGGGCAATAGATTCTCTAGAAAGAAAACAAACTGTAAGACCCCTTTCACACTGGAGCATTTGGCAGGCGCTATAGCGTTAAAAATAACGCCTGAAAAACGCCCTTAAATAGCTGCACCATTCATTCCAGTGTGAAAGCCAGAGTGCTTTCACACTGGAGCGTTGCCCTAGCAGGATGGTAAAAAAGGTCCTGCTAGCCGCATCTTTGGAGCGGTGTGTTTACCGATCCTCCACCGCTCCTGCCCATTGAAATCGATGGGACAGCGCAGCTATACCGCTGGCACTGCGGGCGGTTTTAACCCTTTCTCGGCCGCTAGCTGGGGGTAAAACCGTCTGCTAGCGGCCGAAATGCGCAGCAAATCCGCCCATAGCGTCGGTGGTAAAAATACGCTATTTGGTTTGATGCACCTGGAATGCATTTAGCTGATTTAAACTTGGAGTCCAATTGGGCATTAAACAAGCATTCTTTGGCCCCTTTCACACGGCCTTTCCATCAGGTCTGCCTGACAGTTTTTTAGGCGGACCCGATCGGACCCTCCATTCACCCCTATGGAGCGGCGGATGTCAGCGGTGACATGTCCGCTGACGCCCGCTGCTATCCGATCCAATCCTGTCCACCAAATCCTATTTTTCATCCATCTGGTTGATCGGCTGAAATTGGACAGGCGGTGCGTTTTCATATGATCTCCCCATAGAGGATAGCGGGGCTCTGACCGGTCCATACCTGCATAGTGAGCATCGACGGGCCCGCCATCCGCCTGCTCAGTGGATCGATACCCTGCTGAGCAATGCACAGTCCGCCGGACGGACCGCCTGTGTGAAAGGACCCTTTCAGTATATTTATTATCAGTCAGAAAAAAACTAACAAATAAATTAAAAGGTAAGTATAGTAAAAGACACATAAGACCTAGTTAAACCTCTAATTTGACCATGGGTGCCCAAATCTTTGTGCTCAGTTGTATGGCCGGTCTTTATTCTCTTTCTCTCTTCTTTAATGCGTTATTAACCTCCATATTCTAATTCAACATTTGTCTGCCTGTTTGTTAGGAGAAGAGCTGGCCATGTTGGAAGATATGAGTTTGGGTATTATGGACTTGAGGAATGTAACGTTCAAAGTCACTCAGGCCATATCGAACGCATCAAGTGATATGCTGCCAGTAATAACAGGAAACCGGTGAGCCGATTTACAATTCTTCTCTTTTATTATATTTTTTTATGTTGGTTCTCCATTGGTTCAATGAATAAAACTTGTAGGCTCAGGTCTGTTGGGGATCAGTTTAGACCTTTATATATGGCATCACTCCTTTCTTTATACTTGTAAATACTTCTCCCTCATTATTTTACAATCCAATTGCAGAGTCTCAGTCGCAGTCAGTAAAGAATATTGTGTTGAATAATTAGGGGCCAAGGTCTAGCCTTGAGGGGACAATATTTGCAGGTGCAATGTTTTACAGGCTCCTAATATAAAAGCATTAAATGCACATGTGTTTACCTGCAAAAATATATATATTTTTTTTTTAGAGGTAAACTTAGCCTTGAAATTGGCTAAATAACCTCCATGTGCATCAAAACAAGATGTGCACAAAGTCTTACTGTTGATTTTCTTTAAGACTGCATTCGTGCCTGAGCGTTTCAAAGTCGCGCTATTTTGACTGCCTGTAATCTGCCCCAAAGAAGCTCATGTTCTTTTTTTCAGCTTAAAGGGTGTTGTAAAGGCTTTTTTTTTTTTTTTTTAATGACAAACATATCATTCTTGCCTCCACGGTGCAGCTTGTTTTGCACAGAGTGGCCCTGATCCTCGACTTCTGGGGTCCCCCGGCGGCTCCTCCCACGCATCAGATAACATCCTGGGAGAAGCGCTCTCCCAGGGGGGTTACATTGCGGGCACGCTCTCGAGTCCAGGATTTGCGTCCATAGACACGAATGCCGGACTCGGCCTGGCGCCCGCATCATTTCATTTGATTGACGGCAGCGGGAGCCAGTGGTTGCAGAGCCAGGACACCGTGGAGAGAGGGACAGCGCGACCCTGCCGAGGGAAATAAGAGGCTCAGTTAAGTAAAATGGGGGGCTAGGGGGCCGGTCACTGCCAGGTGTTTTTTTCACCTTACTGCATGGGATGCATTAAGGTGAAAAAAACACAACCCCTTTAAAGCATTTTTCAGGCGTTTTGCTTTAGGTGACAAAACGCTCAGATGTGAACAGGTGCCATTGAAATGAATGGGATTTTGCTTGTTGGGCTTGTTTTGGGTGTTTTATGAGCGTTTTATGAGCTGAAAACTCTCAGGTGTGAATGCAGCCTAAAAAGAAGCAACAGCCTGAGAAGAAAAGCTGTCTATTGCCAGCATGCTGTAGAGAACGAGCCTTACTCTCTTTAGGGAAGCATGGGTTACTCTTCAGAGGTCCAGCATACCCGCAGCTGAGTCAGAACTTGAGTTTTACCAATCCGCGCAGAGCATGAGCTTTGCTGATTGCATAGCTTATAGGTCTAACCCTGTAGTAGGTGTGTCTGACCCCTGGAGAGAGACCACTGCTTCCAAAATCCTGTACCGTGAAGTTTCTTGCAGGGTACAGGCTTTATCTACTCAGGCTGTAACTGCTGTAGAAATTAAACAAAATAAAAGACTTTGAAAGCCTTTTGATTTAATGCACCTCAAATGTATTTAGATGTTTTAAACTGAAAGTTCAATTTGGCCTTAAAGAAGTTGTAAAGGTAAAAGTTTAGTCACCTTAATGCATTCTATGCATTAAGGTGAAAAAACATCTGTGGATTAACGGCCCCTCGAGCCCCCCGTTTATTTACCTGACCATTCGAAAGTCCCACACCGTGAACGCGCAGGCTTCTCAGCTCATTCATTGGTTGATTGAAAGCAGCGCAGCCATTGGCTTGCTCTGCTGTAAATTACATCCAATGACGCGGCATGCCGAGGGGCTGAGTGATACAGTGAGCAGCTATAGCCACCGGCTGTATCACTGGAGCGTGCCCGCAAGAACTCACCACCATGCGAGCTCGTTCGTATGAAGGTGGTGAATTCTTGCGGGGAAGGAGCGGAGACAGCCGCCGAGGGACCCCAGAAGACCAGGTTTGGGGCCACTCTGTGCAAAACGAGCTGCACAGTGGAGGTAAGTATAACACGTTTGTTCCTTTTAAGCCTACTTTAAAATTTTGTGGTGCACTACTAAATATAGGAATGATGGTGAACACTTCTACAAATATACAGACTATTTATCTTCACGTCAGCTCTTGTGTGTGTGTGTGTGTGTGTGTGTGTATACAAAGGAATAATGGTTTCATGGAGATTTGAAAAGATAAGTGTATAAAAATCTATGCAGCTGTAATACGCAGTACCGGTAATCTGCTTTCCTTTTACATACCTGTGTAACAATTGTGTATGGGAGAAGCTAAAAGTAGTTCTCCGATGCAGCTCTGTTTGGTTACTCTTTCTCATGAGTATTGGCTGAGCACTTAAAATCCCTTCCATTGTTTCCAAAAGATGGTTTTGTAGTAACCCAAGACATTTTAAAATCTGACTTAATCTCATTTATTTTCCTGCAGGGATGGATTTAATGTGCGGATTCCTCTACCAGGCTCTTTGTTTGATGTTCTCCCTCGTGAAATTCAGAGTGGGATGCTGCTCAGGGTTCAGCCAGTCCTGTTTAATGTGGGGATTAATGAACAGCAGACACTGGCAGAAAAGTAAGGATATATACCAAAGCAATGAGTGTACAGCAGATATTCTTCAAACAGACTTTATTATAAAAAATGAAAATGAAAGCGGGCCAGATTCTTGTAGTTTCTGCGGCGGCTTAGTGGAAGCCATTTACACTACGCCGCCCCAACTTACAGGAGCAAGTGCTGTATTCCCCAAACACTTGCTCCGTAGTTTGGGGCGGCGTAGTGTAATTGGCCCGGCGTATCCCCACGTAATTCCAAGGGGGCGGCTTGTATTTAAATTAAGCGCGCCCCTGTGTGCCGTTCGAACTGCGCATGCGCCGGGCTTAAAATAGCCCAGTGCGCATGCTCCAGTTCTCGACGGAAAACGTCAATGATGCCGACGTGTGCGTCATTGACGTAAAGTCGTATTCAAGAACGACTTGGTAAAACGACGTACCCGACGGGAAAAGACGACGCGGACCCGACGCCATACTTAACATGGCATACGTGGGACTGGCGTAAGGTTACCCATCATATAGCAGGGTTAACCTTACGCAAACGACGGTTACGCGACACGATTTCGTTCGGGAATCGACGTATCGGGCTCATTTGCATAAACAAATGAGACCTGAACGTAAACGCCACCTAGCGGCCGGCGGCGAATTACATTTAGGATCCGACAGTGTAAGTGACTTACACTAGTCGGATCCTAGCCTAAATCCGGTGTATCTTGTTTTGTGAATACAAAACAATGATACGCCGGCGGGAAATTCGATTTACGCCGGTGAATCAGTAGATACACCGGCGTAACTTGTTTGAGAATATGGCCCAGAGTCCTTAGAATACAGTTTGATAGCCCAGGATAATAAACCGCTGAAACATTAGGAAATGTTCATTCTGTCACCTTTAATTTCATTTTTTTATTGGAACATTGTAGTAATAATTTGAACTGTTAGTGATGTGCACTTCTTTCATTAAATGTAACTGTAAGTTATATGAGCCAAGCTATGTGTATCCATTGAAACACATAGCATCTGGCAAGCCATGCTCCTTGCACCCTCCCCACAGCAGATTCACAGAGCATGTTGCTCCCCTACCCTTATTACCCTCCTATACAACCCGGAAGTTTGAGGAGGCAGTGCAGGTGGTCTTGGAGCCAGCAGCAGGGGGAGTGGAGGGGCCGGGTAAGTAAAATTGCTTTTCTCATCCCCTAGACCTAAATGAGCATTAAAACCTTTCAGTGGTGGGGCAGCCTCACTGCAAGAGAGGAATTTTGTTTTGCTACATTGAAAATAAACTGTGGTGCAATTTGTTGGCATTGAACCTACAAATCCACCTGCCTATTGCATTGTTGTTTTACGTAAAGTTGTAGCCCTAGCTGTCATTACCACACCTAGAAGGTCTAACCTTGAAAGGGAGTGCTTATGGCATTCTCTGCACCTGGAGCTCCAGTTTATGAGCCATAACCATTTTCCCTGTACACTTAAGTAAAAGTTGCTTACATCAGTTTGGCTAAGTGGTACACTTGCATTTCACTCATCTGAACCTATATTTTCTATGATGCTTGCAGGTTCGGCGATACATCCCTGCAGGAAGTCATAAACAATGAGAGTTTGGTGCGACTTAATTCATATTATGAGCAGTTCAAAGAAGTCTTGCCAGAAGATTGTAAGTTTTACATCTCAATTGTGTAAATGTTCTACTAACTTGCTTCAACCCTTAATTGTGGGATATTGATTACATGTCGCTGTATGCAAATTGCAGTTGACAATAGGAACAAATCAGAAGTTGACTTTCATTGTCTGGACTACTCTATACTGATGAAAGATAAGATTTGGTTTCTGTTGGTTACTGCAAGTCATTGTTCACATATATTTTTGATGTTTTGTATCTAACGATTCCCAAATTTGGTCCTATTTTTAAATTTGGCTTCTTCCCATCTATTCTTTTTAGGTCTCCCTCGGTCTCGGAGTCAAACATGTCTTCCCGAGCTGCTCAGATTCCTAGGACAGAATGTTCATGCACGAAAAAACAAAAATGTTGACATCCTTTGGCAAGCTGCTGAGGTAATGAACAACATTTTACAATTCATAGGAGTACTGTGGATGACCATTAGATTTTGTTTCCAAGAAATACAGTATACCATATATATATGTATGTATGCGTTTTATCACCTGTGACTGCGTCTTTTCAACCCATTTAGATTAAGCCATCCGGGCCTAGAATGCTTGAGCTTTGGCTATATTTTAGGTCTATAGGTTTGGTATATAGACGGGGGGGGGGGGGGGGTTAATAAATCTACTGCGGCTGTGCATAGTAACCAATCGGCCTCTAACTTCAGCTTCTTCAATTGCTTCAATAAACTTTGACAATAAGCCTAGATTAACACTGATGTGGGTTTGAAATTGCGCAAGTTCAGCTGAACTCGCACGATTTCAAACCTGCATGTCAGTTCAACTAAGTGAGCAATTTCAGAGACGTCTCTGCGGGTTCCTGCACAGATGTCTATTAAAATTGCCCCCTAAGTTGCCAAAAGTAGTGCTGGAACTACTTTTGGGAATTGGTGCGATGCCGACTTTGCGGATGGTGCCCTTGCCGGCAATAGGCGCCGATTTGACATGCAATTTGATGTGTCAACATGTAGAAGCTGATTGGTTATTATGCACAGCTGCACCAGATTCAGTGTGCACCAGCTTTAGTAAATATTTCCCTAAGTGCAGTGCTTTAAGTGGGCCGGAACGCGGCGGTACTCAGTACCGCCACTTCCGAAAATTGCCCTGGAGAGTACCAGCACCTCTCTGTGCGCCCAGTACGTGGGTTTCCGGTACCGGAGCGCAGCGGAGAGCTGGCCGTCTCTCCTCCCTAATGTCATTGGCTGGGCAGCTAGTGGAGGGGGGCGGGTCGCGTGCAGAGTACGGCTCAGGCAGGTGCAGGCAGGGAGTTGACCTCACGTTTAGGTGACGTCAACTCCTTTCCGCGCGCCTGTGAGGAGCGATCAGTGCGGCGACCTGGAGTCTCCGAGTCCCGCCCGCCCTGAGGCTGCAGCAATGTGTGTCACGAGGAGGGAGTGAGTCTCAGTCTGGCTCACCTCCTCACCTCAGCCGACAGCCGCCGACATCTCCCCGGCCCCTGGAGGGGCTCCGCTCCACCATCCACCGCCGGTCCAGAGTCACCTCACCTCGCCAGCAGACCTACCAGCATTGCACCGACCGACCGTGGCCCTGCGCAGGTAAGGAGCCGAGCGGCATCGGATTGCTTGGAACGGGGAGTGGGGGCCTGGGGGGGAGCACCGGCGCCTAATAGAGTACCGGCACCTCTTTTGGCCCACTTAAAGCACTGCCTAAGTGTAGGGGTTGGTATATATATAAAAAAAAAACGTAGTTGTGATCATAACAATATACTTTTACATCTCAATAAATTTGTAGAAAGCATATTAAGCTGGAGTCTCCTGTACCCATACATGAGTTAATTATCTACAAATGTGGCCTACAGTGATGTATGTGAATAATTTTACAGAAATTATTAAAAGCTGAACTCTAGGTTTCTGGGCAGTCAGATTCACAGTTGAAACATATGTATGTGAACTGTCTGGTAAACCATTTTGTTCTGCCATTTTTTGTAGCTGGGCATGCTTGCTAGTAGCACTATGCACTTCAGCCTCTATCAGTGCCTTTGCATTCAACACTTATGGGGTTTGATGCTGGTGTTTCCTCCTATGCACTGTGGTACCATCTTACAATCCCCTACATCACTACAGGGCCCAGCAGTAGTAGGGTGGAACCATGGTGCAGAGTGGAGGGACATGGCATCTGACACTCCCAGAAGTGTTGAATGTCAAAGACACTGATGGAGGCTGCAGACTAGAATGAAGCAGAGGTAGGGGATACAGGCCACCGGAGAGGCGAGCACAAGTTTTTAAACATTTTCAGTATTTTTACTATCCGCACAGGGTCACTTTAATGGTCTGGTCATTAAGGGGTTAAATCCTTCTGTGGCTGAAGTGGTTAATTAAATAGTGAAATTTTATGTCTGCCTGGATTTTGAGTTTTAAAGGCTAGCTACGTTTCCCTTTTCAATAAAATACACTGTTTATTCAAGGGACCCCAGTATGTTAAAAAAAAAAAAAAATACTATGCAGCTTTGAAATATTTGGCTTTGTTAAATAACTTACTAGTAGGCCATAAGCACATCCCCAAAGCCTCAGTGCGTGTACTCGGGCAAATGCTCCGATGCTTGATCTGATACCTGGGCAGTCAGGGGCGATCGGTGGGGGAGTAACGAGCACCAATCTCCCTGTATAGATTTCAATAAAGCAGCTGACAGCCATTTCCCCTCCTCTCCCTCCCACAGCTTTCAGCTGCTTTATTGAAATCTATATGGGAGATCGGTGCTTGTAACTCCCCCCACCACTGCACCGATCACCCCCGACTGTCCCTGTATTCTCCTCTGGTCCCCCTCTGTGTCCTCCTCCTGTGCTGCTCTGTTCCCCCTCCATGCTCCACTCCGGTACCCCTCTGCGCTCCCCTTTTTGTCCTCGATCTGTCAGTGGTCACTGACGCCATTCATAACTGATCATTGTAAATTGTGTTTACGATGCTTCAGTTTATGAATGGAGAGGAGCCTCCATCTCCTCTCCATTCATGTCTAGTGCAGCTGAGGCTGCTGAAAAATGGACAGAGGAATCTGTGTCCTTAGTCATTTTCCCTGTCTCAAAGGGGAGATTTTCATACCCCTGATATCTCACCAACCCCCCCCCCCCCCTTCAGGACTAAAATAAATAAATAAAGTCAGTGCTGCATATTGGTGCCACTGTCATATGACCTCTAAAAAAAAGTATCAGTGCTTGTACTCGGTCTTAAAAAAGTGGTATCGGTGCACCCCTAGTAACTACCATACACACTATCATACAACAATGTTTGTGGTGCTGCATAACACATAATGACATAATCTAGCAGGGGTCCCCAGTTCCCTTCTATGTAATAAAATTTCAACTGCATGTTGTAATTTGAGATGGTCAGACCCTTTATTTACATCAAGGGTTGTCCGTTTCATTAGTTTCCAGTCAAACCAGATCAATTTAAAATGCTACTGGGCTATTTCTTTTTTCGTTAGAATTTGGGGCCTCAATGGCAGCCCCTGACATCATCAATGGTACACATATATAATATTCAGTATAGGAGATGTGATGGTATATTGGAGATGTGTTACAGGAGAGAAAAGCTGGGGATGTGTTACATGGGACAGCAAGAGATCAATACCATTAGAGTCCCTTTACCAATTATTGCTCCCGACACCAATTGCCAGTGCTGCACAACTATCAGCAAAGGGCCACATGTTTGATACACTCGGTTTAAACAGTATAGTAAAAATTGGAGGCCCTCCCTTGTTTTCTCAGTTTACTAGTGTTCCATTTGTTCCATTTGTTATGTATTTTGAATTGTATATTCATTATTCTTAACCAGATATGTCGACGACTCAATGGAGTTCGGTTTACAAGCTGTAAAAGTGCCAAGGATCGTACTGCTATGTCGGTGACACTGGAGCAATGCCTAATTTTACAACATGAACATGGGATGGCCCCGCAGGTCTTTACACAAGCTTTGGAGTGTATGAGAAGGTAAGAAGTGCTTGTTGTTTATTGCTTAAGTACAAGAACTGGATGAGCTACAGATGTGGGCTTCCCAACAAAAAAAATGAAAGCAATACTCCCAGAAAATAAAGATTGTGTACTAGGTTTTTATGAATATTTTTAGATGGCAAGGGCATTTTTCTGCAAAACTCTTATTTACATTCTCATAGAGAAGTAATAAAAATGCCATTTTGATCTGGATCTTTTTTTTAGATAACATTTTTAGAAATCCTGATCCCTAGGTGAGTTTCAAAATGCACTTGTGAACAGTCTGGCTGCACTGATGAAATGCAATACCTTATGTCCTACAAAGACTGCAGCCATTATTATGATTGGGAACGCATCTGCAGATTATGCTAGTTCACTTGCAGCTATATATTGGAGAATAGGTAGGCAACCTATTGTTTCTAGGTGGTGTGGGACGGACAGCCAGCCAAGGTTGCTGGGAGAGGTCGTCAAACAATTCAGGAGCCATAGTTTGCCTACTTCTGCTTCTAAACATCCCAGCTCCTTGTCAGAGCGCTTATAATGTTTGAATGTTTGTCACAACTTTGCCTCCCCTACCATCTCACTTTGTTGATATGATGTTCCTGCATCAATGTTCTATGTGCAGAAGCAGCTGTGGAATAAAAATATCAAATTTAAAAAAAGTAGCATTTTATTTATTTTTTAATGTGCTCGCGTAAACATAGCATTGGCATTTAACCCTGCACTATACTTTCCACATATAAGGATATGATACCAGTCTGCAGCCTTTCCCCCCTTTGTAATTTAAAGATGCCCTCTCCCCCCTAGCTTGTTCTCCTCTGCTTTGTCTTTATGTGTCTGTTTTCATCCTCATTTTCAGTTTCATCTTACCCTTTAATTTTCGTTCTTTTATTTGACCCTTTCCTAGTTTTAGTACACACATTTACTTCAAATTTAATTTAATTTAGGGAACACAGATAAGTTGCATCTTTGGCATTGGTAGCTTGGATTTTGAGGTCATAAATATCCAACATTGGCAACAAGGTAATATATGCTTAACAGAGGTGGCCATTTTAGTCAATGAAAAAAGGCCGTCACAATTGAATTGAGAGGAAAAAGACGTAGTGAATTGTATATTGCTAAGACAAAGTGCTCTATATCGATAAAAAGAGAGCAGGGAGGGTTGAGAGAAATCCGAAATGAGAGGGACGAGGAATAAAGGAAACAGGTTAGAGTAGGTTACTAAAATAAGAGAGGAAGATAGTAGGAAGGAGTCTCTCTCTGTAGCAGTATGTGAATATATCTAGTATAGACAATTGAGCTTTCAAAAGCTTATGTGTGGTCAAAAAACAAAAAATTTCATTTGTGTCATCAAAGAAAAGAGGTACTCCATGTCAGAGCTGGTCTGTTTTGCATTTTAGTTAGTAAGAAAGTACAGTTTTTTTGAGCCTTTGTACACCATCCAGGCTGATCAAACAACATTTTTCATTGGTAACTTGGTCATCGGCCACTAGCCTTTCCGTATGCATTATATAATTTAACCATTCAGGTAACTTAAGAACTCAAGACTATTTCCAGTATCTAGGCCAGGGGTGACCAACCAGTGGCCCGGGGGCCACATGTGGCCCGCGGAGCCCTCTGATGTGGCCCATGACCCCCTGCTCTGGAATGGTGGGTTGGCAAGCCCAGATCACAGGTTACCGACCCGCCATACCACAGCATCAGTGTTGTGAATGAATCTGGTTGTAGAGGAAGAAAGCGGCTGCAGAGCAGAGCCCCATAAGCCGATGCTTCCTCTACAGCGCTGGCTTTTGCACAGGCGGAATCTATGGCAAAGTTCAGCTAACCCGCAGGATAGACACAGGTGCACTACGCTGCACCCGGGGTATGGGAAAAAAACACAGAACATCAGTGTGCAAGCAGTCTTAGGCCCTTTTCACACGATCAGCCTGACCAAATGGGGCCCTCAATTCACCTCTATAGAGCGACAGATGTCCATTTACGCCCACCTACCTCCAATCCGAAGAACAGAAGGGAGTTTGTCCCCTTTCATCTGGGTGGATCGGAGGGCATATAGAGTAGCCGTGACCTGTCATCCACCCGCTACGCTCATTGTGGCCCCCGACTGGTTACCAAGTTGCTTAAGTGGCCCTCACTCTTCAAAAGGTTGGGCACTCCTGATCAAGGCATTGCTTGGTAAGTAGCGCAAAGAAAAATCTTAGAATGTATTTCTATGCCACTGAAAGTGATTGTGGAAGCATTGTGAGGACCATGGGGAATTTACAATGTGTTCTTGATACTACTATAGACTAATGATCAGTCCCAGAAGTGTCTGATGGGTTGGCAACCCCACCAAAAATGAATGGTATTGCCAGAGATAGTCTGACATCAACAACGGTTATCTGGGGGTGGGAAGGGTACACACTCACATTTCTAATGCTACCAGGCATCATGGGGCCATTAAATTAGAGATTTTGAGTACACACTTTTACAACTTGCATATCAAGCAGTGTGCCTCACACATGCATTGTAGTTTTACTATATTATTCTAAAGAGCATATTTATAAAGCGGTGAATGTGCCTTAAATATTCACATTTTACCGGCACATGTATTTTTATATACAGTAATTGATTCACCAGCAATCGGTGTTTACTTAATGTCGCATTAACTGCTTTTTTTAAATATGCCCCCTATATGTTGGTCATTGTGTTATTTGGCCTTGTGCCGTATCCCTAATTAAAGGTAGACTCCTGCCCTAACTGAAAATAGAACTTTGAGATGCATACAAGAACACTGCCTACATGCTCCTTGCTTTGGTTTTTCATATGTTTTTTTTTTTCCAGTCCTTGATGTAGTGCTCTAGTCCATCTAAATTATTTTCAGATAAAATGAGAACTCCTGCTTCCAATGCGAGAAAAGAATTCCCATACCAAGCCATAGCAGGCTCCTTGCAGTACCTCACATTCAGAAAGCCTGATACTGAGGCGGCAGTAAGTCTCCTAGAAATTATTGGTGAGGTGCAATTCAGAACTGGCAGAGATAACTTACATGAGACCCTGTGCATGTAGTCACCAGAGGCAGGTGTGTTTTAGAATGGTTATTGTTGTCTTGTATAGTATAACCAGTGTATACATATGTGTACCCTAAAAGCATCCCATTTGCCAAGAGTACTGAAAACTGATAGGAAAGTGTTTGATCTTTACGTCAGATCCAGCTTAAAGTTTCCAGGAATTCCAGGCTAATACTAAGCTCAAAATTACTCCCACCCCTTTCTGACTCCTAAACTAACTACACCGTAAAATTGCAAAAACAAAATAAATCTGCGCTATCTAAACAGTGAGCAGCTACAAACAATCCAGTGAACAAAGGAAAATCAATAAAACATAAAAAACAAAAAAGTAGAGCTAAGTGATATAGTAAGAAGACACTGATGGTCTATATGAAACACCAAGTGAACAGTGCAAATAATAAAAGTCCCAATGTGGTATTATGGTGAAACTTGATAGGTCAATGGAACTGGACGTAAACAAAATTCTCAACCGAAATGGATACCCAATGGACTTATCGTGAATTGACACAAAACCCGCCACCAAGATGGGAGGCTTACCAGAGGTATTGAACCCTAATGAGCCTACGCTCAAGGGGTCAATATAGCTGTGTATATACATGGAAAGTAAAATGGCAAGGATAAGGATATGCGACCAGTAGGTGCAATGAAGCCGCCACTCGAGGGAAGATTCCAATGGCTTGGAGATGACTCACAGATGATCAAACTATATCTTTTCTCTGCTGGCAGAGGAGGATGAGGAGTATTGTCGCCAGGTTTTGGAGGGGTGTACTAGCGTAGGCTCATTAGGGTTCAATACCTCTGGTAAGCCTCCCATCATGGTGGCGGGTTTTGTGTCAATTCACGATAAGTCCATTGGGTATCCATTTCGGTTGAGAACTTTGTTTACGTCCAGTTCCATTGACCTATCAAGTTTCACCATAATACCACGTTGGGACTTTTATTATTTGCACTGTTCACTTGGTGTTTCATATAGACCATTAGTGTCTTCTTACTATATCACTTAGCGCTACTTTTTTGTTTTTTACACCGTAAAATTGAAATGCTTATTCTTGGCTACTCTCAGAGCACTCTGGTCCCGTCACACGATCTCACCAGCGTCCGGCTTCAGGGCAGAGAGCGCTGGCAATGGATGCCATTACCCATAGGCTTACTATGGGGCATCTGTTGTCGGCTGTCCCTCATCTTCTCTGAAGCCACCGCTGGGAGCTGATCATGTGACCAGACTGGAGCACCCTGAGAATAGGTATATAAGCATCTTCCTTCTACAGGTTAGTTAGAATAGTGGTTATAAGGGGGGGGGGCTTAGTAAGAGCCTGAAATTCTGGTTTAAAGGGGTTGTAAAGGTTCATTTTCTATTTTCTAAATAGGTTCCTTTAAGCTAGTGCATTGTTGGTTCACTTACCTTTTCCTTCCATTTCCCTTCTAAATGTTTTTTTTTCTTTGTCTGAATTTCTCACTACCTGTTCCTCCTCAGTAAGGTGTTCAGTAAGCTGTTCTGAATGACTGACTTTCCACCGCTTGGATGATAGTGGAAAGCTTACTGAGGACAAACAGGAAGTGAGAAATTCAAACAAAGAAATACAACATTTATAAGGGAAATCGAAGGAAAAGGTAAGTGAACCAACAATGCACTAGCTTAAAGGAACCTATTTAGAAAATAAAAGACAAACCTTTACAACCCCTTTAAGCATAATTCACCAAGTCTCCTGTAATATTGTGTAGCCCTGCCTAAATTAAACATCCAGCCAAGAAAAGTGAGGGAGTGAGTCATTTAGTCATTGGTGATTAGTGTGTATTCCCATTTTTTTTAGTTGGATCTTGATTACTAACATGGTAGTATAAAATGTAATCTTCAAAGCTGAAAGGGTCAAATCCTGTAAAGGTTTTTCGTGGTCCGCTTGCATTTCAGATTGCCACTGCTTTGCAGCATGTTGATGCATGGTAGCATGGACTAGTGGCTGTCACAACTAGATCAAACATAAAAGCCTACCAGAAGTCTGTTTCTTTTACTCTTCACTCGTTTACAATGCTTTTTTCTTATGTTTTTTTTTTTTTCTCTTTCTGTTCTCTCCTTTCTCTCCTTTTTTAATCTGCTAATCTTATTTTACTTCACCTTTTATCTGTGTCCTACAAATATACTGTCCATTTCTAACTTGTTCTCTTTATGTTGCGTCCTCCCTCCTGCTTCTTTATTTTCTCCACTGTATGTTTCTGATTTTAATTTAATTCCCATCATCCTTTTTATTTTGCTGCCCCCCCGAACGTTATCCTCTTTACAGCATTGGAACGCGAGAAATAGTCACCCAGAAGAACTTGAGTGGCTTGGTTCCGATCCGAGATTTCAGGCTGGATCCCAGCCTCCTTTACTCTGTCCCTTTGCTAGCGCTCAGCCCTAACTTACTTATAGTGTGGCTCTTCCTCAGCGTAGCATACTTGGTGGCCAGATTTCGTTGCAAATGAAGACTGGGCTGAGATGTGTATACCTGGAAATGTGACCTTCCTGGGGACGGGGGAAAGGGACACCCAAGAGAAATGATTGAGCTGTGTCCTATATCTATGCCTTACTATTTCACATTTGGAGTCTGGAACAGCTCAGTGGAATGAAGCATCGTTTTTGTATATATAGCTTCCTCATGACTACATACCTCACGTCTTGATGCTGCTCTGTATTTAAATCATGCAAATGCAATACATGCAACTATCACTATGTAGCTTACGTACCAACAGATAACAGTATTCTGTTGGGTTTTGAATTGCACCTGCTGTTGCTATTGCACATTTTATGTGACATGGGGAATACAGTGACTCATGTCTGCTTTCCAAAGCAAAGAAGCTTATCGATTTTTTTAGGGCCTTCAATGGCTGTGTAATTGCTTTTAGAATACATTTAAATCAACTGAACTCTACAGTGATTGAATCTCCCTCAGATGCATGCTGTTTAATAAGTATTTTTATGTAATGTTTTTTAAAGCAAAAAGTCAAACTGATCTTCCCAACTCTTTTTCCAACGATAGTTGCTAGACTAGTCTTGCAGTAGAGTCTGCACACCATTGGAATTGCACCATGCCGTGGGGCATCTTTGCTATTTTGAGGTTTTAGTACAGCCTCACGAGGAATCCATTGTGAAACCTTTTGGTGTTGACATGGATGATGGGGCAGTGGTATGGTCCAAAAAAGTGCCTTCTGCACAGAACTGAATGATTATTACAGCCTGTGTTGTATTATGCTTCCGTTGTCCTTTAATATGCCAAAGTTAGTCATGTTTTCAGACATTTCAAATACGTTATTTCAACTCTATGTACAATAAATGGGGCAAAAATATAACAAATCTGTCACGAGTTTACCTTTTATGGGATTGGTGGCTGTGGTGCAGGGATGGACTGGCCATTGGGACTACAGGGAGTTTCCCGGTGGGCCGATGGCTCAGTGGGCCGGCTTCAGTGACTGCGGACTGCCGCCCCCCTCCGCTCCTCTGTCTCTCCCTCCCCGCAGTGCTCACCTGGGGGGGAACAAAGAGGCAGGGGGGACGACAGAGGAGCATGGGGGGAGGGGACAGCTGACTCAACAGCTATGGCCTGGGAGTTTCTCACTTCTGCCTAATCTTGTCCCATAAGGGGGGCACCAAACTGATTCTTTGCCCCGGGTGAAATAATGTCCAGCTTCCCCACTGGTACTGCCTATAAGAGTACCAGTACCAGCCGTTCTACTCTAATAAAGTAGAACGGCTAGAGGCTAGTGAAGGGGGAGAGGGGGCTTGGGTGGCAGGGGGGGGGGGGGGGAGTTGTCTGACAGGAGAGACCTGTCAAAGTGGGCCAGTCTGGATAAAGTCCAGGGCCAAATTTCTGTCCCAGTCCAGCCCTGCTGTGGTGGGTTTATATATGTACAGTATGCAGCCGATGCTTTGTACTAAATTGAGCTTTTGAAAGCTCCAATAATAAAGTTTGCTGTACTGGAGTTTTATGTGCATGATATTCACTGACGTCTGTAATATAGTAAACCATGGGGTTGATTTACCAAAGGCAAATACACTTTGCACTACTAGTGCACTTGGAAGTGCAGTCGCTGTAGATCTGAGACAAAGATTGAAATGGGGGGAAGCTCTGCTGATTTCTATCATCCAATCACATGCAAGCCAAAAATGCAATTTTTTATCTTCTTTGCATGTCACCCTCAGATCTACAGTGACTGCACTTCAAAGTGCCCTTGTAGGGCACTTGTAGTGCAAAGTGGATTTGCCGTTAGTAAATAAACCCCCTTGTGTATCACACGTATTGTTGCCATCCAGCAGAATAGTCGTGTATTTTAATATCTCCCTAGTAAATGTAACAATAGATAAGTTGTGATAAAATACCATCACTGCAGCCACCATATGATGAAATCGTCATACCCCCCACGTTAAAATATTGAAGTCTGCTGTTAATTAAATTGTCATGTGCTAAACAGCATGAACATATGCTGGTCAGAGGAGTTTTTTATGATGTCTTAAAAGATGCATAGGGTAAGGGTTATCTATTATTGAAAACTCTGAAATTTAATGTAAATGTATTATTGTGCAACTCTACGTTTCATGCCTAAAACTCTCCGAAGGATGATCAGTTGTTTGTAGCTTCCTACTAAATTATTTAACATTTTTCCCTGTTAAAAAGGAGAATCTGAGAAGTTAAGCCTCGTACACACGACTGGTTTTCCCATCGGGAAAACTGCCATGACAGCTTTTGGCCAGGAAGACCGGCCGTGTGTATGCTCCATCGCAGTTTTTCACATAGGAAAACTGCCGGGGAAAAAGACTGGCGGGAAAAACAGAGAGCTGGTTCTCTTTTTTTTCCGGCAGTTTTCCTGTCGGGAAAACTGCGATGGAGCATACACACGGCCTATTCCTGATCAAAGCTCCATCGCAGTTTTCCTGTAGTGAAAACCTCTCGTGTGTAGGTGTGAAAAACTTACCGGGCAGGTTCTCTGTTTTCCCCTCGGGATTCCCGGCGGACTTTTTACCACCGGGAATCTCGTACGTGTGTACTAGGCATAACTGACTACAGTCCTCAGTACAATCAGCTACATAAACACAAGGACCAACTTGATTAAAGGCCAGTAAGTTTTGGGGTGGAAATCGGAGCACAGGAGGAATCCAATGCAAACTGCATGCAGTTAATGTCCCTAAAAATAATTAAACCTATCACACTAAAGTTACTATACGAGAGTGCAAACCACATAGCCATCATGTTGCCTGCTTTTTCTAATCCATGAAGAATGGAGAAGTGGCCATCCTGCTGCTTGCTTGTTCTAATCAATGGATACGTAATTGTATATGAATAAAGCACACAAGTAGGCTGAATCCTTAAAATTGGGTGTGGAATCGAAGTTCCCTCCTTGGCCAGTTCTTGTAGAGACCATAGAATTTTATGCGCTGTAGTTCTGCATCTGTAGACAGAGGAAACTGAACATATTAATATGAACTAGGGCTTGGATGGAAGAAAAGTGGAGGGAACTCCATTTGTCAGGAATAGGGGTGTAACGGATCGTCACCGATCCGTGATCCGAACGGGCCACCCCGTTCGGATCGGCACACCCCGCGATCCGCGGAGCGCTCCGGAGCCTAGGCCTAGGAAAGTCCCCGGCTTCGGCCTAGCTCCGGAGCGATCTTGCTCCACCCAGTCTGCTTGCCAGAGCCCAGCGTGACACGCCTCCCCGCCTCCCCGGGGAGGCGTGTCACGCTGTGCACTGGGCTCTGGCAAGCCGACATGGAGAGGGAATAGTAGCAGAGAAGCACTAGTGTGAGAGGAGGAGGGGGGGGGGGAGAGCACATTTCACAGGTGGATTAAAGAGGAAGCAGGTGAGGCTGTTTGGGACTTGTTAAAAGTACAATCTTGATGTTTTTACAGCTCTATATATATAAATATATATATATATATATATATATATATATATATATATATATATATATATATATATATATATATATATATATATAGCTGTAAAAACATCAAGATTGTACTTTTAACAAGTCCCAAACAGCCTCACCTGCTTCCTCTTTAATCCACCCGTGAAATGTATGTGTGTGTGTGTGTGTGTATATATATATATATATATATATACATACATACATACATACATACATACATACATACATACATACATATATGTATATATTACACACACATTTTTTTTTTTTTTTGCACTGATCCGAAAATGATCCGATCCGTGACTCCTGATCCGAGGATCGATCCGATCCGTGAGTTTTTTGATCCGTTACACCCCTAGTCAGGAAAGTAATTGTTTGGCAGTAGTATTTTGCTTTTGCAAACTGGTCTTGTGCACATAAAAAGGTACAGGAAAAACTGAATCCACACTTTATTAATGTGGTTTCTAAATTTAATTAACTAGTACTGTGTATCCCACTAACTGCCCTTACTCTGAAATCTATACCAGACAACTTGTAACCCCTAACTGTGGGCAAGACACCCACAGGTTCGTCTCACTGTATGTATTATGACTGGTTTCTTACTGTATATGCTTCCATATTTTAGAAATATTCTAAGGTCAGAAGCAGTGGTAAGTATTTTTTAACGATCTAGTCATACCACTGTTCCTTAAATAGCATTAGTAATATTTTGGCAATCGCCTGGTTTTAGATAAAATTTAAATATTATGTTAGCATACCAACCAAGCCTGCAACTTGGTTCTATATAACATGCTACATATATTGGAGTCTGCTACTTCTACAAACATTCTACTGATTGTATCATGCACATTAAGCCCCATCATCATGCACCAAATCCTTCTGTCAGTGCTGTTTCCACCGCCTCCTGAGCAATAATTTTGAGGTTGCTTCCACTGCAATAAGACTTTTTTGGCAAACAGTGATTGGCAATAGTTTACCACTTCTGTATTATTTCTCATAATCCCATTACGTTAAGCACAGTGTCATGGGCCATACAGCTGTGTGCTCCAGGCCACATGCAGCCAGCTCTTCACTGCCAGGAAGCATCTTAGAGGTTAGTTATATTGCAATAACTGTATTATTTTCCTTTTAAATATGATTGTTTAGAGTTTACTAAGAAAGTACTGTTAGGAGGCCATATATTTATCCTTAATAAGTCCTACTCTGTTTGTATACCTATTCCATGGTTCTTAATAAGTTATCAACTTGGTCACCAATGGTATACCAAAGAGTACAAAAGCCTGGGTCAGAGTATGTGTTTTTTCCATGGCCCATGTGACACATCCTGTCTCTCTCTTTATTGGTTGTTTTTGGGTCAGCATTTTTATTCTTTACTTCTCAGGTACAGTATAGCAAAGCTAGTTTACCTTGCTCTTATCATGCTTTATTTGTGAACATAAAATGCAATACGTAAAGCTTTTTATTCCACAAAAAAAACAATCCTGCTTGTAAAGCTGGTCTGCACATACCGCACTATTAACATGCATCTGCATCCTTTAGCATCCATAGTGTGCTTTAAGTGTCTGCTTTTGCCCATGTTTTTACTGTTTGTCCAGGTTTTAGTTTATTTTTTTCTGCCTGTTTTCTCCCCAGTGAGGGCTGTCGCCGAGAAAACACCATGAAGAACGTGGGATGTCGCAAATATGCATTTAGCAGTCTGCAGCTGAAGGCTTTCCCAAAGCATTACAGGCCTCCTGAAGGAACGTATGGAAAAGTGGAAACTTAGGGTCTCCCAAATGTTTCCTGGGGTTTTCCATACAACCTCTCTGTAAATATGAATGAATTCATGCATATATATGACTTATTTTCTTTTTATGTTCTTGGAGACGATGCCTGCATACACTGAGCATGCCCTAAAGGATCAACATTAGTGTGACTTCTCACCAAGGCTGCTTAGGATTTGAACACTTGAATACAAGCTTGTTACCGACTTTCCTAAAGAGTTTGAAGGAGTGAGAGAAATCTATTGGCTGCCTTTGCACATGGTTTTAGTAACTCCCCATTGAAGATGCCTGCAGTTAAGGGACACGTAACACATAGCATGTTTGGACTGCAGCAGTATAATACAGTGGATCAAACTAAAATGGCCTCATGTATGAAAGTGTGTATGTAATAGAACTTGCTTTTAGCGGACTAAGAAAAGTAAGGTTGTTTTTTGTACATGAGGCCCATAGTTTTTATGTATTTTAAGTAACTTGGATGAAATGTAGTTCTTATTTAAGGTTATATTAAACATACTGTAATTAAGAAGACATTGATTTCTTCAGTTTTTCCACACAAGTTTTTTCTTGTGTTTCACACAAACAATTTTTTGAAAGGTAGTTCATTTTAATTCATGCTCAATAGTAGTTATAGCTCATTAACTTCTGTGTTCTAAAGCTCCCACTTAAAAGATGGATGGAATAACTCATAAATACTATGAATGAAATACTTATCACAAGTGTCATCTATGTAAACTATACAGACATTAGGGGGCACTTCCTTTTTGTGCACTAAAATTTAGCAAATAATCCTATTACCCCCCCTTTTCCTTGGTTTTGGATTGGCCTGTAAAGTGAAATTTCCGTATATACATGATTGCCTAATAATGGGTGTGTGAGTAAAAACGGTAGACTGGTAATTATGGCATATCTAGCATATCTAAATCTAGATTACTACTGCTCTAACGCCTCACCTTCAACAGTCATGTGGCATTGTTGATTTCCTAAAGCTGAACTCTAGGCAAATGGATAAATACACACGTGAAACACATATAAAAGATCTGTTTCGCCTGTCTTATAATTTGTATTTCTGTCCATCCAATTCTAAGATTCAAACAGCCCTGCTATACAGCACAGTCAGATGACACTATATTCTCTATTATAGTTGGGTTATCCTTTTGTTCAGTATGCTTTCCTCTCCTGTCAGCATGTTCATTGCTATTGTATATTTGCATGCAGCACAACTTGACAGGCTTGCAGGCCTTTCCTTTCCCAATCTGAATGGTGCGCTATAGGAGATTGCAAAAAGTCCAATTCATATATTTAATAGTAGTTGCATTTAAAAAAAGCTTTAATGATTTATTAATGAATACACAGCTGCATTAATGCTTCTTTATTGTATCTACCTGGAGTTCAGCTTTAAAATTTTACAAATGAAATGGTGCCAGATAGTCACAATTGCAATGCAATTTATAACACTGAAAATCTGACTATTCTTTAAGGGGCTCTTCATTATAAAGTAGAAAACGCCCCCCATGATCCCTCCAAATTGTCTTGCAACAAGCAGATGAACTGTTTGCTAGTGTGTTAGTATGCCCCCCCCCCCCCCAGCCACACGGCACTGATACGTATGATGATGTCAATTGTGGCGAAGAGGAAGAAATTGCCATGTTGATTCAATGTCAGTTCCCACTTTTTTTTGCATTTCATAAATGGTGCTTCTGGTTAGCAACCCAACATAAACATTCAATTCGGAGAAGTGAATTCTCAGTGCTATTTTCCTAGATCTGGATTGAACTAATGGGAGAGGAAGGGTGATGACATATGGAGGGGATTGTTCTCTAATAGTTAAGCGTTTGGACCCAATGTATGCTGAATCAGGTGGAGCTAAATAAAGTTAGAACTCTTTAAAAAATAACCGCAAATAAATTAAAAAAAGAGAATA
This sequence comes from Rana temporaria, assembly GCF_905171775.1. NCBI lineage: Eukaryota > Metazoa > Chordata > Amphibia > Anura > Ranidae > Rana > Rana temporaria. The sequence goes on along the minus strand of NC_053490.1, from coordinate 210,052,506 downwards.
TAAATAAGTAAAATACAGATGAGATGTAGTACAGCATATTTTTTTTAGAGAGAAAATATGCATTTTCTTTTAATATATTTAACCACAAATAACAGACATAGGAGCAGTAAAATGTTGTGCTGTTGGCCATTAATAAAACTATATAAATGTGAAATTGCTGACATAACATTTGTTAGATAATTCAAATTCTAAATTTAAAAAATATGTTGGTATACTTCAATGTCATGATGATGAAGTCTAACAACTTTAAAGGTATGAATTTTAAATCTGTTCAGGTAGTAAAATGTATTGTAGCCATGAAAAATGTATTTTTTAGAATAGTAAATTAATAGGTGTGTGTTCTAAATTGCAGCAAGTCTGTTAGTCTACTTAATTTCCTGTCTGGAAGAGATCCAGCTCTTTCCCTCCCACCCTGACTGTCCCAGGCCCACCCTTTTCATTCATTGAGTTTCGGTTATTCCAATCCTAGAGGATCAGCATCACATTTGGCCATTACCACAGCTTACTGTTTTCAGGAAGTTATGTAGACCTCCCTGCTGATCTTGCATTGTATAGAGAAGCAAATGGACATGGTGATGATACCACAGGCTCTGAAATAGAAGGTATGCAATAAAATAGAAGGTTTTCTTTATTATCATTAACTTGATAGACTTGGATATGGAGAGGTTGGAAAAAACAGGGAAAGCAAAATATATGCAGATTATGATTTGAGGAATATTTCTATCAACTAGAAGCACTAATTATTGTTGATCAGGACATAAATAAGACTGTAGTGGGTTTAAGATAAGGAAAAATCTTTCCGTGTATGCCCACCCATAATTTTTTATTTTTTTTATATCTTGGTAATATTGCATTTTGTCTCTCCAAGCTGATTATTGTATTGCCTATATAAAATGTTTGCCATATTAATACTGCCCAAAACATGTCCGAGTTTATGTTCTGTAAACAATAGCAAGTAATGCTGCCAGAAAAGGTATGAGTATAAAATGAGACAATGTGCTTTAGAGATTCCCTAAGGATTTTGAAATTGTGACACTTCTCAGTAGCCAAGTGCAAGAGCAAAAACCTTGAAATTAGGCTGATTTTCTTGCCTGCTACCAACAGGTTTATAGGACGTAGTGTCCGAACATGGCAGTATAATAATGAAACAAATAAGAGGTTTAGGATTTTTAAGATAAGACTTGAATGCATACCAGAGGAACAAGGGTGGGGGGGGGGGGGTTTACTAAAACAGGCGCATGCGGAATCTGGTGCAGCTGTGCATAGTAACCAATCGGCTCCCAGATCTTTTTGGCAAAGCTTCATTGAACAAGCTAATGGTAGAAGCTGATTAGTTAGTAACAGATTATGTGTGCACCAGTTTTAGTAAATATCCCCCATAATGTTTTAACATAAAAAAAATAGTTCTAGGAAAATATTGTATATGATGCTCATTTCTATATTGGGCTTAACAGAGCAATTTTTGTCCGTTTATGTTTTTTGAACTTCATTTTAAGTATAAAAAAAAAACATTAGGCTAAAAGCATGCATATTTATTTTGCAACAATTCAAAATGTATATAATTTGGAATTTGTCATCGAGTATTATTAGGGTATTCATTTCGGATATGCATATTGTAGCAGTTGGAGACCCCAAAGTGGAAGAATTGATAGCACTGCTGTGTTTTTCTGTCTTTCGAATGTAGACAAGGCTATTGACCTTTCACAGTCATACACCGCATGTTCAGTTGTGTGTGTGTGTGTGTGTGTGTGTCATTCAAGTCATTCATCAATAGCTAGCAAACTCCCATTAAGTTTTTTGTAGAGTATTTTTTTGAAACATAAAATTATATAAAATCTGTAAATGATGTCCACCAAATAATGAAAGGAATCTATATTGAATAAGATTATATTTATGGAAAGTAGGCCTTTTGGAGGGAAAAAATCTATTTATTGTCATATGGAACCGTGTATGTATATGTAAGTAAAAATATACCTGTGGCCAATGCTTTAGAATCCTCATGATTCTCCTCTTTTGAGTCTGATGACTGAGGGACAGGGGTTAGTATTGGCCTGAAATAGGCTTTAAATATCGTTTGATAAAACATTGGGAAAGACTAAATTCACCGTGACAAAAACATAAATTCCAGAACTACAGACTAATAAAATATGTATACATAATATAAAGTTATCTTAAAAAAAAGTCTCCAAGGACTAATAATAGTACGTGTTTTCCACACTTCCAGGTGCAAATTTAGTGGAAATATACAAATGATCACAAATTAAATTGGAATAAATACAATAACTGAAAACATGCATTATTTGTTTCTAGTCACCAGTCTAAGAAATTGCGGGTCTCTTTCAAACTACCTGAAAGGAAAACTGTGACCACAAATCAAATTTTTCCCCTTCATTTTGTCCATTAGTGTTGGAAAATGAAAAGGTGAAGTCATACGTAACACAGGGTTTCTTTAGAAAGCATCCTTAAATATCTTTGGAGCCAAGCTCCACTGGACACCTCCTATATCCGTCATAGTCTAGATTCTAAATGTGGTATAGATATACCAATTTCTCTTTCCTAAGAACATTTATGCAGCTAACTTTCTTCGTACATTCTATAAATGCCAATGCAAAATAAATGTCTTATTTTCATATAAACAACCAATGTGCATTAAATATAGCCTAGTCATAATACCACACAGACAACATTTAGTTTTCCTTAATTTGTATTTATTTTTTACTTTGGAAATGCCAGAATACATGGGTCTCTTTGTTATAGCAGTTTATATTGTGCAGACAAGTAATTTATGAAACCGCCTTGTTTGTTACTGACTTATATGAAAAAAAGGGACTTGGTAACCATATAGCTAGCCAGTCTATTGGTAGCCATTTAGGATTGTCCTTATCTTCTGTCAGTAGTCGGTGTCTACTAATTTGTACAATTATCCCAAACTTTTCTCACGTGTTATCACACATAGGTGTGTGTTTTGTGATGAGTACATCTGTTAAATGTCACCCGATGCGCTTGGTAGTGGGGCAGTTAAGAGGTTCTGACATAAATGAAGTATCATGTGATGCTTATTGGTGGCTGACAATCTCTATAATAGGTTTGGGATTCAGGCTGTATATCTGTGATGTACAAACTCCTTTGCTCCAAAATGACTCTGGTTTGTACAAGGTATGCACCAGCTTGGCAGCTGTAATTTATCTTAATTATTACTGTAAGACCACCTACATACAGTCTGGGATGTCAGTGTTCACATTTAAAGTGAAAAGGGGGGGGGGGGGTAATACAATAATTGCTTGTAGGTCCCTGCTTTAAAGTCTGATAATGTTTGAGGTCCAGGAGTGATCATGGAGCCTCCCATCCTTTGCCCCTCTGAAAAGCAGGAGAAATTCCAAGGTCTACAGGGTCTTGTAGAGGTGGGAATGTTAACTTGGTCATGTTTTGTAAACTTGTAAAGATATTGTATGATACCGTTTTCATTTTTTTTTTAGGCTTTTATACTTGCAAAGCACTATTCACTTTTTAATGTATTTAATTTTGCCAGTATTATGTATATGGTTACCATAGTAATATTTTATCTCTGCTCTGTGTAATTGCTGTAAATGTGCTAATATTGAAATAAACGGCTGTCACATGTCCTTTATTGGTTTTAGAGTTCTTGGTTTTTATGAAAAAGTATATTGTTTGTTTTATTCACACTCGGAGTTGAAATTACTGGCTTCGCCAAATTATTTATATGTGACTTGTTTAGCAGTGTGAAGCCTCTGCACCAGAAACCTTACACATACGTAGAACAGAGACCATGTTCAACTAACCAAGGCCACAGAAAGTATGCTTTCAAATATATATATATATATATATATATATATATATATATATATATATACACAGTGGGTAAAATAAGTATTAAACACATCACCATTTTTCTAAGTTAATATATCGACGTGACATTTTCACCACATGTCAGTAACAACCCATGCAATCCATACATACAAAGAAACCAAAACAGATGCATTTAGAAATTAAGTTATGTGTTATAAAATGGAATGACATGGGGAAAAAGTATAGGCATGGAAAGCCAAGACACCAGCTGAAATCTATCGGTAATTAGAAAGCAATACTGCCCCTTGTCAGTGCAAATTAATATCAGCCGGTCTCAACTGATGGCCTATAAAAAGGTATCTCTTTAGCAACGTGTCACGCAAGAAACATCTCATGATGAGTAAAAGCAAAGAGCTCTCGCAAGACATTTTCAACCATATTGTTGCAAAACCTTCTAATGGCATTAGTTACAGAAGGATTTCTAAACGTCTACATTTTCCAGTGAGCACTGTTGGGGCCAAAATCCGGAAGTGGAAAGAACATAATTTCACTATAAACCGGCCACAGCCAGGTGCTCCTCGCAAGATTTCTGACAGAGGAGTGAAAATAATTATCAGAAGAGTTGCACAAGAATATAAAAGGGGGAATACCCTAATGAGGAGTAATTTTGCTATAATCTATGTGGGGAGGGAGGGGGGAGGAGGAGGGGAGAAGCACTGCTCCCTCCCTTTCCCTTTTTTGTTTTTTTTTGTTTTTCTCTTCGTTTTTGTATCTGTCTTGTTTGTATTTATAGATGTTATGTATTCTGTCCCCGGTGGATGTTTTGTATACATGTGATGTAAGGAAATATACAGAAAATAAAGAATTATGAAAAGAAATCAGAAGAGTTGTCCAAGAGCTAAGGACCATTTGTGGATAGCTTCAGAAAGACCTGAAATTAGCAGGTACAATTGTTTCAAAGAAAACAATAAGTAATGCACTCAACCGCCATCGTCTGTATGCACGCTCACCATGCAAGGCTCCATTGCTAATGAAAAAGCATGTTAAAGCTCATTTTAAGTTTGCTGCACAACATTTAGACAAGCCTGTGAAATGGTGGGGGAATATAGTCTGGCCATATGAAACCAAAATTAAACTGTTTAAATGACCTAATACACCCATGTTTGGAGGTCAAAGAGCACCGCTTTTTTTAGCATTCGGTACTGGCAAACTACATACCATTGAGGAAGACGCGTGACTAATCCCTGTGTCGAACAAGCGTAGGGGAGGGGACAGGATGGTGCAGTAGGCAGCAGGTTTGAATGCTGCGAATGGACAAGCTATCATCGTTTTCTTTCTTTTATCTGCTATAGAGTGGTGCACTTCAGCATCTGAAAGATGTGAGTACCCAGATTGATGTTTTATAAATAAAATACATTTTTAACCACTTTCGGACCGGTTCACTCCGATATACGTTGGTACTTTGAAGAGGAAAGATGAATATAGAGAGAACTCCTGCGCTGTCTGTGGACCTAATCTAAGGGACTAACTAATCTGAGGAGCACTGCTGCAGACACTTGAAAGTCTAATCCTAGAAGACGGGGTCAAAATGTGAAAAATAATAGTGACTGCACTGTGGAAGGGGACACAAAGGGACTAAAATAGTGAGGAAAAACAGAGCTGGGGTCCCTCCCCTGGATAATGTATGTGAAGAGAACTGACCAATAACTGGTAAAGAAAGTGTTCGTCCTGTGAGAAAAATACTAAAATGTGATGGCTGTAGCGTGATCTAATAAAGTCAGCAAATAACAATCTACCATACACAATGTGATATACAGTCTAGGTGAAGATAAAGTGAACCGTGATCTAACAAACCACAAACAAAAACAATAAAAAGCAAGTGCACAAATAGCACCAAATGTGAAAATTAAAACAGTGAGTCCACTAGAGCCAAAAAGTCTGAGATGAAAGTCATAAAAAAGAAGAGTCTCATGTGCTGCGAATCCCACCACCAAATAGAACCAAAGTAACTTTCTGTGACAATCTTCAGTGAGCCCACCTCTGTGTCTATAAGCAGCTTACCTCACTGCTGTTAGACCAACAGCATAGATGGGCCACAGATATATATGCTGGTAGGATGTAGTAGTCTCCTTCCTGCTGCTGCAGTATACTTAAAGTGGTTGTAAACCCACTATTTGGACTTTTACCTACAGGTAAGCCTATAATAAGGCTTACCTGTAGGTAAGGAGAATATCTCCTAAACCTGCACGGTTTAGGAGATATTCTCCCCGCAATGCGGGCGGCGCATGCGCAGGGGGGAATCCACGGCTGAAGGACCGGCATCTGCCGGACCCTGCCGATTTTAAATCTCACGCGCGGGAGTGACGTCATCGCCGCTCCAGCGAATCACAGCGCTGGAGCGGCGATACCCGGAAGACACGCCGGAGCAAGATGACATCCTGCTCGGCGTGGACCAGGTAAGTGGTACACACCTCGTTCCGAGGTAAGTATTTCATAATAGGCTAGTATGCGGTGCATACTAGCCTATTATGCCTTTTGCATTGCAGGTTTGGGGAAAAAAAAAAAAAAAGTTTATGCGGTTTACAACCGCTTTAATGGTTGGTGGATCCCATGTATAGAAACATAAGACACAGCAGCCAATAGGGGCCCGCGATCACCATCTGGCACCTGGCACCTGCGATTGCTCGTTACAGAGCGAGAACCGGGAGCTGTGTGTGTAAACGCACAGTTCCCGGGCCTGTCAGGGGAGAAATGCCTGACCGTCTGTTAATACAATGTATGAACAGTGATCAATCATTTCCCCTAGTGAGTCCACCCACCCCTACAGTTATAACACACCAAGGGAACATACTTAACCCCTTCTCCGCCCCCTAGTGTTAACCCCTTCCCTGCCAATGGCATTTTTATAGTAATCAATGCATTTTTATAGCACTGATCGCTATAAAAATGCCAATGGTCCCAAAAATGTGTCAGAAGTGTCCGCCATAAGGTCGCAGTACCGATAAAAATCGCTGATCGCCGCCATTACTAGTAAAATAAAAAAATATTAATAAAAATGCCATAAAACTACCCCCTATTTTGTAAACGCTATAACTTTTGCGCAAACCAATCAATGAACGCTTATTGCGAAAAATATGTAGAAGAATACGTATCGGCCTAAACTGAGGAAAACTTTTTTTTTTATATATTTTTGGGGGATATTTATTATGGTAAATATATTTTTTTTTCAAAATTGTCGCTCTATTTTTGTTTATAGCACAAAAATTAAAAACCGCAGAGGTGATCAAATACCACCAAAAGAAAGCTTTATTTGTGGGAAAAAAACGACGCCAATTTTGTTTGGGAGCCACGTCGCACGACCGCGCAATTGTCAGTTAAATCGACGCAGTGCCGAATCACAAAAAGTGCTCTGGTCTTTGTCCAGCAATATGGTCCGGGTGTTAAGCTAGTGCATTGTTGGTTCACTTACCCTTTCCTTCGATTTCCCTTCTAAATGTTTTTTTTCTTTGTTTTCTTTGTCTGAATTTCTCACTTCCTGTTCCTCCTCAGTAAGGTGTTTAGTAAGCCGTTCTAAATGACTTTCCACCGCTCGGATGATGGTGGCAAGCTTACTGAGGAGAAACAGGAAGTGAGAAATTCTAACACAGAAAAAAAAAAATTTAGAAGGGAAATTGAAGGAAAAGGTAAGTGAACCAACAATGCACTAGCTTAAAGGAACCAATTTAAAAAATAAAAGACGAACCTTTACAACCCCTTTAATCTCACTTATGACCAGTCCTACACTGCTCTGCCACTGCAAATCCTACGGTGGAAACCATGCCAACATGGGGTATAAGGACACAACGTGGGGGAAAGCTTCTAGGTTCAGGTCTGTGTCTTTAAACCCCATGTTGGCATTGTGTCCATGGTAGCATTTGCAGTGGCAGAGCAGTGTAAGACTGGCCTTAAAAGGGATTAATTTTATGCAGTTGGCAAGCTTAAACATGTATTGAAATACGTGTGAACTAAACGTCCCTGTTTTTCATTGCATAGTTTGCTGGAAAGGGTGTATAGCAGTTCGCAGACGGTCCATCCAGAACTTGTAGAGTTCTGGTAAGAGGTGCAAGATTTGTGGTGTAGTATCACCTAGAGGCATATCACATGGGGTTTGTGGAAGAGGCTTCGCATCTTCTGACACTATCACAGGTATCCTGAAAATTTTATGCAGACGTCTTAAAATTGCAAAATAATTTAAACTAACAGAACTTGCCTCAACAAATTTCAGGGGATCTGTAAATTGCAGTTGGACTCCCCTGAAGCATAGGGCTCTTAATGTGCTGCCCTTTAATATATTTCCATAGTACTAGACAATTTTCTTTGAGGGGTTATTTTTGTGTTCTATATTTTACTGAGACAGCAGGTTGAATGGTGTGCGTTTTCATTTATTGTCCTAAATTGGTTTCTGAATGGTCCTGATTTCTCTGAGTTCTATGGGTCAGGACCCTGAGCCAGCATTGTTGTCATTGGTTCTCGTGCATAATTAAAATAAACACCTTTTTTCAAAATGGTATTAATGCAAACCATATTTATATATATTTTAAATATCCCGTACAGATGGGGTGTACAGGAGAAAATTAGGTAGCATCAATGTGAGCAATGCTTCCACACACACACATTAATGCAAAAACAAAGGCTTTTTCTTGTTAATTGCATGTCCTTCAAATTCAAACTTTACTATGAGTTAATGGTACGAGGTTTGTTCCTTTTTTCAATCAACTTAGTTTATTATTTGTTAAAGTAAACACTCCAGAAGGCCTAATGCATTTTATTGATTTCCCTAACATTTTGTGGTAACCTGTTTTTTTTCTTTTTACAATGCCACTGTTGTCTGGTTGCCAACAACACAACATATTTGTATTTGCAGCACAAGTTCAACATTGTTCTTCATTGTTACTAAAATAGTAAGTGAATAGCAACCATACTTCACTGTCTATAAGGAAGCCTTGACAGGAGTTTCGCTCCAAGCCAATCGTCATGTTAAAGAGCAGCTACCTTCCCTGACAACAATTAATAGAATGCAACCACACTTCAAACAACAAACTCTCACATAAGTTCTCAGCAACTACAAGAGAAATCAACACGCTGTCCTGTGAAAATGACAGAGAAAAAGCTGAGAGAAGCAGAGAAGTCTCCACTGACTATATCATTCAATGCAAAAGAAGAAAGTCTTCTAAAGAAGAAAATTCTCTCTTTGGATGCAATGCAGAGACAGGCAGCTGACTCCCTGACACTTGATCAGAAAATCCTATATAATCAGTTTACACTGAAGCTTAGAAGATCTGAGCTGTCCTATGCAAGGCTTATTGGCAATACAGAAATAATTAAACACCTGACTCGTGCAATGTTCTCCAATCTCAACACAACACTCAACGATGGGGCTGAAGAAGCAGTACGAACTATAGTGCAAAGTGGAAAACTTCCAAGAGCAGCATCTGCACCATGTAGGCCTACTTCTCGTATGTCTGATAGAGCGAGGAGTCACAAAAGCAATGCCATGTTTAGGAGCAGCATGCAACAGTCTAAAGAAATGGACTTTCCAACTAAAAAAAGAGGGTACAGTGCCCCAAAGAGGTTTTATTCGGCACCAGCAAGGCGTCAAGTGCAATTCTTAGACAAACAAAACGGCAATCTTTCTTTATCTACGTACCCAGGTTCACTGGCACAGAAGCAGGAGAGAGTATTCAAGCATTTCCCAAGAACTGAAACTAGCAATACTAATGAACACGGATGGCCGGAAAGTAACACAAATTTAATGAAAAAAAGACCAAAATCTACAAGCTTCTTAATGGACAAAGTTGACACCCAACTTACAGGCTCCTTAGTAACACCAAAAAAAGTGACCGATTATTCAGAGGATCATTTCGACAGTAAAGTCAAAGTGTTTCTTGAGAAAGTTAAATCTATGCAGCAACTTGACTCTACTTTAAGGGATTATTATTCTCAGAGATTGATGGATGGACCAGGAAAAAGAGAAATGTTTGCCCTAAGAAGCATAGATGAGGAAGAACAGCACCACTGGTTACCAGTGGGTGAAGAGCCACGACACCGTAGTGTGACCATAAAGAAACTGGACACCAACTTTACCAAAAGGGATGTGCCTTTGGATATGCTTTTCATGGAACAGTATAATGCAGTCCTTACCAAAGAAAATTATCTTGTTAGGAACTGGCTCAATAATAACCCATATTCTTCTAAATAATCAGTGCTGTGCGCACCTATATTTCCTTTATTTGCTAAAGGTAGGAAATATAACTATTTAAAAAAGCTTTGACACGTGACCGTTTTATTTTTTTCTGGCAAGTTCTTTAGTGCAGCAGTCAAGCAGGTGTCTTATACAGAATTGGGTTCATTAGAAAGTAATTGCAGTATTGCTAAAAGTCAGAATATTGAACAAAAGGTTAGTGAGTGATCACCAGTATTGACATTAAAGCGGAGGTTCACCCAAAAATCCACTTTTTGACATTAGCTGTAGCATACTGCTAACATCTGCAGTATGCTGTTTTTTTTGTTTTTTTTACTTGTACTTATCGTTATATGAGCCCTTGTGTTTTCGGCTCCGAGCGGGGAATCCTGCGGGGAATGGGCGTTTCTAAGCGAAGAGGAGTTGATTGAAGGCTGCTAAGGCGCGTCTTGGCCTCTGTTTAATCTTCAACTGCCATGATGCTGCACATGTGATCAGTTATGACACCAGCCATTGGATGGTTTGACAGTTTGATTGAGAGCACAACCAATGTGAAAGTTACTGCTTTTTCAAACTGTTAAATTGATGGGTTTACTTCCGCTTTAAGGATGCTGGAAAGTTCATTTTGAGGGTGAACCTCCGCTTTAAATACTGAACACTGGTTGGTACAGTCTGGGGGGGGGGGGGGGGGTAGTAGTACATTTAGCAGCAGCCTGGAGTGGGGCTTTAAAGCCCAACTCATGGAAAATGTACAAATTCAACTGTTGCATTGTCCCCCTCCAACCCACCCGCTACTAGTATTAATTGTTCAGGCCAGTGGATTAAAGTACTTTATTCCTCACTACAGCAGGTTCCCTGTAAGCTGCACAATACTGTACAACACATGGTTAATGTCCATGCATGGTAAACAATGACATTGAGGGTCTACCCACAGACTGGTGCTTTGGGCAAAAAAGAAGAGTACTGGAGCCGGCCAAAGTGATGAATCCAATAACAGCTACTTCTGCATTATGCACAATTAACCAATGCAGCGCAGGCCCCTCTGCAATGGTGGCTTTTTAAAAGAAAATTCCTGGAGTTGGGTTTGTGTTTCTGCTTGTATGAGCATAACCTTAAAAATGATGCTCAACGTTTGTTAAATTGTATCCAAAGCCAAAATGTTGTTTTTTTCTTTCTTTTTTTTCCCCCCACATATTACCCACTTCAGTCCCGGACCATTTGGCTGGCCAAAGACCAGAGCACTTTTTGCGATTCGGCACTGCATCGCTTTAACTGACATTTGCGCGGTCGTGCGACGTGGCTACCAAACAAAATGTATGTCTTTCCCCCCCCCACAAATAGAGCTTTATTTTGGTGGTATTTGATCACCTCTGCGGTTTTTATTTTTTGCACTACAAACAAAAATAGAGTGACAATTTTGAAAAAAAATCAATATTTTTTACTCTTTGCTATAATATCCCCAAAAAATATATAATTTTTTTTCCCCTCCGTTTAGTCGGATACATATTCTTCTACATATTTTTGTTAAATAAGCGTTTATTGATTGGTTTGCGCAAAGGCTATACAAAATAGGGGATAGTTTAACGGCATTTTTTTTTTTTACTAGTAATGGCAGTGATCAGCAATTTTTATCGCGTCTGACACTTTTGGGACCATTCACATTTATACAGCATCAATAAAGAGGTATCCACCTCCTAGTGTCTAGACTATAACTGCTAGCCCAATATATATGATAAGAAAAAACAGGATTGGACTCCCAGGGGCTTATGTGCAGCTTCAAAAAATTGTATTAACTTATGAATAAAGTATTGATTAAATTTTATTACACAGGTATCAAGTTTACAAATTCATAAGATAGTATAAAAATGGGGGAAATTACAGGAATGGATCCAATACATATGAAGGACAACAATAAAAGCTCTGGTGTACAAGATTCATTTGTATGGTATTCACATATATGTCAAAACACAATAACCATATATAGTTAACCACAATAGGCTGCCACATACGGATTTCCAAAGCGTTTCAATCTTTATTAGTGTAATGATCTTCCTCAGGGGGTATTATGTAGATATCTATAGTATATTCAAAATATCATTAACATTTTTCATTATTTTATTCCATTTGTATTTCATAAATATCTGTCTATGAAAGTTGAAAGCAAATAAATGAGATCACACCTTATGTGGGACACCATATATTTTTTAGACCAGAGTATAAATTAAAAACATAGTGGTTGAATTCTCCATGAAGAACAGCCGGCCAGGAAACAAAGACAGGAGAGTCAACGTTTTGTCTGCAAGAGGTCACATGTAAATATTAGACACTCATAGGTGCGAGGGAGATGCAGGGAGAGGGACACAGGGACACAGGGCGGATAATATTTAGATCTACATATATTATAACTCAATGTCTTATTAATACCAAAAAGAGGGCTATAAAAATGCACTGATTACTGTGTAAATGTGACTGGCAGTGAAGGGGTTAACCAGTAGGAGGCAGGGAAGGGGTTAATTGTGGCCTAGGGATGTGTTCTAACTGTAGGGGGGGTGGGCTACATGTGACATGACACTGATTACTGCTCCTGATTACAGGGAGCTATGATCAGTGTCCTGTCACTAGGCAGAATGAGGAAATGCTTGTTTACATCATCATTTCCCCGTTCTCCCTCTCCGTTAGACAATTGCGGGACTCCTGGCGGACATCAGACTCACTGAGCTTTGCGGCGCGCCGCCCCCCACAACCCCAGGCCTTAAAGGCGACGTGTGTGTATATATACGTCGATCTGCCCAGCTGTGTGCCATTTTGCAGACGTATATAGTCGTGCAGTGGTCGTCAAGGGGTTAATGATAATACAAACGGTCATTCAATGCAACTGAACGGATCAAAATTTGTAAATTAATGACACTCCATTTAATTGCTTTAGTAAACTCTCAATTTATTTCAACTCTGACAAGTTGATTGGCTGCAGCTGAATTTTGTCTATCATTTCTAATTGATCAAATCTTATACAGTAAAACCTTGGTTTGAGAGTAACTTGGTTTGAGAGCATTTTGCAAGACAAGCAAAATGTTTTAATACATTTTGCCTTGATATACAAGCGATGCCTTGATAAAAGAGTAGCGTCATGTCACAACTGAGTATAAAAAAGAAGAGAGGAGCCTCTAAGTGTAGCAATATGGTTACATTTAATGAAGGTACAACATTTAGCAACATATTGCCACACTTGGAGGTGCCTCTCTTCTCTTTTATACCCTGCAAAAAAAATGCTTTGATATACAAGTGCTTTGGATTACAAGCATGTTTCTGGAACTAACTATGCTCGCAAACCAAGGTTTTACTGTACTATATATTAATAGTAAAAAGGTCAGCGCTCATGTCCATAATGGGAGTTGTAGTGACACAGCCCCAAATGATCCACAATGGCTCAAAAGTGATATGGTCTAGAAATATTTAGACAGAATAAAGGTGGATAAATCACCTGGACGAGATGGCATACACCCACGGATCCTAAAATAATTTAGTGATGTCATTTCAAGACCATTGTTTCTAATATTTAGGGACTCGTTAATGACAGGAATAGTACCACTGGATTGGCACAGGGCCAATGTGGTGCCCATATTTAAAAAGGGAACAAAGTCTTTACCAAGTAACTATAGACCTGTTAGTTTAACTTCTACGGTTGGGAAGATACTGGCACGTTTAATAAAAGACCACATGCACCGGTCACCTGAGATTTAGGCTGACAGTGCTACAGAGACCTTGGGGAGAGGGAGGTCTGGCTTGTCCTGACCTCCATTTCTATTTTGTTGCTGCCCTGTTATCCCATGCCCACAACTAGCTGTGGTCTCAGATGACTCCAACGCAGCGGTGGTCCTGGAAGCAGCAAATCTGGGGTCTTATGAGGCGCTACGGAACCTACTTTATCGGGGTCTTAGAGCTACCTTCCCCCTTACAACGGCAATGAAGAGCGGTCCTGAGGGCATGGTCGTGGCAAATTTTATGCGCCCCATGTCTTCTGGACACATCTCTCCATATAACCCTCTTTGGTTTAACCCGCAACTGTCAAAATTTGGGTCCATAACCGATCCCAGTGTGTGGGCATGCAAAGGCATCAAATATGTGAGTCAGATCTGTCCTGAGGGCCGACAGACATTTGATAGCTTGAAACAACAATATAAACTACCTAATTCACATTTGTTTAGGTTTTTGCAGCTTAGACACGTCTTTAACACTCAGTTTGATAATGCACAGGTGGCCTTTTACACCTCAAACCTAGAGACTTTGCTCAGGGATGAAGCTCTACCTAAACCTTTATCCACCATATATAAAAAATGGAGGAAATGTGGGAGTATCCCTTTTCACAGCTAATATCGGCTAGAGATAGATTAGTGCAATTCAAAATACTACATCAAGTGTATTACACGCCCATGCACCTACACAAAATATATCCATCCATCCCAGCTTCTTGCTGGAGATGCGACTCAATCTCAGCGGATTTCATTCATATTTTTTGGAACTGTCCTCAGATTAAGGTCTTCTGGGCTGAGGTCACCACTTTTATTTTGACTGTCACCACCATTCCTGTGCAATTGTCAGTGGAGGTATGTCTGTTGGGACTTGTAGAAAAGCTGGCCCCTCGCCGGGCAAGCAGAACCCTACTAGGATTATTACTTTATTATGCTCGTAAGTCTGTAGTACTCCGATGGAAGGCTTCGTTCGCACCCTCAACAAATTTTTGGAAGAGGTTAGTGAACTCGGCTCTGCCACTATACAAGGCTACTTACCTGTCACGTGGCTGTAATAAGAAATTCCATAAAATATGGGATATCTGGATGGAATCCCTGTCTACTAATGCAGACTCGATGGACGATTAGTAATGCTATATTAATTACCTGTAGTGGCTCAAGTGGCATCTCTGAACTTGTAGGCTTCCTTGGGTTGCTTGGCCAATAGTTATGGGGAGAGGGGGGAATGTGAATGTGTATATGTAACGTGTACTTCATTTAATTTCGTAAATAATTACAATAAGCTATGTGGAGTATCTGGAAATAGAAGAATGCTCTAGATAATCTGTGCAGGTGGTTGAGCGTACAGTAGTTTAGTTGTTTATTATTATTTTAGTTTGTGTGTGACCGAGCCTGGGTATGCCCAATAGGCTTTGTATTGTATTGTTTTTTTTTTACACCTTGAAAATTACAATAAAAACAACTTTAAAAATAAAATAAAAGACCACATAGATAAGTTCTTGCTTAATAAAAACTATTTAATCAACAGACAGCATGGATTCATGAAAGACAGAAGTTGTCAGACAAACCTGATTTATTTTTATGAAGAGGTAAGTATAACCTTGGACAGAGGCGTGGCAGTGGATGTGGTATACCTGGATTTTTGAAAAAGCGTTCTAAACAGTTCTGCACACACGGCTCATGTGTAAGGTAAAGTCTACAGGATTGGAAATATCAGTTTGTAAATGGATAGAAAACTGTCTGAAAGACAGAATTCAGAGAGTCGTGGTTAATGATTCTTACTCTGAATGGTCTAAGGTTATCAGTGGTGTACCCCAAGGTTCAGTGCTGGGACCCTTACTTTTTAATATCTTTATAAATGATATTGGGTCTGAGATTAAAAGTAACATTTCTGTCTTTGCAGATGACACCAAGCTATGCAGTGGAATAACGTCCTTGCAGGATGTCTCCAATTTACAAGCCGACCTCAATGCTCTGTCTAATTGGGCGACTATGTGGCAGATGAGGTTTAATGTTGATAAATGTAAAGTTATGCACTTGGGGGCTAAGAATATTCATGCATCATACATACTAGGGGGAGTACAACTGGGGGGATCTGTAGTGGAGAAGGATCTGGGGGTTTTGGTAGATCATAATCTCAATAATGGCATGCAATGCCAAGCTGCGGTTTCCAAAGCAAGCAAAGTCCTTTCTTGTATTAAGAGAGGTATGGACTCCAGAGACAGAGATATCATTTTGCCCTGTACAAATCATTAGTAAGACCTCATCTGGAATATGCAGTTCAGTTTTTCTCAAAAAGGATATCGGGGGAACTGGAGAAAGTGCAGAGAAGGGCAACCAAACTGATAAGAGGCATGGAGGAGCTCAGCTATGAGGAAAGATTAGAGGAACTGAATTTATTCACTCTTGAGAAGAGGAGAATAAGGGGGGATATGATCAACATGTACAAATATATAAGGGGTCCATATAGTGAACTTGGTGTGGAGTTATTCACTTTAAGGTCATCACAGAGGACAAAAGGGGCACTCTTTACATCTAGAGGAAAAAATATTTCATCTCCTAATACGGAAAGGCTTCTTCACAGTAAGAGCTGTGAAAATGTGGACTAGACTCCCTCCAGAGGTGGTTCTGGCCAGTTCAGTAGATTTTTTTTTTTTTTTTTAAAGCAAACACCTGGACAGAATATAACTGAGTACTAACATTTTATAGGTAAAGTTTATCCAAGGAGAATACGATTGCCTCTCGGGGGATAAGGAAGGAATTTTTTTTTCCCCTGCTGTAGCAAATTGGATCATGCTTTGCTGAGGGTTTTTTTTTTGCCTCCCTCTGTATCAACTGTAGGTGCAGGATTGTGTATATGGGATTGTATTTTTTTTTGGTTGAACTAGATGGACTTGTGTCTTTTTTCAACCTGACTATGTAAATATGTGCAACTGTGTCAGGGAATAGATCGTAATTTTAATCAATTAAAACCCCACGCAGGGCACTTTTTTTTTCTTTAGGGTTGAGTGAGGTCACAGTAGGGGAGCTGAAAGTGTGACTCATGATGCACTTTCTAAATAAAAGCAGAGAAGGCTGAAATTACGCAAGAGTTGAAAGACCTAAAAATGAAGTTGCAGAATGTTGGACTTTAAATGATAGTTTTTTACGTATTGCATTTTCAGTCAATTCCAGTGCTTAACAATACTGTATATGTTGCATCATCCAATATTATAATTGATAAATTGCTTGTTTGTGATCACTATCTAATTAGTTTTTGTATGCATACCTCTAGCATCCATTCACTTTTCACAGCCAATAGAACATAAAATGGCATTCCAGGCTATTACTAACTATGCCATTTTTTTTTAATAAAAAAAAAAAAACTATGCCTAAAACCTCCCACCCCACTTCTAAAGTCTTTACTAACTACCCTGTAGAGTAGAAGATTATATTTACCTATTTTAAATAACCACTTTTTTTGAGAAAAAAAAAAAAACATTTCCCTTTGAGTGATCAATTCTGTACACATTCAATCTTACCAATAAATTTCATGAGTCACATGCTACTGCATTTGTGCAGGTGTGTATGTTGTTAGGTGGGGGCATCATGTTTAGGAGCGTTGATGAAAAATTAAAGGGTAATGCTTAGTCAGACTCTTTATTCTTCTACTTGTTTAACCACTTGCTGACCGCCAATATACGTCGACATAATGGCAGTGGTGGACAAATGGGCATACCTGCATGTCCGTATTAATTTACAGGCTAGTGGCATACTGCGTGACCGTGCCCGCGAACTTGATGTCCACCATGTCCCGCAATCATGGCATGGAGAGATGTCTATGTAAACAAGGACTTTCCCTGTTCTGCCTAGCAACATAACAGGGATCTTCTACTCCTGGTCATCCCCCTACAGTTAGAATCACTCCCTAGGACACACTTAACCCCTTGATTGCCCTCTAGTGTTTAACCCCTTCTCTGCCAGTGTAATTTACACAGTAATCAGTGCATTTATATAGCATTGATCGCTGTATGAATGACAATGGTCCCAAAATAGTATCAAACGTGTCCACTGCAATGTCGCAGTCATGATAAAAAAATTGCAGATCGCCGCCATTACTAATAAAGAAAATTTATAATAAAAATGCCATAAATCTATCCCCTATTTTGTAGACGCTATAACTTTTGCGCAAACTAGGGTTGTCCCAATACTTATACTAGTATCGAGACCGATACCAAGCATTTGCGCGAGTGCTTGCACAAATGCCCCGATGCCTTACCCGATACCTGGTCGGCGATCAGTCAGTAGGCGGTGTTGTAATATATGTGGATTTATGTGGAATATATATACAGCCCCCAAAATTTCCACTCGCCTGCTAGCATTTGGCGAGTGGATTTAAGCTGGGGGCGAGTGATGACAGGGCTGCATGACCAATGTCCCTTCAATCTGTGCCTACACTTAGAGCCCCAATGCGATTGGCGGCCGAAGAGGAAAGGTGCATGCTCTGGAAAAGTAGTCTGGTGAGCTGCGCACAGGCAGAGCAGTACACAGGTGCTCTCCTTACAATTCTCATTAAGCCATGGGACCTAACAGTATGACCTCTCTGAGCCTGCCCCCTCCCCCCCTCCCAATGTAGCTGGAGAGCAGAGAGCAGGATGCAGGAAGTAATGAGTCAGGTGGAGGATTGCGAAAATTACCACTCGGGGTGTCCCAGGTAGGCAATGCAGCGCTCACTGAACGTTTTCCTGACATGAGAGTGGCAGCCTTCCAGTTTGTGCAGTTTTCTTCTCCTTGTGCTCTATGTAGGCGTCCAGCAGTTCAGCCTGAGCACTGTGAGCAGACTGGTCTCAATGTGCGCTGTGCTATGGTGTCAACGGCTGTGCAGTTGTGTGGATCTCGGACCTGGATTGTACTCCCTCCCGCTGTGTTGCAGCTCCTCTCCTCACTGCCAGCCTGAATAAAAGGGGGAAGTGGGGACATGCAAGCGTGGAGCCGCACACACAGGCTCCTGATGATGAGATGAATGGGAGAGAGAGAGAGGATGGATGGGAGTTGCAGAGGAGACAGCAAGAGAATGGGGAAGAGATCCAGTTCTAGTGCCCTGTCCCTCTGGTCTGCCCCCAGTGCCCTGTCCCTCTGGTCTGTCCCCAGTGCCCTGTCCCATTTTGTTAAAGTTGTTTTTGGTAATATTTAATTGTGTAACTTGATTCTGCATAAAACAATTAACAGTGTCATTCCATGAGATAATCTACGAGGGCGTGTTTAGGGGCGCAATTAGGCGTGGAGCAGTGTATGAATTAGGTGGCGAGTAACTCTTGAGGCCTGGCTAGTAGCTCAGGGCTTGAAATTTTGAGCCCTGATATATATATATATATATATAATGTCGTATTATTGTGTTATAAATCCAAAATTTACCAGGCCAGATTTCAGTCCAGGATGAATCTATTTTACACATCAAACCTGGAATTACATGTTACACATCAAAAGACGCTTGTTGATTGTCAATAGGCAAAGAGACAGGATGAATCTGTTTTACACATCAAACCATTACTCAGGCCACATGTAATCTAATTATTTATTAGAGGGAGCTTATTGGTATGCAAGGATGTATACTAATTAGCTCCCTAATACTAATTAGTGACTCCGGCTGGGGTCATTACCTGCCACTCTGAAAGACAGGATGTAGATCAAAGACGGCCAATCAAATTGCTTAGCTATTCAGTGGATAGAGAATATAAACTTGGAGGTGGAGGTGAGCCTTGTCACTCAGAGAATATACTCCCTATGTATTCTCTGTATGAATATATGTTGGTCTGGAAGTGATCAGAATATATATTCTCTGAGAAATATGGCACAGGTCTAAGATCAGACTTTGAATTACTCTGTTGGATTTTGTATCATCTGTGGAATTTGGACTTTGTTCGTTATTGGAAGTTAATTAAAATGCGTTCTCTGGAGAGCCTGTGTTGCTGCGGAACAACCTAATTTATAGTCATCATACTAATACCTAAGATATCAATTATCTAATCGGACTCCACTATTGGACATTTATATCACTACAGGTGGGTGGACGGAGAGGGCGGGTGGAGTCAGCGGAGAGTGAGTCCTCACCTGCAGTATTATTAGGTAAGCTGGCAGGGGTGTAGGGCGCAGCCGCATCAGATCGGTGACCGAAGCTGTCACATTCAGTCGCTATCAGTGGCTGAACATCCCTACGTCCATCTTGGTGCTCCCTGCTGCAGTAAGCCAGCAGCGGACATCTTGTTACACCCAGCCCATAGTTCAGGCTGGGTGTAACAAGATGTCTGCTGCTGCTTACTGCAACCAAGTGCAGGGTGTACCAAAATGGGTGTCGCAGCATAGCATTTCTAAATAAATCCTTTCCTCGTGTAATTTTCCGCAGTGGAAGATACCTATCAGCCTAAACTGAGGGAAAAAAATGTTTATATTTTTTTTTTGGGGGGGAGGATAATAATAGCAAAAAGTAAAACAAATTTGCTTTTTTTTACATTGTCGCAAACAAAAAAACACAGAGGTGATCAAATACCACCAAAAGAAAGCTCTATTTGTGGGAAAAAAGGATGTAAATATCGTTTGTATACAATGTCACACGACCGTGCAATTGTCAGTTAAAGCAACGCAGTGCCGTGCTCTGGTCAGGAGGGGGGTAAATCCTTCCGGGCTGAAGTGGTTAACAAGCAATTATGTGAATTGCAAGACATATAATATTGCCCTTCTACAGTAAAAACAGGCCATATTCTAATATATATAGCTTCTTGCAGGGCTCGACAAATCCCGGTCTCCATGGCGACTAGAAATAGGGTCCTGGCGACTTGGCTTGGAAGGGGGGGCAATCTGGGGGCGCCATCTGGTGGTGAGCAATTGGTATTACAAGTTATTACCACCAGATGTGTAAGCTGGCGCCATCTGGTGGTGGCCGTTGGTATTACAAGTTAAGCATTACAAGTTAAACAGCAATTCTAATGTAATTTTTCACTATTTTCACTGCCATCTTCTTCCCTCTAATTAGAACCCCCAAACATTATATATATATATATATATATATATATATATATATATATATATATATATATATATATATTTTATACTAACACCCTAGAGAATAAAATGGCGATCGTTGCAATACTTTCTGTCACGCCGTATTTGCGCAGCGGTCTTACAAGCGCACTTTTTTTGGGAAAAAATTACACTTTTTTTAATTAAAAAATAAGACAACAGTAAAGTTATCCCCATTTTTTTTAATATTATGAAAGATAATGTTACGCCGAGTAAATTGATACCCAACATGTCACGCTTCAAAATTACGTCCGCTCGTGGAATGGCGACAAACTTTTACCCTTTAAAATCTCCATAGGCGTTGTTTAAAAAATTCTACAGGTTGCATGTTTTGAGTTACAGAGGAGGTCTAGGGCTAGAATTATTGCTCTCGGTCTACCAATCGCGGCGATACCTCACATGTGTGGTTTGAACACCGTTTACATATGCGGGCATCCAGGACAAGACTATCTTGTAGGATGAAAGCATCCCTGGCAGGGAGATCTTCGCTTGACTGAAGTTCTGAATGGCTATCGCCCAAAGCGATGTTCTGTGTTTCCTACAAGCTGTATGCAAAATTACTACTATCAGGCCCTTGTGCCTATGATCTGCCATTGCTAGTGAGGGGATTCCCAGTGGGGGTACTCATGGTTTAGGAGTGTGGAATGGATGGGTTTTAGCCTTTACCGTAGGAGCCACTATAACCCAGGTTCTGAGATCCTGTGCCTGTCTCTCTGGAGAAGATGGCCATAGAAATGCAACAACGCACTGCATGTGTTCTTTGGAGAAGAGGAGAATGGAAACAAGTCATCTGGGGAGGTGTGACACGGTTACCCTATTCTTCTAAGACTAACTTTAGGCTGGAGGGAATAACACCATTTTAAAATTGCTTGCTAAAAGTGTTAAGAGACAAAATGGCAGATAAAGTCAACACCAAAATCCTCTGTCCACTAAACTGCATAGTGTGCCATGCAGATAGTGCTGTTTAAAGCCAGGAATCAGCTTCCATGTACAGGGAAACCCCGTTTTATCTCATCCACAGCACTGGGGCCTATTAAGGCCCAGGCTTCGCCTGTCACTGTGGGAAAATCCATTAAGGGGTCTTCAGGGTCTGGAAACTACAGCCTTGGAGTTGTACAGCACCCTGAAGCTAACTTCACATGTCACACTTTGTGTCAAGATGAGCACCTAACACAGGATTGAGTGCCCAAAGCAAACATTATAGGCCAGCCCCAATGTCATTGGGTCCAGGCACAGTCCCTGAGGTACACACTGAAGGTAACTAATCCGGAAAAGGCTACAATGCACAAGGCAAAAATAGTCTGATGTTGATAGAAGATTCAGATAAAAGAACTTCAATTGTTTTAAAAGAGATAAAATTATCACTGTGGAAATTAACTATTAATTCATTGATTAATCTTTAATTTTTTTGATCTATCAAAATTTTTTACTCACCTCTCCCGGGTCTTGAGGGAGTTCCGTTGACGTCACGGACACCGGCAGGGCTTGCCATGTCCATCTGAAGGGCTCCTTTCCTCTGCCTTCATATCTGCATGCTGACGGGACCTTACTATCTGCCACACGCAAGGGCTGTTACGCTTCCCTTTATCACTTCCCTCTGTCAACCTGGGATTCTACAACCATCCACTGGGAGTTGTGATAGTTCCCTTCCCGGGACATCTACATGCTGACGGACTGATGTTAACACCTTCCCATCTGGATTCAGCAGTGGCATCATTGTACCTATTTTTATACCAGTATCATGCTTAGCTACATGTTTTAATATCTGCTTTTGCTACCGTTTGGTATTACTCACACCATTTTTACAGTTTATGTAGCTACATCGATTTTATCTCCAGTGCAATATTTATTTTGTTACCTACTTGAAGACTATAAAAGTTTTAATGCTATTCCCATCGAGCGCTGCCTTTGTGTGTTTTTTGTATCCTGCTATCCATTTTTCCAGTGGTTGGTAGCTGCACTGGGAATCAGCCTGCAAGGAGATCAGCTAAAAGTAGTTGGATCTGTATGTGCGTTATAATTAATCGAAATTAGTCAATTAATCGATTTAAAAAAAAAAAACGATTAATCGAACACAACATTTTTAATCAGTAACAGTCCTAAAAAAATACTTCTCCAGAGAATAAGTAGTCACTAAGGACACTAGCTAAAAAAATGGATGGGGGGGGGGGGGTTATATGGGTAAGCTCTAGAAGAGTCCCTAGCAAAAGATGTTGCCAGTGTCCACTTACTTGAAAGCAACAGCATATTACCCATGGTTTATTAATACCAGTCTTTTATCCTGTACTGTATAGTTTTATTTTTACAGTTATGGCACCGCTCTCAAAGATCAGCATTAGATGTTTTTTTGGGGGAAAATATCAGCTGCTACAGACAGTCGGAAGTGTTTCTCCAGCACCTTCAGTAAGCAGACACTAATCTACATGAAACTGTAACTGATATTCTTTATACAACTCGTCTCAGAATGAAAGGCACTGAGCCATATGCATGTTGTTTTTTTTTTTAATACACACCTGGTGAGGCAGCAGCCAAGTTGTGTGACATACAGGGAGTGCAGAATTATTAGGCAAATGAGTATTTTGACCACATCATCCGCTTTATGCATGTTGTCTTACTCCAAGCTGTATAGGCTCGAAAGCCTACTACCAATTAAGCATATTAGGTGATATGCATCTCTGTAATGAGAAGTGGTGTGGTCTAATGACATCAACACCCTATATCAGGTGTGCATAATTATTAGGAAACTTCCTTTCCTTTGGCAAAATGGGTCAAAAGAAGGACTTGACAGGCTCAGAAAAGTCAAAAATAGTGAGATATATTGCAGAGGGATGCAGCACTCTTAAAATTGCAAAGCTTCTGAAGCGTGATCATCGAACAATCAAGCGTTTCATTCAAAATAGTCAACAGGGTCGCAAGAAGCGTGTGGAAAAACCAAGGCGCAAAATAACTGCCCATGAACTGAGAAAAGTCAAGCGTGCAGCTGCCAAGATGCCACTTGCCACCAGTTTGGCCATATTTCAGAGCTGCAACATCACTGGGGTGCCCAAAAGCACAAGGTGTGCAATACTCAGAGACATGGCCAAGGTAAGAAAGGCTGAAAGACGACCACCACTGAACAAGACACACAAGCTGAAACGTCAAGACTGGGCCAAGAAATATCTCAAGACTGATTTTTCTAAGGTTTTATGGACTGATGAAATGAGAGTGAGTTTGATGGGCCAGATGGATGGGCCCGTGGCTGGATTGGTAAAGGGCAGAGAGCTCCAGTCCGACTCAGAGGCCAGCAAGGTGGAGGTGGAGTACTGGTTTGGGCTGGTATCATCAAAGATGAGCTTGTGGGGCCTTTTCGGGTTGAGGATGGAGTCAAGCTCAACTCCCAGTCCTACTGCCAGTTTCTGGAAGACACCTTCTTCAAGCAGTGGTACAGGAAGAAGTCTGCATCCTTCAAGAAAAACATGATTTTCATGCAGGACAATGCTCCATCACACGCGTCCAAGTACTCCACAGCGTGGCTGGCAAGAAAGGGTATAAAAGAAGAAAAACTAATGACATGGCCTCCTTGTTCACCTGATCTGAACCCCATTGAGAACCTGTGGTCCATCATCAAATGTGAGATTTACAAGGAGGGAAAACAGTACACCTCTCTGAACAGTGTCTGGGAGGCTGTGGTTGCTGCTGCACGAAATGTTGATGGTGAACAGATCAAAACACTGACAGAATCCATGGATGGCAGGCTTTTGAGTGTCCTTGCAAAGAAAGGTGGCTATATTGGTCACTGATTTGTTTTTGTTTTGTTTTTGAATGTCAGAAATGTATATTTGTGAATGTTGAGATGTTATATTGGTTTCACTGGTAAAAATAAATAAATTGAAATGGGTATATATTTGTTTTTTGTTAAGTTGCCTAATAATTATGCACAGTAATAGTCACCTGCACACACAGATATCCCCCTAAAATAGCTAAAACTAAAAACAAACTAAAAACTACTTCCAAAAATATTCAGCTTTGATATTAATGAGTTTTTTGGGTTCATTGAGAACATGGTTGTTGTTCAATAATAAAATTAATCCTCAAAAATACAACTTGCCTAATAATTCTGCACTCCCTGTATACATATAGCCAAAAAACGAAAATGATAACGCACAGGCAACAGGATTTACATGATCATATCTGGGCCAAAAAATAGAATGATGCTGGATAGTGCTTGAACAAAAAAAGGATCTGACTTTCTGGAGAGATAGGAAAATTAAAGCATTGGCAGGGATAGTACTGTGACTTCTTTGAGAAGTAATTAATACCTTCGAGTACCTCTGATGTCGTGCACACATGGCCGGACTTTCCAACGGGGAAAAACGGAATTTCCGATGGAAAAATAGAGAACCTGCTCTTTATCCAAGTCCGATGGAAATTCCGGCAGAAAAAGTCCAATGGGGCATACACACGGACAGAATATCTGATGAAAAGATCCTGTGAAGGATATGTCAGTGTAAATCTCCCTGCTTGGTTAAATTGTGGGTTAGATGGATTCATGTGTTACAAGCTATTGACATGTTAATGACCCTTCCTCAGCCAGCTCCCTAGTTCAAATGGTAATTGATTTATTGTGTGTGGGAAGGAGACCGGCCTTACTGTTTACAATGATTAGAAGTGGCTCATGTTAATTATTCTGATTGCTTCATTGTGGTCAGGCTGTTACACCTAGTAATTAACTCCACTGATGTCTTTATCTAAAGAAACGTGTCTGCATGGTCGGCTCCGACTTGTCTCCTATAATCTGTATGGGAAACCCCACTGTGTGAGGGGGGCGTTCCTAACAGGCTGTAACCACATATAAGCTGAGTTTTTGTGTCAATAAAGTGTCTTGTTCTAGCAGTAAGCTTGTCTCATGTGTGGCTTTCTGGGCGATTCCAGGGATATCCCTCCTCGTGGAATATTGGGGTGATTTTCGTTATGGGAAGAAGGGAACGTTGACGGGGATATCATTCTAATACCGTCACAATTGGTTGGTAGCAGCGGGATCTTCCCTTCTATTCCCCTTTACACCCGGATTCCAAGCAGACACTGGAAGAACTACTGGAAGTTCGTGGAAGGATTGCTAGCAACAAAACCAAGCGGGTCATCATAGCAGAATCAATGGAGCGAGACCAGGAGGACGGGATTTCAGCAACGCCAGCAGTACAAGAGATGGAGACACCAGTGATTCAGGAGGAGGAATCGCCAGCCAACAAGCTAATGAGAGAGAAGCTAGCGTGGTTCGGCCCGAACCCAACGCCGGATGTGGTGCTGAAAGTGATGGACATGTTAGTAAACGCAGAGCTACAGAAGGATAAAGAAATAAGAGACGCAGAGCTACAGAAGGATAAACAAATAAGGGACACAGAGCTACAGTTAAAACTGGCAGCAGTCCAACAAGCAGCCGCACCTTCTACGAACAGTGAGTACAGCACAGCAGACGCAAGGAAGATTCCGTTTAGCGCTTTTAAAGCTTTTGATGAAAAGGACTGAGATTGATAACTACCTGGCAGATTTTGAGCGACAATGTAACCTGCACCGAATAGCTAGAGGAGAGTGGGTTTCAATATTGTCAGGCAAACTGTCAGGCAAAGCTTCTGATGCTTTCCGGACCGTGCCAGATCAGGATATCCATAGCTACGCCCGGGTTAAAGAAGCGCTCCTGGCTCGTTATGCAGTAACCCCAGAGTCCCACCGACAGAAGTTCAGGGACTCACGCAAAACCACGAAAGACTCTTACGCAGAATGGGCATGCCAGCTGTCCCTGTCGGCCTCTAACTGGGTTAACAGCAGCCAGGCCACCACCGCAGAGGACATTTTGCAACTAATGCTCCTGGAGCAATTTTACAATCACATCCAGACGGACGTCAAGGATTGGGTGAGAGATCGCAGGCCCATGACTCTACCAGAGGCCGCGAAGTTGGCGGATGAATATGCGGATACTCGCAAGACAAACCAGGTCACACCACGGGTACAACCCCCACAACCAACGGCGCCCTCACACCCACCAGCCGCTAGATACCAACCGCCTAACAGACCGATGACATATAACCCTCGCTACCCACGCCAGGAGGACAACGAACAACGCTGCTTCCGGTGCAAACAGTTGGGTCACTTCAAGCAGAATTGCCCCATGAATGACAACACCAGGTCAAATTGGTCTCAACCTGGGTACCGCCCACCAGCAGCAGCCCATTGTGTAGACTCGGCTTGGGATCCCCAGGAGCTGGGTCAGGAAGAACCATTGGGCACCCCTTACGAAGCCCTCATGGTACAATCTGTTATTACGGACAACAGGGAACACCATTGTCAGCTGGTCATGGGCGACAGCCCTGAGCCGGAGGGGCCTTGGAGGGAGCTGGGCAGAAAGAGGCACCGCCAGCTACCCTCCAAGAAGAAGAGGTCCTGGAAGTCATTTAACCAGCGGACCTGGGAGGAGAAGAAGCGACTGGAAGAGATGGAATCGCAGCGGGCGTCCCAGATGCGGGCCGAGATGTTCGCCAAGGGCCCACCGGTGGCCCCTTACACCACCACCCAGTTCCTGATGATGAAGGACCACGTGGAGAGCCTGCAGGACATGAGCAAGCAGGAGCTGATCCGTGAGTACATAGAGCTGGAGGAGTACATAAGCCGCATGGAGGAGGAGAACAACCACCTGAGGTCACAGCAGGCTGACCCCCCCAGGCTCCATGAACTGGAGATGGAGAAGCTCCAAGAGGAGAACCGGCGGCTGCGGAGGGAGCAGGGGGTGGCTGACCTTATGGGGCTCTGAGTCCCCTTCCCCCCCCCGGACTCTGAGCACCAGTGCTACAGCATTTCAACAAATATAACTTTTTCTTTATATGAATCTCCTGTGATTGTCACTTCAGAGCCATAACCTGCCCCCTCCCATAGCGGGACACCTAGATGGCGGCGCACAGACCCATTCGCCGTCTTCACACTGACTTCTGGTGACTTTGCAGATCGCACAAAGACTTGGGGACTGACCGGCGTGTGATCTGACGACCCGGTGGCATACCCGAGTCGGAAGCAGTTACCAATGGAGGTCAGTCATGCCAAACGGAGTTAACCTCGGACTAAAAGCTCTGAACCCGTCAACCCTACTGGACCAGCGAAGGTCCAACCGGGTTTGCCGGAGCAGGGAGAAAAAGGGGGGCCATTGTGAAGGATATGTCAGTGTAAATCTCCCTGCTTGGTTAAATTGTGGGTTAGATGGATTCATGTGTTACAAGCTATTGACATGTTAATGACCCTTCCTCAGCCAGCTCCCTAGTTCAAATGGTAATTGATTTATTGTGTGTGGGAAGGAGACCGGCCTTACTGTTTACAATGATTAGAAGTGGCTCATGTTAATTATTCTGATTGCTTCATTGTGGTCAGGCTGTTACACCTAGTAATTAACTCCACTGATGTCTTTATCTAAAGAAACGTGTCTGCATGGTCGGCTCTGACTTGTCTCCTATAATCTGTATGGGAAACCCCACTGTGTGAGGGGGGCGTTCCTAACAGGCTGTAACCACATATAAGCTGAGTTTTTGTGTCAATAAAGTGTCTTGTTCTAGCAGTAAGCTTGTCTCATGTGTGGCTTTCTGGGCGATTCCAGGGATATCCCTCCTCGTGGAATATTGGGGTGATTTTCGTTATGGGAAGAAGGGAACGTTGACGGGGATATCATTCTAATACCGTCACAGATCCCATCTGACTTTTTCTGCTGGAAATTCTGACTGTGTGTACGCGGCTTTAGGCTTTTTTTACCAGCAGTAGGAAGGAAGTAATTTCTTATAAAAATGTATTTACACATTGTTATATTAAGTCAGGTTGGGAGCAGTAAAATCAAGAAAGTGATCTGTGTAAGTAGTAATTCTAGCCAAGGGGTTTTGTTTTGGGCACCAAGGTACATATTCCAATGAGGGAAATCCAGCCCTGAACAGGACATTGGTCACAGTAGACATTGACAGGAAACGGGAGAGGTTTTTGTCATGCAGAGCGGAACAGGTATAGAGAACAAAGGTTCGCTCTGCTGCATGCAGTCAGAGACAGATTTGTTGGTATCCTTCCACGAAAAAAGAACCCTCAATTTTCTCTAAAATAGTTTGAAACTGAAATTTGTATCCATCATTGCTTATTTCACGCTGATAAAGTTCAGACTTTGCTTTTCAACTAAATATTTTAAATAAATGAAAATGTCATGGACATCAGCCAACGGGTAGTTTGGTCCACTTTTCTTAAGAAGAGATGTTGTGCGTTCAACGCAAACTTTAACATAATAGCAGGCTGCCAGCCCAATCAGCTGTGGCTGTGAAAATCCTCACCCCACAGCTGCTCTTACGAAAGGGGCAGTGACGCTGATGACATTATAATATGCCTACATGGCCATATGCATTGTCTGTTAGGTCAATATCACCAGCATCCCCCCTTTAGGTGTAGCTTGTTGGTGGGGAGGATGCCACAGCTGATTGGGCAAGAAGCCGGTTGTCATATGACAGTTTTCCACGGTTTCTGATCAAACTTTACCTTATACCTGAGCAAAATGTTACAGCTGCCTCAGGTTTGAAGACTGCATGTCACCTTTTGTTACAAGATGTTCAATAGAATTATTATTAGAGCTCATGGAAGGCCAATTTCAAAATAGTCCAGTCTTTTGTTCTTAGGTGCTGTAGCTGTGTGATTTGGGCAATTATCCTGTTGAAGGACCCATGAACTATGGGGTAGAGAGAACTTTCTGACACTGGACAGCATGTTTTGCTCCAGAAAGATTTCATTTCAAGGCACCCCATGTCAGACAAAACATAACAGAACCTCCTTTATGTTTCAAAGTAGGCATGCTGTTCTTTAGTTTGAAAGCTTATTTTTTTTCATCTGGGAACATAAGAGGTCTTGCCAACAAAGCTCAAGTTTTCGCTTGATACATTGTGACTTGTCAATAAGCGATTTAGCAAATTTTAGCCTATTTTGTTTCAGGTTTTTCTTTCAGCATTGGAGTCCTCCTTCCTTTGAGCACACCGATCCTGAAAAAGTGATGGTTAGCGCAATACGACACTTGTACCTTGACCATGGGAATTACCATGTATTGAAAAATTCCTTGTCTACCATCTGAAATATTGTTCTGTTCAATTGGGTAAGGGAAAAGGGGGGGGGGGGGGCAAATTTCTTCTGGCCAAAGCCAGGGAGGTTCACTACACTCCCATGGACCTTAAATGTATTAATATTTACATCTGTAATCGCACAAATATCAAGCTGCTTTGAGGTCTTTAGCCTCTACTTTTGACATGCTAGTATATGCTAGTATATCATTTTCTTTTACCTCCCATAACAACTCTTTCTCTTTGTTGTCCCTGGTTCATGCTTGGTGCAATACACATGATACCAAACTTGGTCTACCAATTACAGAAAACTCATGGAGTATAATGAAATTTCAGACCAATTACTTATAATCATTTCTAGGGGTAGCAAGAAATCTGTTGAAGCCATTTCTGAATATCTTTGTAGGATAAACAATTTATTTATTTTCACACTTTCTTTACTTGATGACATAGCCATAGCTATATCACCTTCCGCCCCAGTAAAATATGGGTTTAAACGCATAAAGACGTGTATGCTTACATTATGTTTTTCCTGTTTCTTTAGGGCTTCATGCATGCGCTTACAAAAACAGTGTTAATGGCTCCAATGAAAACACTGTAGCTGCATTCATCATATCTGTAATTTAAAAATTCTTGTATGTACTTTTTTTTTTTAATGGCCGTGTGAATGACAAAAATCAACACCAATGATATGCAATAACCCATCAACATACAGAGCAGTCAAAACAAATATTTTGCTGGTGTGGATTACTCCTGGTTGATTTTTTTTTTTCTTATAGTATTAGTGAAGTCAAAAATGTGACTTTAGCCTAAAAGTAAAGCTATATATAAAGCGAAAAAAAATAAAAAGTCTTACCTGCAGGTGCCTTTGAGACATCTCAAACTTGCATCATTTAATAAATACTGGCATCGACTCAAGCCAATAACATAATTGGCACATGAGCAGTACTCTCTGCCTGCGCAGAACACAAAGTGCTGTGCCACTATGGCAACTCCAGTGTGCATGTACAAGTGAGACATCAACACAGCCTGGCAACTCAAACAACTGTGTGTGAATGAAGAACAGGTGAAGATGGATGTGCCTGCAGGAGTCACCGCATTCCACGGGGGGGGGGGGGTGCAGTTGGATAATATACAGTATCTCACAAAAGTGAGTACACCCCCTCACATTTTTGTAAATATTTTATTATATATATATTTTCATGTGACAACACTGAAGAAATTACACGTTGCTACAATGTAAAGTAGCAAAGTGAGACATCAAATATATATTATATATTTGATATTTCCTCTTTTTTAGTTTACTAACCCCTAACAAAAAACAATTGCAAAAAAAAAAAGCTTCCCTCATTGCAGGATGGTACATCATTTTCCGTCACACCTAAATTGGATGCAGCTCACAGCATGGGTCCAGTGCATCCCTGTCCTCCGTTTCAGAGACGTATCAGGCCTGAATTCAGACCTGAAACCCAGCCAAAGATGCACAGGATCCCTGTGCAATCCGCTCTGCAGCCGCCACAGAGCTGTGTGAACCAGCTCCATTGAGAGTCAGGCACACATTCCTGTCAAGCAAATTGGATGCAAGATATCCGCAATAGTGTGAACCCAGCCTTAAAGTGGATGTATACCCAGTGAACAGCCTCAGATGATACAGAGGAAACAAATCTCCCTACATAAGTTTTACATGTATATCTGGTGTCTTAAACTTTATATACTGTCAAGAAAGAGCACATTGTGTTAGATTTTTTTTTCTTCCTGGTTACCACTGCAGTGAAACCTGGGCATACAGCCAAGACAGCTGATCGGAGGAAAGGCACACCCCCCCCATCCTCAGAGGTAGAGACTTCCAGCTCTGTTTGTTGAATAGTTCAGCTCAGTGCTAATTTATAGCACCCATCCCAACACAAAAACTCCAGCGGCTTTCATCATATGTGATGGAGAACTTGCCAGGAGTTATCAGGCAGATAACAGAAGAATGAAGCAGGAGACCGCTATGGGGCTTAGTGCTTTGAAGAGATAAAACACCACAGATATATGTGCCCAGCTCAAATTTCATGAATCGGGTTTACATCCGAATTTCCTATTAAACATCCCTGTTTCGAACAGAGATAGTTTAAGTCCAAGTCCATGTTAAGGCACAGACTATTTTCCCAATATCCCAACACCTCTCCTTCAAAAATCTGAGAAATCGCCTTCGCTCTAGTGATGTGATCAGTGGGCCCTTCAGGACTCTTTAAGCCAATGGAAGAGTGACTGTGTTCTGCCAAATTTATTCTCTCAAGACACTGTGGCCAGTCAAAGCACCTGGGGGTGGGGTGAGACGTGGCCAGCCCAAACCGGCACTAAGAAAGGTTATTAGCAGTAATATGGTATTGGATAATGCTATATTATGTTTAGGTCCCTTTTGGTCTTCCATAGAGCTAAAGTGAAAGGCAAGCATGACTAATACAACATTTAGCCTGTGTGTAAATGGCAGAAAATACCATACACCCTCAGTTTATATTAGGGACCCCTCTACTAGTATGCCACAGTCCATTCCACATTGCCAAGAACCACTTCAAACCAGAGAAAATATCTAGAAAACCAGATAAAAGAAGGTAAACCATGGAGGAAAAAAATAATTCTGGTGGTGATTGGTTTTCTCTAATCACAGGAAAATTATACAGAACAGAGTGAATCAGAAAAAGGCTGCACTGTGGCCACTAGATGGGAGTGGGTGACCATAAGAAATACGTATTCACTAGGATCATCAATCAGCTCAACCTAGGAGGCCATCATTCCCTCCGTGCAAATGAACAACATTTGCCCTGGAGAGATAATAGCCCAACACCACTCCCACCCACCCAAACAGAGCAAATATACAGGCAGATTCAAAGGGAAAATAGCCCTTCCCAATTTCTGTAACAATCTTCAACGGAAGATGAGCTTTTTTTTTTTTTTTTTATATATATACACAACTAGTTAATTTAATGCATAATAGAACCTTGTCACTTTTGTGGGTCAGTAAATGTGTGCAATTTAGGTTAAAAAAAAAAAAAAAAAAAAAGTTAATTTTGTCTACAAATTCTCAGAGAACAGCAGCGACAGGGCCCTCTAGTGTTCTGCAATTCTTAAGGCACACGCTGAGTTTAGCCCATGTGGAATCCCAACTGTCTACAAAATTAACCATGTATGTAATAGATTAAAAATGGATAATCCCTTTATTTCATATTGCAACATGAGAAGTATTAACAATACACACTCAGAAATTCAGGAAAGGTAAACAAATACATTCGGGTATAGTCTGCCTGGTGTGACTCTCCCCTACATGTAAAATGATGCAGAACAAGGGAAGTCTTATGGTAGACTTAAAATTTCTCTCATTAAAAAAAAAAACTGAGCAGTAAATTGTATACTTATGAGATCAGCCTGAATAAAACTATGTGTTCTGTGATCAGGGAAATGTTCACTCCCTGCTATTTCAGTATCACTTCTGCCCATGTGCCTTGAGTATAGGAACTCAAATAAAACAAGAGTATTGACAAATGCGTAGGGAAGACTTTGGATTGTCTATTTAAAATGTTTACTTCATATGCAATTATTATTCTTATTTTAAGTGCACTTCCACAAGCTTATATTTTCTTTAGGGTACAACAAATGATCTAGTTTTTCTGACAACCCACCATCTACCACAAACAGTTTGGCTGAAAAATGCACTTCTCAGTAAACACATGTTGAAATAAAAAGTTTAAAACAGAGCTAGATTCTACCCCCCCCTCTTTTCACAGACCCAGATATAAGATATTCT
This sequence comes from Rana temporaria, assembly GCF_905171775.1. Lineage (NCBI taxonomy): Eukaryota > Metazoa > Chordata > Amphibia > Anura > Ranidae > Rana > Rana temporaria. The sequence goes on along the minus strand of NC_053490.1, from coordinate 210,018,792 downwards.
AATGAAACACAGTATACCTTACAAGACGTGAAGACAACAAAATTGTGAAATTTTTTTTTTTTTCTTTTTTATCTTTAATTTGTATACTTTTTTTGTGCTGTGGCTAAAGGAAAGAGTTTGCAAGGCTGTAGTATAACATTCCAAGTACTCCCTTCCATCTTTATTGACTACATTGTCACAGACACTGCGAGGGGCTAGAACAGCAGCAATCGCATCACACCGTTTTCCAAGAATTCAAGTTTTATAAAGCAAACTGTATTAAAAAAAAAAAAAAAAAAAAAAAGTAAAAGAAGAAAAAAAAAAAAAAAAAAAAGAAAAAGGAAAGAAAAATACAATTCCTGATTTGAGTAGATGCAGGGACATGAACTGAAGCATTTAATTGAAAGTTAGTCTGCAAAATGATAGCATATATCATGAAGAGTATCGGTCGTCAATGACTCAAAATAGGCTCAAATTCTAGCAGTATTAAACACGAGCAAAAGTGATTTAACCCTTAAAATAAATATTCAGGAAAACCTCTCTGTACATAATTGTGAAAGATTGTACAACACTTTCACTCTAGGAGCAGGGAAAAGAAAAACTTTGTTCGTATAAGCAGCAGAGATCTGCTGTTCCAGCCCATTGTCCCAGCAGAGAAGGAAGGTACACATACAGTTGACTACACGTAGCTCACTATCTTATGGCCTTTGTGGACAGGGAAAACATATCAACTGTTATCCCTTTTAATAAGCTTTCTTTGCCTTTTCATTTTACAGCATGCCAAATCCTTTGGCATAAGTGATAGCCTTTAGTAATCGCTCTTTCAGCTTTTCTTTGCTTAAGTACTCCGGAAGTAATAGGACATTAAAGCATGTATGAGATGTTGGTAACCTGTAGAGGACATTCAAATAAAAATCATTACAAACCATAGCAGCATGTTCTATGTCATATCAAATACAGGATAAGAGACTATTTTGTCACACATGCAAGATATAAATCTACTTGCAGCTCTTTACATACAGTACATTCAAATGGGAAAAAAAATCAAATAAAAATCTTTTGTAGGACCCTTTACCATGTTTCATGCATCAGCAATGCATGAAGGCCAGTCCATGATAAAGCCTACTACCAGCATGCCTCAGTTTTGTAGCAAAGCCATACTGGCAACATGACCATAAACACAGAGGGATGGTCCTATGTCCCTCAATGGACTCCAAGAAAAGTATTATACAGTAGGTACTTAATGGACACTGGCAAAAAAAAAAAAAAACAACAACTGTAGACCAGCTCAGGATAAACCCTCCCACTGCCAGCATGCCTCAGATTTGTAAGTGTCCTAGAAGGATGGGCATTATTCTGCAGCTCTTCTGTGTTAAAGATGAACTTAAATTTTTTGCCATCACATTTTTCCCCCCCTTTAACCAGCACTCTTCTCTACTGGAGCTTTGTCTCTTCCATTGCAACTCCTTGGCATGGTTATCCTCAGTCTGGCTTTGAGTACCACGTCCAGACACCGATGGACTGGTGTTGTGGGGGAAAACTTGGAAGGGATCTTTGGCACTGGGTTCTGCAATGATTATTTTCCAGTGACTCAGTTCTGGTAAAGGTTGGCTGTGAAGTGCTTTCCAGGTCCAGAGCCGTACTGCCTCAGAGTTTTCTCTAAAGACACAATTAGGCCTGTTTTGCACAGGTTTCACCTTGTGTTAGAGCAGTGTGAACAGCAAGCTTTTACAAAGCATTTGCAGAACTTTCGGCAAACTTTGTTGAAGCTTTTAAAGCACCATTCAGCTCCACTTTGTAGATGTTGAAAAGAGACCCAATGGGAGTGCCGATTGCCACTTTGAACAAGAAACTAGCAGGCTTTCAACATTGTAGTGTAGTGCAAAAGCTTGCTAGCAGCTTCTTTGCAGTGTCAACCAGCACTCCCATTAACATCTGTGTAGAACATGTCCAAACAAGAGATGAAGGGTGCTTTAACCACTTGCCGACCGGCTAACGCCAATATACGTCAGCAGAATGGCGCGGCTGCGCAAAGCAACTTTCCAATTCAGCCCAGAAGGATTTTCCCCCTTAATGACCAGAGCATTTTTTGTGATACAGCACTGCGTCGCTTTAACTGACAATTGCGCCGTCATGCAACATTTTGGAGGCATTTGATCACCTATGTGATTTTTATATTCTCCGCTAACAAAAAAGACCGGAAATTTTTAGGGGAAAAAAAAAAAAAAAACAAACACACACACACACACACACACAATTTTTACCTTCTGATATAATACATAGCCCAAAAAAATTATACATAAAAAAAAAAAACACACACACAAACAAGAAATTTAGTTATCAGTTTAGGCAGATATATATTCGGCTCATTTTTTGGTTTGCACAAAATTACAAACTACGGCATAGATTTAGGGACTTTTTTTTTTTACAATCTGCAAATGGGTTCGCTGTACAGGTATGTCAGTTTGAGAGCTGACCCGTCGCAATATACTTGCGTTTTCATATGTAGACGCTACTCACGTATACGTTTGTTTCTGCACGGGAGCTTAGTGGGAATGTGTCACTTTTATTCCTATTACAGTACAAGGAATGTAAACATCCCATGTAATAGAAAAAGAAAAAAAAAAGCATGACAAGACCTCCTATTTACACTTAAATGCAATAAAAAAAGAAGAGAAGGTCTCTTTAAGAGCTATGGGCACAAGTGACGTTTTGACCTCACTTTCGCCCTGCAGTGTTATGGAGGCCATCTTCCCATCGCTCAGTTCCATAGTCAACACAGAAGAGGATCGCTCTCCCGCCACCGATAAACGTGATCTTGCGGTGAATGCGCCACAGAGTCCACTTTTATCTGAAAGCAGACTGCCAGATGAAGAAGGGGATACAGCTAGCTGCTGCTACAAGAACGATATCCCTCTTCAAAGGGATTTTGATGGTGGGCGGTCCCCGTAAGTGGTTAAAGCGCACATACATCAAACCTTGTTTTTATTTTTTTGCTGTTTTTGTGTCCTACTGGGGAGATCTGTCACTTCCTATACCTCCTTAAGACAATTGTCACTGAACATTTATCCTCGTCTCTTGTAATGGATTTCCCTTTCTGTCCCAGTGACAATGGTCACCAGGACAAAAAATAAATAAAAAAAATTTAACAATTATACCCAAACTTGGTTACAGAAAACATAAAAACAAACAAACAAAAAAAAACTCTTAATTATTCTCATTTCGCTTACCTGTCAGTGTCTGGGCCATTTTTGGCTATGATCATCTTTAGTTTACCTAGTCCTCCCACAGGAGCTCTGTCTGTGCCAGTTGTAAACTGCAAAAACAATCTTTTCTGCTCTTCGGTAAAGGAATATACAATGTCCCAGAATTCCCTTAAAGGACAGGAAGGAAAAAAAAAAAAAAGTAGAAGATGAAAACATAATTTCCTCCCAGGTTCTGTAAATGAAACCGTATCATATGGGGAAAGAAAGGAAAGGAAATAAAAAGCAGTATTTACCAAAATGTTACCGTTTCCGTCTTTCAGATGAACTGTTGGGGGGGGGGGGGGGGGGGATTGTGCTTCATTTTTAGCCTGAAGCTATGACAAATACCCTACTTCGGCAGCTGTGGGCATCAACTTTGCTAAAATTCAGTTCAACCCAACAATTGACCCTTCTAGCATCTGCACAATGTCACCTTCTAGGAACAGATTTGCCATAGCATATGGCCTTCTGCGGCTCATAATTTCAAAATAAGGGATAAACCTTGACATTAAAGTAGAACTGTTGTCACACATATGAGACAGAGAGCAGCCCTATATTTGCCTGCAATAGCGGCAACAGTTCTGTGCCAAGAACGCGCGCCTTGCGTGCTCCCGGAGGCTCACTAGAAACCAGGGCTGTGGAGTCGGTAGATAAATGTTCCGACTCCTCAGTTTTATGTACTTCCGACTCCGACGTATTAATATGCAAATGTGTTTTATACATTCCTTGAGGGAAAGAAACGCAACCTACCACAGGACTACTGGCTGGGAAGCCAACAGTCTGTCTTTTGCTTAAACTGTGCAATACAGTAAACACAATCAAGTGGCTGGATAGTAGCAGCAGGCATAAACATCAGGAACAGGATTTTTACCAGTTCAAAAAATACAAACCACATTATTTGGTTGTTTTAGAACAAAAACAAAGCTTATCTATAATGAATCAAAAACAAAATCTGTAAAACCTAGAAATGGTTTATATTAATCTTGAAATGTAGTTATAGGCTTAGCAAATGCAAATCAATTCAATGTAGAGTTCTAAGGAAGAGAATTGCCTCTGCCAGATCCTCTTTCATAGAAGCTCTTAAGTCAGACTTTATTATTTTTAGGGCTGAAAATAATCTTTCGACACTGACTTGGGTGGGTGGCATTGCAGTAACTATTCTGGCCACATCACCAACGATCTCTGGATAAACAAGGATGGCTTCTTCAACAGTAAGTTTTGATGAGCGATCATACCTTTCAAACTTCTTTTAGTGCTTTATAAAACTCCTGTTGGAATTTTTGTATTTGGACACTTAGGCCCCGTACACACGAGAGGATCGATCCGCTGGAATTGATCTGCGGACCGGCTCCAGCGGATAGATCCCCTGGTCTGTACGATCCAGCGGATCTGTTTCCGCTGATTTTTGTCCCCGGGGATTGATTTCCAGCGGATCAAAATTTCTTGACATGCCAAGAAATCGATCCGCTGGAATCCATTCCAACGGATTGATCCGCTGGTCTGTACAGACTCACCAGATCAATCCGTCCGAATCCATCCCCCGTCGTAATGATTCGCCGCATGCGTGGAATTCCTTATGACAGCGTCGCGCACGTCGCCGCGTCATCATCGCGGCGACGGCGCGACACGTCACCGTGGACAGAATTCCGCTGGGATTTTGATCTCATGGTTAGTACAACCATGAGATCAAAATCCGCCAGAGGATTTATCCGCGGAAACGGTCCCCCGGACCGTTTCCGCGGATAAATCCTCTCGTGTGTACCCGGCCTTACTGGTTCTCCAACATGCGTTCCCTGTAAAAGCAGAACACAACACTATGGAAAGTATAAGTATTGCAGCTCCTAATTGTGCTTTGCGTGCCATATAGTGAAGCACATGAAAAGCATGCTTCTTCACGGTCACTTAACGTGTTCGTTTTGCGGTTACGTGAGGCACTGCATGCATTGGTCTTTATTCTTACAGTAGAGAAGTTATTAATTATAACTTTTTGTGAATTGGGACATTTAAACTTGCTTTTTTTTTTTTTAATTCCAATCTAAATTTAGTAGGAGTCGGAGTCGGAGCATTGTTTGCCGACTCAGATTCCAGGTACCCAAAATTTCCCCCGACTCCGACTCCACAGCCCTGCTAAAAACTTCAGTTTTCCGTGACTTTTAAACACGGCAGTCACATGGCCATAAACCCGGTCCTGCCTCCCAAATTAGCAAATCCCTCAAAGAGCCGGCGGCAGCCGGCGCCAAGGGGTTAATCTATCAAATACTAAAAAAGTTTTCAGTTGCGGTCTGTAATGGAAAGTCTATTTAGAGCCGTATAAAGGAGATAGGAGAAGAAAGGAGGAAGAGTCACTCCTCTGCTTTATCTAGGGTAACTTGAACATAAAAGCAGGTTATTTTCAGATGATTCTTGTCAACATACAGGTAGCAGTCAGAAACGGGTAAATATGAAATATTCATCTGCAATATTTGATATTTACCCACAAAAAAATAAAATAAAAATACTTTAACTACAACCTTCCCCAGCCCATAGACTTCACAAGTCTGGGAGCCAAGGTGTGGCTATACTATCCACAACAACAAAGTTTATATTCATATGCAAGCACTCCGATTGCTTTTTCTACAGCTTTCCTTATTCTGCCTCACAGGTAAATACATATACACTCACCGAATAATTTGAGAGTCTCTTGTGTAGCCCCCATCATACTCTGTTGTCTCTTTAAGCGCCTGAAAATCCAAGTTCTGTGAAGAAAACATGCAGTTAATAATAAACTTCCCAGGCCAGAAAATGGAGCAATAGGAAACAAGGCACTGGAAAAAAAGTAAATCCCTTACCCTACTTCCACAGATTAGAAGTTCTATTTCCTCCGGTCTAAACAAATACTTTAATGGGGACTCATTGGTAACCATGTGAAACCCCCTTCTGAAGGCTTTAAACTGTTTATCCACAGACTTATTCAAAATATGATCTGTATAGAGACTAACGAACTCCTAAAAAAATAAATAAAAAATAAATGAAAATACTTAAAATAAAAACCCAAATACTTGTGTAATATTTGTGAACTGTATAATCAGAAACAATATGGGTAAATCTGAAATCCAATCTAGATCGGCTATTGAAAAAGTAAACATGTCTGACAGGCAGCAACTGCATACTGAATAGCAACGTTGGAAAAGGTCACCATATGACACTGCGTGGTGCGGTTTTTATGTTTGTCTTTGTTGATCCCTCCCCTGCACAATATGCTCAGGAGCCATATCTTTGACATTTGGAAATACACACGTATGAAGATACCCGATAAAGATCTGGCAGCCCAACTTCTGGCAAGGATTTCCAAGTGTGCGGCGGCTTTACAGCATAGCCCTCTTTTCACGCCTGTCTGGGATGTTACTGCACTCATGTAAGCATGTGGTACATCATGTGTTGCGTTAAGTCACCCATTTATTCTGAATGGGCTGCCAAGCCCTGGTGGACACAACAGGACACTTTTTTTTAAACACACCATACCATAACACACAGATGGTTTGCTTCTTAGCATTGTACTGTGCCAAAACAGGCTTGAAAATGAATGGCACAGCAGCTGATTGAACATTAACAGTAACATGAAATTAAATTTTAAAATAATGCACAAGTTATGAAGCTAGACTAAGAGCACCAACATTTCTGAATATAACGACAAGAAAACATACAGAGAACAATCTGCAACAAGATTTTTCACATCCATTAAAGTGATTGTAAAGTTTTGTTTTAAAAAAAGAATAAACAAAAAAATGTTATACTTACCTGCCCTATGTAATGGTTTTGCACAGGGCAGCCTGGATCCTCCCTTTCGAGTCCCTCTTCTGTACTCCTGGCCCCTTCCTCCTGTCAAGTGCCCTCACAGCAAGCTGCTTGCTGTGGGGACATTCAAGTCGAGCTACAGCTCCGTGTCCCCATACAGACACGGAGCTGCCGTTTGGCCCCACCACCCTCTCTCTCCTGATTGGTTAACTGTGATTGACAACCGTGGGAGCCAATGGCACTGCTGCTTTGTCTCAGCCAATCAGGAGAGTCCTAGCCGGCCGACCGAGGGGCTGCATTTAAAAAACTTCTGCCTTTACAACTCCTTTAATAAAGTTAATACAACAAATCAGGACAGTGCGCATTTTAAGTGACCTGTTAAGATAGCAAAGTAATCCAAAAAATCATACCTTTCTGTTTTCATTTGTAATGGGAATTGTATCTCCATTCTCCTTTAAGTCATGCATTAAAGGATTTCCAAAAAGATCATTTTGTGATATCTGAAAAGTTATCATCATGTCGTCCTCAACACTGCCCTCATACTCCAACAGTTCTTTTAAACTTTGGTACAGGACCTGTAAAAAGTTACGTCATTCAGTAAGGTTTATCAAATGAGAGCATGTACAACTGGTGAGAAAGGTCCTTAAAACGGTGGCACACAGGCTTACAGGTAACTTATTTGGCCATTTTTGATAAATCAGCAGCGGCCGATTATTATCCAAATTAGGCCGATATTTAACACTGACCGCACCCACAAGTGTTCCTCCTCCACACTCAGCTGGGCGCTTGATGCTTGCCGAGTCGCTGAGGGTGTGAAACTGATGCGTAACTGAATTCAGAGAGAGGAGCGGTCAAAATTGAGCTTGATGTTGGAGGTGGGCAGGACCCAGCAGCTATCAAACACCAGCCAATGGGATTGGATCTGGGCGGGCCACTACATGTAACCAGTGCCATCTGTACTGAGGACATCAAGTGTGTGATAGAGTGACAGGAGAAAGCAGGGAGAAGTGGCTGATGCTTTTTATTTTTTTTTTTAATCGGCCTAAAATATCGGCCACAAAAATTGGCATCATATAATCTGTCATTGGCCGCCCCAATTTCTAAAATTGTTATTTCATTGGAGTGTTGTGAAAATGCTTTTAGATTACACTTACAGGGTGAGAGTCTGTCAGATCACGAAATGTTCCTTTTTTTCCCATCAATTTGCGATAAACAACCATTGGAAAATGCACATCTAGGATGCAATTGTTGTATATTGCCAAGCCCAGAACAATTCCAATGAGGGTAAATTGTCCTTCAGTCTCATACGAAGATGGGTTGAACCAAAAGAATTTTGTGGACTCATCATATGTAAACATGCCTGCAGGAAGGAAAACCATAGAATACAGGGCATTTATTATTGGAATTAAAAATACACATTTATACGTTTAAGCTCGTAATATTGTGGAATCAGACCAGAACAAGTATGCAGGGAAGGTTATCCAACTCCCTGATCTGCATACTTATTCTAGTTTAGTAATTTATAAAAGTACCAAAGCCAGCAAGTCAACACAACAGCAATGGCAGTCCCTACAGTTCTCCCATGACAATATTACTGACAATGCCAATAAATCTGCCTTGCATACCAGTGGATAAGTATCTGAAAAAATTAAGAATAATCCTTTGGTTCATGAAAACAAATACATGGCCAGGGTAGGTAAACTGCTAAACTACTAAATCCCAACAAGGATAGGTCCATCCGTATGCCTTTTGCAGGTCAGCGTCAAACCAATAAAGCCATTAGATTCCTGCAACAGCCAGGCAAGTAGCATTTTCAAGTGATCATGAATAAGAGCCTCTCTACAGGATTCCTTTAAAGTATGTCAAGGCAAAATGAAAATGCATACATTTCTTTATCATACATTAAAATACATAGGATAAGTCAGGGGTTGACAAATTTGCTTGGAATCTAGGAGCCAGCTAAAAGGGTTAGGAGCCAGAAAACGCACCCCGTCCTGATGAGCTTGCGCGCAGAAGCGAACACATATGTAAACAGTGTTCAAACCACACATGTGAGGTATCGCCGCGATTGGTAGAGCCCTCCTCTAACTCAAAACATGCAACCTGTAGATTTTTTTTTAAACGTCGCCTATGAAGATTTTAACCACTTAAGGACCAGCCCATGTACATATACGTCCACAATATGGCACGTACAGGCACATGGGCGTATAGGTACGTCCTCCCCTATTAGCGGGTGGGGGGTCCGATCGGGACCCCCCCCGCTACATGCGGAGGTCGGGTCCGCTCGGGGAGCGATCCGGGACCACGGCGCGGCTATTTGTTTATAGCCGCTCCGTCGCGATCGCTCCCCGGAGCTGAAGAACGAGGAGAGCCGTGTGTAAACACGGCTTCCCCGTCCTTCACTATGGCGGCGCATCGATCGCGTCATTCCCTTTATAGGGAAGACACGATCGATGACGTCATTCCTACAGCCACACCCCCAAACAGTTGTAAACACATACTAGGTGCACCCTAACTCCTACAGCGCCACCTGTGGTTAACTCCCAAACTGCAACTGTCATTTTCACAATAAAGAATGCAATTTAAATGCATTTTTTGCTGTGAAAATGACAATGGTCCCAAAAATGTGTCAAAATTGTCCGAAGTGTCCGCCATAATGTCGCAGTCACGAAAAAAATTGCTGATCGCCGCCATTAGTAGTAAAAAAAAAATAAAAAATAAAAATGCAATAAAACTATCCCCTATTTTGTAAACACTATAAATTTTGCGCAAACCAATCGATAAACGCTTATTGCGATTTTTTTTTACTAAAAATAGGTAGAAGAATACGTATCGGCCTAAACTGAGGAAAAAAAATGTTTTTATATATGTTTTTGGGGGATATTTATTACAGCAAAAAGTAAAAAATATTGCTTTTTTTTCAAAATTGTCGCTCTATTTTTGTTTATAGCGCAAAAACTAAAAACCGCAGATGTGATCAAATACCACCAAAAGAAAGCTCTATTTGTGGGGAAAAAAGGACGCCAATTTTGTTTGGGAGCCACGTCGCACGACCGCGCAATTGTCTGTTAAAGCGACGCAGTCCCGAACTGTAAAAACACCTTGGGTCTTTAGGCTGCATATTGGTCCGGGGCTTAAGTGGTTAAAGGGTAAAAGTTTGTCGGCATTCCACGAGCGGACGCAATTTTGAAGCGTGACATGTTGGGTATGAATTTACTCGGCGTAACATTATCTTTCATAATATAAAAAAAAATGGGGATACCTTTACTGTTGTCTTATTTTTTAATTAAAAAAAGTGTAATTTTTTCCCAAAAAAGTGTGCTTGTAAGACCGCTGCGCAAATACGGCGTGACAGAAAGCAACGATTTTTTTTGCCCACCTTTTAAGCCAAGTCGCCAGGACACTATTTCTAGTCGCCATGGCGACCTGGCGCCCGGGATTTGTCGAGCCCTGGGATAAGTTATTCAGATGCATTTGGAAAATTGGACACCGGCAATCAAAGCTGTATAGCCTATTATAAACCAAAACCACCCCACGTGCCAGTATTTCACTATTGTCCTAAAAGAACGAACATCTTTTTTTTTCCTGCAGGGGGAAGCAAACACTCTTACTTTTTCTCAGCATTGTTTTTTCTTCTAGAAAGCTTTTTCAGTTTCTGCAGAGCAAATAGGGGCTCATTTTGCAGCTCTGTAAATCGGTTGAACCTCGGCATAGCCTTGGAGGCTGCACCCAGTATCTATTACTACCTGTGCACCCCTACGGAGTCTGTCCTGCCTCCCTTTGGGTTGTCTTACTACACATGTGCATGCTATTTTCCAGAGCATGCTCAGGCCTTCTCAGCCTTCCCATCATCCCCTAAGCCGCACTCACACCACAATCCTCCAGGATGTTGACTTGTGTTCCCTGCTGCCCTACAGCAAGTTCACAGCCAGCATTACCCTTCCTGCTTCTGTGGCGTACCCCTTTTGGGTTTACACACGAGTCCCCGTCTCCAGACTTAATTCAAAAATACAAGGACACCATTTTGATCCTCATCTTAAAAGTCCACAGCCTGTATAAACTTTCCATTATACGCACTACTGCAACCTGGTTTTATACAGTGACTGGCCTGATCCATAAAAAAATCTTTAACTCTTGCCCATCAATGCTATTGAGGTTTGGGGATCCTGTGTTGTAAATCATGTGTTGACAAGATTGACAATTCCTGTAGCGGGCATCTCACGTTTAAAGAGCTTGTGGATAAAAGGCTAAGAAGAGGTAGAAGAGAACATGGTTTGCCCAAGTAAAAGAAAAGGCTAAGCCTCGAGAACTCTAAACTTCAAAATAATAATAGTTTCTCTCAAGGTCCAACTAAGGTAAGCCTGGAACTCTCCATTTCCACAGTAAATCCTGAACTCCCAAATTCTCCAAATCCACAAGCAAATCCTCCTCACAATAAGGTGCCTTCAATTCTCAAAATGGAGGAACATCTGTGAGGCCACCTAGTCCCAAGACATTTCAGATTTTTGGGTGCAGAATGTGGTATTCATAGGCTAAAAGCCAGAACTTTAAACTCTGCCTCCACCCCACCTTATGTTGTTAAATAATTTGCCAACATCCCCACAAGGACTAGCATAACTTTACACTGCTCTGGAGCAGCTCCTCACTCTAGGGGCCATAACCATCAGACAATGTAAGCTGTCTCAATCTAGTGCCTCAGCCTACTTCCTGTGTTTAGGCTCTATGAATGGCACTCGGCTGCAGTGTGCAGCCAGACTAGGGGTCATTTCAGCTGGTCTACAGTAACAGTGATAAATTGCTGCACAGCTTTGCCCAGTAACAATGGCTGCTCCATGTTGCAAGTGCACTGCGGGTTAATGGTGCATTTCACAACCAAGTTCTCATCATACAGACTCAACTCTTAAGTACACTCCTCCAATGTTGTCAATATGGTAAATTACGTTTTTCTTGTTTCTTTGAGCCCTTGTTACATCTGAGGTGGCTTGAGTACTTACCCTTTGTACAGTTGAGCTCAAAGGTTTGCATACCCTGGCAGAAATTGTGAAATTATGACTGATCATGCCAAAAAACAAACCGTCTTTTAGCCCCACTTGCCGACCATCTGCCGTCATACTGCGGCAGGTCAGCATGGTCCCGCAAGCCGTCATAGCTGTACATCGGCTCCTTCCTACGATCTAGGAATCACGACCCGTCATCTCCTATAGTCAGTCCTCCCCCCCCCCACAGTTAGAACACACACTAGGGAACACAGTTAACCCCTTGACTGCCCCCTAGTGTTAACCTCTTTTCCCTGCCAGTGACATTTACACAGTAATCAGTGCATTTTATAGCTGAAGTGGTTAATTATTTTCATTGAAGCGCTGCACTTATTTGAGGTTAGGCTTCGGACCACTGAATGCACCTGACCCCCAAAACCAGGCTCGCTTTGGCCTGGTGGCTCACAAGTCCAGCCCTGAAGTTGGGCATATGGATCCCTCCAATAGGCCCGGAAGGTGCTCACAACATATTCCAGCCTGTTGGCTGGAGGGAAGTCCTGGAATTGGGTGCCCAAAGGAAGCTGGTCTCCCCATTAACATTCTAGAACTCAGAGTGATTCAGTTATTGCTTCAACACTAAACCTCTTAACTGCAAGGTCATCTGACCAGGATTTAGTCAGACAACGCCAGAGCAGTGGCTTACATTAACCATCAGGGAGCAACCTGAAGTCTTGCATTCCAAGGATAAGCCAATCAGATTCCAGCTTGGTTGGATCTTCATTCCGCTGTGCATATACCAGATGTTGGGAATAGGCAGGTGGACAGTCTCCATAGTCAACATCTAAACTCAGAAGCATGGCTTCTTCACCCAGGGTGGTTTCAAGACCTCCGTCTCAGGAGCATAACTCTGGACAAGCCCACTGGCTTACAGGTTCAACAAGCTGAGCAAGTTTGTCTCCATGTCCAGGAAAAAAAATCTAGTCTTCACAGCGGATGGTTTGGTGACTCCATGGGATTAGTTAAACTTGACCCACACCTATTCTGCCTCTGAAAACGCATTCCTAGTCTGCTGTGCAGGTTCAGGGCACTACTGTGTTTCTCATTGGTCCGTACTGACCAATGTGGACCTTGTCAGACTCCTGGCAGACTCTCTGTGGACCCTTCAAGATTGTCTGGTTTCTTCGGTTCCACCTACTGGTTTACCACTCTGCTTCCTGGTTTCTGGCTTAAAGACCCGACTGCTGAAGTCCAGGTCTTTGAGGACCAGGGTCTACCCACATCATACCTAAACTCTTGAAAAGTCTATCATTGTACTTGGAAAGCATATTTCTTATGGCGCAAGGCAAGAAGATTTTCTGTGGGAAGAATCCTATTTTTTCTCCAGTGCGGTCTGGATTAATATTTAGCATTGTGTACCATCAAAAGGTCAAGATTCGACCCTAGTGATTCTGTGCTTTATCCCTTTAAGCACACTACAAAAAAGTACAGAAAAAGAACTGTTGACGTGTCTGCTCCTCCACAGATACTGATGGCTAGCAGCAGCTGCCCCCGGTTCTGTTCACATCCATCTGTAAGCAGGAACCCCACTGATAATGGATGACTCCTTCATCCAAGGACATGGTGGCCCCGCTCCTTAAATTATAATTGCTGCATTCTTTTGCATACATTTCAGTTGTCAGCAGGAGAATCACGCTGACAACTGAGCCAGAAGGTATTAGTTTTAGGTTTCAGTACTCGTGAAAATGCACCAATACTTGTGTAAAATGCCTAGTATTGGCACAGATACCAGTATCGGTGCAACCCTACTTTCGAAGGAACAGTTCCGACAGTTGGCATTCCCTAAATGAGGGGTGCCCAACCAGTGGCCTGCGGAGCCCTCTGATGTGGCCCGCGACCTCCTGCTCTGGGATGGAATAAAATGGAATACCGTTATTAAAAGGTAAGTTTATTACTATAATCTGTGTATATATGGGCATATCTGTTCTGCAGTGGTTACTGTGCTTCTTGCAAACTGATTCACAAGTGCAGAGAAGTGCACCTGTGGGTTACCTGCACTGAGCCATAGACTTCTCTTACCTGCAAGTTTGGTGTGCTGAACGTAGAGTGGGCTCTATAGAGCCGAGTGGTCTGCCATCCACCCGCTCTGCTCATTACGGCCTGCAACCGGTTACCAAGTCGCTTAAGTGGTCCTCGCTCTTCAAAAGGTTGGGCACCCTGCCCTAAATGTTCCATAAGGAATAAATAGGGTGATAGAGGACAGGCCAGCCTTGACTCATTTAGAATTGTAAAGTGGTCTCGGTAGTCCATTTACTCAGAATCTGGCAGTCGGTAGAGAATAAAGGGCCACGGTCTTATCAACAAAGTTCAAACATTCCCATAGACACTCTTAAACCTTGTGGACGGCATTCCCAGAAGAATTGAAGAGTTTATAGCTGCAAAGGCTGGGTCAACTCAATATTAAACCCAACGGACTAAGACTGGGATGCCATTAAAGTTCATGTGCATATAAATACAATCCCAATACTTTTGGCAATATAGTGTGTATATACAGTATTTGTGCACAATCAATTGATTTGAAGGTTATTTGATTGGTATTCGGTGTACCCAAATCCCAAGTAAAAAAGAAAATGCATTAAATCACTTACCTATATCAGGGTTAAATATTTCTTCCACAACTAGTTGGAAAAACTCTTTGGATACTCCTCCTTCATCTACCCCCTGCTCCCCCTCAAACTCCACATACAGCTGCTTTTTCAGGTCTGCTGGGTTTTCCATGGCAATCATTTCTAGCTAAAGGAGGAAAAAAGAATTTTAAAAAGTCAACGCTGCAGCTTCTTTTTTAAATGATCAACCATTGTGTCTTCATGCATTTCTAGCCCACTTTCTTTACAGCTGAATGGCTTCTATTGTTGGTGAAATATATTTTGCCTTATCTATCCTCTGATGCCATTTTAGGTTGAATTCCTCTTTTCACTGTATCTTGTTTGATAAAAATAAGCGAGGCATGGAACATTTCACAATTTTTGTAGAAAAAACAAAACAAAACACCGAGCAAAATTTTACACATATCAAACAGGGTAATTAAGCTGTTAGGCTGGGTTCACACTACGATTTTCCCGTCCGTCAGCCGCATACGATTTATATGAAAAACCGTATGCGGCTGAAACGGACGGGAACGTATGGAACCGCACATATGTGCGTTTTCCATTGACGTGAATGTTAAAGAAAAACGTATGCGTTTGCCATACTGTTTTAAAAACGGCCGCAAAACCGTGGTTGAACACGGTTTTGCGTACGTTTAAAAAACGTTTTGCCAGCAAATCGTACGCACCCGGATGCATCTGAGTGCATACGATTTGCAATGCATCGTCTATCTATACGTTATCCCGTCCGGGCCCGTACGTTTTCAATACTGAAATCGTATGCGGCTGACTGACGGGAAAATCGTAGTGTGAACCCAGCCTTATTTGGGCAGACAGCTAGAGAGATGTTAAAAGAAAAACTTATGTCAAGGAAAGCATAATGTGCAAAATTATATCTTAGAAATAATAAGGCTACACAATTTGAAATGGATTAACCGATTTTCTTCTCCAATATCCTCTATACAGCACCTAGCATTCTTCGTATAACTGAGGTACAAAAGTTTACTAATGTTACCCTGCCCATAAAACTTTGCTTCATGCTGCTACTTTTAAAAGATTGGCCATAGATGGCTCGAATCTAACCATGTATAGGCAGGCTGAATGTACCAAGTTGATCAATCAACTTGGGTACAACCAGATTGCTGGGAATTTGCTTGCGATGAAGCCGGAGGACAAGCATTTTGACACTTCCAGTTTCAGGTCATCCATTCGTGCTTGATTTGCCACTTTTGAAATGCTATAGCCGCTGGCAATAATCACGGTCTTCTCCCAGTGAGGACAGCTACCCCTGCCTACCAGGAGAAGACAATGTAATGGCAGAAGGGAATCCCCTGTCAGCACTGTGTGTGGATGGTGGAACCCGTGGTTCCAGAAAATAAATTCACATTGTCTATAGCCTGCCTTAGGCGGATGTCACACTTGCAACAAATTGAGTGTAACAAGATTGTTAAAAATGGTGAACATTTTACCTGCTTCCACAGGTTGCTTAGCTGCTGTCTGGACAAGCAAGGCATTGATTCATCGCTGAAGGAAACGATGCAGAATAGGATTTGCCAACAAGAGAGCAGCAGCCTTGTTCATCCAGGTGGCAACGAAGGAGGACCCCCCCATGGGACTTCAAGGGCAGTAGATTGGCTACGCTCCAAGTATACATTTTATTGCAAATGATTAAAAAAAAAATTGTCCATCAATTCAGAAGTATTGAATAAAAACAGTGAATCATCATAAATCTATATACGATAGTATACAATACTCTGGAATAGAAGCTGGTTGGCCCCAGGTTAGTCTTATATAAATAATATGTACTTAGCCATACGTAGGGGTTCACCAAACAACTCTTACTCCCTGGCGCCAACCACCTTCTATTCCAGAGTATTGTAGACTATTGTACATTGATTGTTATATGATGGTTCATTGTTTTTATTCAATACTTATGAATTGATGGACTAAAAATTGTTTTAATCAGTTGTAATAAAACATATACTTTTTATATACTTTGGTTACGCTCAGCTTATATATATTAGTTACTATTAGTAGTAGAATTTAACCATGGCGCGGGGCTCTTTTTTCTTACGCTCCATCTATTGTCCTTTAAGTCCCATAGGGGGTTCCTTTTTTCTTGGTAAATAAGTCATTCGGGATGTGGCAGTAGAGTCACTAGACTACAGATCAACACTAGCCAAGTTCTTTATTAATCCAGGTGGCAAGGGAGAGACCTGTGCAAATAGTTGATTATTCCTCTGTCCTGCCCTGTCCCATATCGTCATCTTGTTGCTGCGAAGTTGTTGCCAGCAACAGGATCTCAACTGACATTAGCCTCTACCATAAATATACATTAGAGTACTTTCACACTGGGGCTGGGGGGGTGTCGGCGGTAAAGCGCCGCTATCTTTAGTATACACCGCTCCCGCAACGCCCCAAATGCCTGATTTTCACTAAGCATAACGGTTTGGGTCGGTACAGTTTGGAAGGGTTAGAATGGTCTGGCCTATTCAGGTGAGCATTTCCACTGCAAGTCAGACCGTCAGGGGCCATATGGGGTTTAGAAAAAAAATGCCTAGCGTGTCCAACAATCAGTGGAACGTATTGTAGCTCCGCCCCAACCGAACCGTACCATTTTCTATGGCCCCACATCTGAAGCAGGACCCAGAATGGTGGGGGGGTATGGTTCCGTTGTATGGGCCGCTTTCATAATGGAAAACTCAAAATAGCGCACCTTACCGAACCAACCCGAAGCGATCCGCTCAGTGAAAACGAGGCACAAGATGCTGCTTGCAGGACTGTTTTTCCTTCGTTCCAGTGTGAAAGCACTCGGGGAGGTGTTTTTCAGGCGCAATTTTTTTTAGCCCTTTAGCGCCTGAACATCTCAGTGTGAAAGTAGTCAGATCTCTATCTCTCTCCACACACACACACACTTTTGTAAATATATTATAACTTTTCATGTGACAACACTGAAGAAATGACACTTTGCTACAATGTAAAGTAGTGAGTGTACAGCTTGTATAACAGTGTAAATTTGCGGTCCCCTCAAAACACAGCCATTAATGTCTAAACAGGTGGCAACAAAAGTTAGTACACCCCTAAGTGAAAAAGTCCAAATTGGGCCCAAAGTGTCAATATTTTGTGTGGCCACCATTTTCCAGCACTGCCTTAACCCTCTTGGACATGGAGTTCACCAGAGCTTCACAGGTTGCCACTGGAGTTCTCTTCCACTCCTCCATGATGACATCACAGAGCTGGTGGATGTTAGAGACCTTGCGTTCCTCCACCTTCCGTTTGAAGATGCCCCACAGGTGCTCAATGGAGTTTAGGTCTGGAGACATGCTTGGCAGACCATCACCTTTACCCTCAGCTTCTTTAGCAAGGCAGTGGTCGTCTTGGTGTGTTGGAATACTGCCCTGCAGCCCAGTCTCTGAAGGGAGGAGATCGCGCTCTGCTTCAGTATGTCACAGATTTTCATGGTTCTCTCAATGAACTGTAGTACCCCGGTGACGGCAACACTTATGCAGCCCCGGACCATGACACTCTCACCACCATGCTTGACTGTAGGCAAGACACACTTGTCCTTTTACTCTTCACCTGGTTCCCGCACCATCTGAACCAAATCAGTGTATCTTGGGTCTCATCAGACCACAGGAAATGGTTCCAGTGATCCGTGTCCTTAATCTGCTTTTCTTCAGCAAACTGTTTGCGGGCTTTCTTGTGCATCATCTTTAGAAGAGGCTTCCTTCTGGGACAACAGCCATGCAGACAAATTTGATGCAGCATGCGGCGTATGGTCTGAGCACAGACAGGCTGACCCTCCACCCTTCAACCTCTGCAGCAATGCTGCCAGCACTCATACGTCCAGTTCCCAAAGACAACCTCTGGACATGATACTGAGCACGTGCACTCAACTTCTTTGGTTCACCATGGCGAGACCTGTCCTGAGTGGAACCTCTCCTGTTAAACTGCTGTATGGTCTTGGCCACCGTGCTGCAGCTCAGTTTCTGGGTCTTGGCAATCTCTTATGGCCTAGGCCATCTTTATTTAGAGCAGTTATTCTCAACTCCTGTCCTCTGGACCCACTAACAGGCCAGGTTTGCAAGATAACAAATGGATCACAGATGATATAATTTGCTGCTCAGCGATTGCAGTATTCTAGTCTGCATCTCCCCAAGGTAATACTAAAAATTCTGGCCCATTAGTGGGTCCTGATGACTGGAGTTGAGAACCATTGATTTAGAGCAACAATTATTTTTTTCAGATCCTCAGAGTTCTTTGCCATGAGGTGCCATGTTGAGCTTCCAGTAACCAGTATGACAGTGATAAAACCAAATTTAACACACCCACAACCTTGAAAACACTAACGAGCCACATTACTCTGGGGAGGGAAAATGGCTAATTGGGCTAAATTTTTACATTTTATCTTAGCGGTGTACTTTTGTTGCCAGTGGTTTAGACATTAATGGCTGTGTGTTGAGTTATTTTGAGGAGACAGCAAATTTACATTGTTAGACAAGCTGTACACTCACTACTATACATTGTAGCAAAGTGTCATTTCTTCAGTGTTGTCACATGAAAAGATATAATAAAATATATACAAAAATGTGTGGGGTTTGCTCACTTTTGCGAGAGAACGTACGTACGATATTTTGAAGCCAGATCAGTACAAGACAATTCTGATTAGATGTCAAAAGGTGTAGCTCTTTGCACAGCTTCATTGAGTTAAGCTGGTATTACACCCAAAAACCAAATATGTAATATATTGAAGCTTACCAATCATTAGATGTGGTGGCTGCATTTTTTAACACACCTCCTGTATTAGAGAGTGCCCCCACTCTAGATAAATGAGCACAGGGGACACAGCAGACAGCAGCACTGTCAATCTAGGAGTGAGGAGTGTTAACTGTACTAGCAGATTTAGATACACTAACAAACAGAATCCACACTGCAGCTCACACTTAACCCATTACATTAAAATTTTTATGATAAAGATTTTACATGATAAAAAGCTGATCATTGTAAACCACTCTGTCGTGGCAAATGGTTCGTCTCTGGAAGAGAGCTTGTTCTTTTGAAAAACAGCAATTTACTGGTTGGATCACTATCTGAAAATAGAAGAAAGCCTAACAAATGCAGCATTCACATCCAAGTATTGGTAAGCAGCAAATAATAAATTATTTGCTTTTGGGTTTAACACTGCATTAATCTGCCGTCTGTCATCCTATAAATGTGGTCTTGAGAACCCCAATAACATCCATTGGGCCGAATGGTGGCTTCATATATTCCTAAGCAGGGAAGTCTATTGTAGTATAGGACATTTTAAGACAAGGTAAGACGTGTTCCGTTATTCTCATGTGGATGCATAAATACATAAATGCGGGGGAGGGTCTTACAGTCATTATGCCTTAATGTCATGCCTGGAGTAGCTTTCTAAACCCATCAACAAGAGGTGGACAAATGAAGGCAAAAATAATGGTTTCCATTTACACCAACAAAAAAAAAAGGCTACAAATGTAAGATACCAAAACAGTATTTTTGGGGTGTTCTGCTTACATGACTATATGGTAGGATTTGTCCAGCTACACTGACAGTACAAAAATTACAGTAGGGGAAAAAAGACCCCTCACTTGGCTTTAAAATGGCTCCCAAGGGTGAAAAAATCACATCAAATTAATATTTGAGGGATATAGGAAGCCAGCATGTGACCTAAAATGGCTGTAAATCTTTACATATACCCAGTGAAGTCACTGGCCTCAGGTGATGCAGAGATGAAAGAAAATCCTCCTACATAAATTGTACCTGTTTAACTGCAGCCCTCTCTTCTCTATAGCTGTTCAAAGTCCTCAATTTATGCGGCTAGCCTCAGCTTCCAGAAAGCAGTAGGCAAGAGCTAAAGTTACACTCTGCAATGCTCAGTGAGAAGAGCAAAGAGACATCCCCTCCTCCTTCACAAAGGAAGAGAGTTGAAGCTGTCAATCACAGGCTGTGGGCTGGAGCTCCTTCCCCTCACCTTTTCATCTATGGTGTTATGAAAACTTGTCAAAAGTACCTTATGCTGATGGAGGAACAAGGCAGCAGAGAAACAATCACTCTGATCTGTATTGAGGCTATAGAAGAATATGCTTTGTTCACATTTCAAGTCAGAGGTTTACAACCACTTTAACCCACTTTTATCTGCACCAAAATGTCAAATATGTTTAAACAAAACAAATGCAAAGAGAATTTGTAGAAGTGCAAAAGGAATTTTCCATACATACCCTAACTAGAGCATCATCAATGATGTGATCTCGTCTGACTTTGAGTCTCAAGTATGGATTGAGCTGCTGTCCTTGTACTAGACTGTAAAGCACTGTGATTCGTCGCTCACTATACATGCGGATTCTGTTGTCATAATAGAGGCCCAGATTCTTTGTTACAGCATTCAGGATAAAAGGACATGTCATAAATGAGAATTTATTTTCAGTTTCTACTTTAAAGAAAGTATAGTCTTTGTCCATTTCAAGAACATCATTTAGTGGTTCATTAACAAATTCTTCAAAAGGGATGAGAGGTTTTCTGCAATCGATCGTTTTTACACCAAGTTCTGTTTCAATGGGGTCTATCCGGGGCCCTTTCTTATTTCTTCGCTCCTCACCAAGTAGCTCTTGGAGGGTCAACTCACTGGATTCTGGGATGGGCTCTTCATCTTCGTCTTCATTGTGATCTGTCTCAATCTCACCCCCTACTACATTTGCATAGTAAACCATTTTCAGGCATTTTGTGGCAGCCACAATGGCATCGTCATCATTCACTAAATTTCGGCTGTTGAACTCGTTACTTATAACTTTGTACGTTATGAGCTGCTGAAACGTTTCCATCATGCGGCGAATCTGTTCAGCACTGTATTTTGACCAAAGTCGGATAAGTTTTGCTTGTGCTGCCAAAGGCAATTTGCTCATTGCTTTGCAGAACAATGGTAGAGCCATTTCCAGGTATTCCGGGCTATGGAGATTACAATTCTCCATTACTATTATGAACAAATTGAGATAATTTGGGTCCCGAGAATATACATTATGATAAGTTAAGTCACATTCCACATTGGGAGACAAGTAGACAAGTGCATTAAGAAAGGCAGATTCTATTTTCTCATTAGAAAGTAACCTGTGATAGACCCGTCTTACTGCTTCGATGTCTAGAGAAACTTCTTCTGGGCCTAATTTCGGTATGTTGTTATCTCCCTGGGCACTGTCGCTTAACCTGGAGGAAGAAGCTGCAGAGTCATCTTCCATAGCAGCAGATGAAGAAGCTTTCTCCTTTTCATCCTCATCTTTGTCTTCATCCTTTTCCTGCAAGGATTTAAGCTCCTCCTTAGTATGTTGTTTTGCTTTTCGGAAACTCTGAACCAAGGCTTCGGCGCTGGAAAACACTCTGCCAATCACTCGGATCAGAGGCGAGTAATCTTCTCTTTCTCGACATAACTCAAGAATTTCATATACCTTCTCTTCAGACAAGAAACTCACATCTAAAAATGAGAACAAAGAAATAAGTATTTTATCAACACCCCCAATAATGTCATTCCATATTCGACAGCTGAAAAAGGGCATTCAAAATGATGCTTTAAAATAAAGGTTGGAGCTTTCAGTTGATGCACAACAGGTCTACAGGGGTAGGATAGTGGGGGAGATTTACTAAAACTGGAGTGAGCAAAACCTGGTGCAGCTATGCATAGAAACAATCAGCTTCCAGGTTTTATTGTCAAAGCGTAAGTGAACAACCTGAAGTTAGAAGCCGATTGGCTACCATGCATAGCTGCACAAGATTCTGAGTGCTCCAGTTTTAGTAAATCTATCCCCCCACATGTGATCACTGGCATTAAAAGGGTTACGTTTTATATGCATTGGCTACACTTTAAATAGCAAACTGTCTTTTTTATCTATGCTCGCTCAGTTGAATTACACTTTGCCTTAGGCTGCAGTCACACGAGATCACGGGCGGAATTGCCACCATTTCGCCCTGCAATTTCAAATGGCTGCAAAAAGTAAATGCGTTTGCGATGCCATTACTTCTAATGGCACCCCAATCGTGACACGATCAGCGCACGGATAATCGTGCTGCAATAGCAGCAAATCACAGCGCGCAACGTGGTCGCTCCAAAAGAAGCCAATGTTTCTTTTTGCAAGTTGTGATTGCAGCGTGATTTAACGCACGACAAAAGGTGGCAAAATTGAAACACGATTGGGGTGCCATCAAAAATAATGCCCCGCGTTTTTTAGCAGTCATTTGAAATCGCAGCGATTCTGCCCGCGATCATGTGTGAATGCAGCCTTAGTGTAGTAGCAGTGAGGCTTCTTATTGCCAAAGAGTGAAACTATGGGGTTAATTTACTAAAAGAGGAAAAGATTCTGCACTTTGCAGTTGCTTCAGAGCTTAGTAAACGAGCAGAAACTCTGCTGACTTCTACCATCCAATCAAAAATGCATTTTTTTTATTTTTTTTATTTCCTTGCATGCGATTGGGTATTTTTATTGCAAAGTGAAGAGTTACCTCATTTACTAAACTCTGGAGCAGCTGCCACTGTACTTTCCATAGGGCACAGTCTATTTCTCTTTAGTAAATCAACCCCCAAGTCTCTTCTGCAATAAATGCTTCTTACCCGCCTTCTGGCACATTTGATTAGAACCGTTCGTGCACAGCTCAGTGGAGAATCTCAGCATACCTTGGAGCCAAGATGAATTGCCTCTCATGCAAAGGTGTTCCATTATGATGGCCGAAGACACCGGAACCCAGAAAAAGCCCAGGTAAAGATGCTGGCACCGGTGAGGGAGCGCAAAGACACTGAATCGGTGGAACAGATGTAACTACTGCTTAACATATGAACTGTACTCCCATGTTCAATTAAATTTAATTTTAGAGAATTCCTCTTTGTATTCTTACTAGCATACTGTACCTGAAAAGTCCATAAAAAAACTTGCCCCCAGTTTTCCCCTTTTCTCGTAACTACTGCTTGGTTTAGTTCATCTTTAAGCAATGGTTAGTACAAGTAGTTGGTAAAATGAGTTAGATTTCCAAAACATTGAGTGCCCATTTGGAGTGCCTGTAACCATAACAGCCAAATCATTTGTGGTTTCAAGAGAAACAGCCTCTAGAGTTATAATTGTATACACAAATCATGGAAAGACTTAAAAATCGATGAAGAATAAAGGCCTAAAGACTAACCTGAATGACAGGGACCATCAAACACCATTAAGGATTGTGGTTCAACAACACAGAACTATTACAAGTGGTAGCAGAACTCGACATTTACCTTGAAGACCCGATTTTCACAGAAAGGGTTCACAAAGCCAACATCCATGGAGGAGGTGAAGCAAATGCTAAAATTGTATTTTGTATTTTTTTTTACTACTAGTTGTGTTTTCTACTGAAGTCTTACCATGCGTAACCACTTCAAAAACAGGTCCAATTCTGACATTTCATACTTACGAGTGAAAAATCGGCATTTTTTTTTTGCTAAAAAATCTACTTAGAACCCCTAAATATATATTTTTTCAAACCAGAGACTCTGAAGAATAAAATGGCGGTTTCTGCAATTTGTATATGTCACACGATAGTTATGGAACCATTTTTGAAGGCAAATTTTCAGGAAAAAAACACACACACACACACACACACACACACACACACACACACACACACACACACTTGAATTTTAGTTCACACAAATATAATAGACTACCCCTTTTTTTGTAAAATATAAAAGATGTCACGCCAAGTAAATAGATACCAAACATGTCAAGCTTTAAATTTGCGCATGCCCAGGGAACGGCCACACATTTTAGAAGTAACTGGACAGCTTTAGAGCTACTTATAACTTCTACAGGAAAGCCCATCACTGTCTGAAAATCCAGGTATAATCACTACAACCTGGAGGACATACAGGTATAACCCTAAGGCCATGACATGGTTAAGCAATCTTATCTGTGGAGAATGTTGCCCTTGAGACCCCAAACAATTTGGCTCTTATGGTCATAGATGCTCCAGCTAAACAGGCATCAATGATCCATGCTCATTGGAGGTCTGACAGGTCACCCACTTTAAGGACAGCTTGCATGAACTGCTAATGAACACAAAGTGTTAATACACTGGTGAGCATAGACATAGAAGAGAAACAAAAAAAAAAAAACATTTCATTTTTTTGCAGTGTAGTTTACACAAGAATCGAGCCTGAGATACCGGTAGCTACATAATTCTGCCTATTCCCTGTATACGATTCATCTACTAATCGAATAACTGTCATTGGTAATATTTGGAACTCTAAAGTACTCTATACACAATAAAAACTACTTTTTTCCTATGGCAATATTTGACTTCCAGATCATCTAGGCGTTCTTTAACCTGAATTGTAGGAAAACCACTAAACACACAGATTAAATGCATATTTGCATTTCTGTTCTTTCAGTCTTGAGATTTACATAGCTGTGCCATATAGCACAGCACTGTCTGGCAAGTCCGAAGATTAAAGGATAAGTTGACCTTTCATAACATGTTACACCCATATGCAGCATGTTATGAAAGGACCGGCCTCCGTTCCGACAGCTAGCGGAGGATTATTTTCCCGGCGGCTGTTGGCTTGTAGTCCTCAATTAACTGCCACAGCGATGTGAGCTGTGATAGTTCATTATTTCTTCCTGTCAATGTATCAGCTTCTTCGTACGAGGCAAAAGCAAACAGACACACTGACCGGTCTGCAGGAGACTGATGAAATGCTTTACAGGCTCCTGGAACAAAAAATAATAAATGCACATTTTAACCTTTAAAAAAAAAGTGTTTATTATTTTTTGTCAAAAAGTTAAACTTGTCCTTTAATTAAAGAAATATTTAGAAATGGCTGTGCATTGATTAAAAAGAATAAACTGAAATATCACATGTACTTATGTATTCAGACCCTTTACTCAGTACTTTGTTGAAGCACCTTTGGCAGCATTTACAGACCCAAGTCTTTTTAGGTATGACACGACAAGCTTTGAACACCTGGATTGGGGGATTTTCTGCCATTCTTCTTGGCAAAACTTCACAAGCCCAGTCAGGTTGGATGACAATTGTCCAGAAATGTTCAATAGCGTTCAAGTCAGGGCTGGGTCACTCTAGCACAGGGATATGCAATTAGCGGACCTCCAGCTGTTGCACAACTACAAGTCCCATGAGGCATAGCAAGACTGACAGCTACAAGCATGACACCCAGAGGCAGAGGCATGATGGGATTTGTAGTTTTGCAACAGCTGGAGGTCCGCTAATTGCATATCCCTGCTCTAGCACATTAAGAGTTGACCCCAAGCCACTCATGTGTTGTCTTGGCTGTGTGCTTAGGATTATTGTCATGTTGGAAGGTGAACCTTGGCCCAGTCTGAGGTCTTGTGCACTGTGGAACAGGTTTTCATTGAGGATATCTCTGTATTTTGCTCCATTCAGCTTTCCCTCAACCCTGACCAGTCTCCCAGTCCCTGCTGATGAAAAACTCCCCACAGCATCCTGCCACCACCATGTTTCACTTTTGGGATGGTATTGGGCAGATGAAGAGCAGTGCCTGGTTTCCTCCAGACAGAACGTTTTGAATCGAGGCCAAACGGTTTAATATTGGTTTCCCCAGACCAGAAAATCTTGTTCCTCACAGTTAGTGTCCTTCAGGTGTTTTTTTTGTAAACACCAAGCAGGCTTCCAAGTGTTTTGCATTGGAGGAAAGGATTCCATTGTGCCACTCTGTCATAAAGCCCAGATCGGTGGAGGGCTGCAGTGATGGTTGTCCTGAAACGTTGTCCCATCTCCACACAGGATCTCTAGAGCCTAGTGATAGAGATCATCTGAGTCTCAGTCACCTCTCTTACCAAGGCCATTCTCCCCAAATTGCTGTTTTGCGGGGACGAACAGATCTTGGAAGAGTCCTGATTGTGCCAAAATACTATCATTTAAGAATTATGGAGGCCACTGTGCTCTTGGGAACCTTCAGTGGAGCCAATTTTTTTTGTAGCCTTCCCCAGATCTGTGCCTTGCCATAAACCTGTGTCTGGGCTCTGC
Organism: Rana temporaria; assembly: GCF_905171775.1. NCBI lineage: Eukaryota > Metazoa > Chordata > Amphibia > Anura > Ranidae > Rana > Rana temporaria. The sequence goes on along the minus strand of NC_053490.1, from coordinate 209,992,143 downwards.
AGTCAGTTCCTTTGACCGCATGGCTTTTGCTCTGGTACAGTAAGCATTTTCGGCTGTGAGGCATTTAACAGGTAGGTATGTGCCTTTCCAAATCAAGTGTAATTTACTACAGATGGACTCCAAGGATGGTGTAGAAACATCTTAGCAATGATCAAGACACATGGGAGGCACACTTGTTAAATTTCAAGTTTTGCAGAAAAGAGTCTGAATACTTATGCCAATGTGATATTTTGTTTTTTCTTTTTTAATACATTTGCAAAAATTTCGAAAATACCGTTTTCACTCTGTCATTATGGGGTACCGAGTGTAGATTAATGAAAAAAAAAAAAAATGAATTTAAACAACTGTATCAGGCTGCAACAAAATTGAACACAAGTGAAGGGGGCTGAAAACTTTATGAATATGCAGAGTGGACACAGATCTGTCATCTGCACGCTCCGCTCATTTTGGCCCACGACTAGTTACCAAGTCGCTTAAATGGCCCTCGCTCTTCAAAAGGTTGGGCACCCCTGCACTGTATAAAAGTTGCTACAGATGTGGCAGGCCATAATGGTAGTGAGGAGGAATGAATATATGAGAATCTATAAGTCAAGCATTAGGATAAACGATTATAATATTACCTTTAAAGTCTTCCCTGGGTTGCATTTCCTTCTTGTTCATCTTTCTCTCCGTGCACGAGTTGTTATGGGCACTTTTGGAGTTGTTCTCTAGATAAGACGAGCTGGTTCCTTTCTTAGAGGGATGAGGATCACAGAGTTTTGCATTAACCTTATATAAGTCGAGGGCCTTAATGGCTGCTGCATTGTTATCCATACGGAGAAAAGTAGGACAGGAAGCACAAAACTCATTCGTGCAGGAATCATTTCCACAACCCTCAGTTAACTGGTGGTAGTAGCGTTCTATTAGATGCTTTGCAGCGGCTCGCTTCCTGTAGCAAACATTCAAACAGGCATGTGGATTAGTACAGCTTTCATAAAAACAAAGCTCATTCATGGTATTAGTAAAGCAGGGTTAGTGTGGCATGTACACAATAAAAAACTTTTAAATGAAAAGATTTTTAAACCTAAAGAAGTTTTAAAGATCAGCTGTTAAAAACCTTCTACTAATCAATATTGTACAAATGAACTGTAAACATTTAGTGGGCTTTATATAAAGCTGACCTCCAGGCAAATACACAAAATTACCCTTTAATTGAATCATATCTGCCATCAAAAACTGTTAAAAAAAAAAAAAAAAAAAAAAAGCAAGCTAGCACACTTGCATGAAATGTGCTTTTATATTGTCTTCCCACAGTCCTATGCACTGGAAATAGGGTGGAAAGTTAAATATGGAAAATCAATGAGGTTATATTGTATTGTAAAAGACTATCAACCTAGCAAGATTTCAGGCACTGGGGGTGGGCGGCTTAGGCCGTGTACAAAAGGGAACTCAAAAAAGACATTAACTACATAATTTGATGATCTTTCATAAGACAAAATAATTGTATTAACAAGTAAATAATCAGTGATCAGCTGTAAGTCTGCATAGCATAAATACTTTTAACTAGAACAACATTCAGATGCCATCAGGAAACCAAAGCACCACCAACAGTAAAAAAAAAAAAAAAAAAAAAAAAAAAAAAGAAGTGCACTACCCTAGTCAACATCGCTTGGTATCCTACAGCAGCCAGGACTTAAGAGCAGGTTAATGGAGAATCCAACATTACAGTCCTTCTGCAGCTTAAGTTGGCCATAGACCATGTATGGGCAAGCTGAATGAACCAAAGGTTATAAAAACAATCAACTTGGGTACAAACAGCCTATTGAATTTTACACGCAATGTTGACTAGAGATTGTTATAACAACCAGCAAAAATAATCACGGTGTTCTCCTGGTAGGGACGGCCCCCACCAGGGAAATACAATGGCTACCCCCATCAGCACTCACTTATATTGATAGGGAAATCGAGCGGTTTGCTTTCCCACAACCTGTGGTCGTAGGAAAGAAAATCCCTCCGCCTATGGATAGAACTAGTATGAATTTCAGCTCCAAACAAGTATGCTCTCCGAGATCTAACAGGGAAAAAAAAGAAAGAAGAAAGCCGATCTTGCAGGAACAAAAAAAAGTGGAGTTGGAAACTTTCTATTTGAAGTGAAGTGGTTTTCCCAATATTGGATTTTTTTCTCTTTCTACTAGGACTACTGGACATTTTAATTATTTAACTCACCTTGGCTACTTCGAAACATCACTGTGCACAAAAATATATAATTTTTTTAATACAAAGATATTTTCAGACAGGGATGTGTGAGTAAAACATTATTGACGGGTCTACAATCAATTCACATGTATGTAAGCTTCACTTTAAAAGAGGGTTTGACAAATTTGCTTGGAATCTAGGAGCCAGCTAAAAAAATTTAGGAGCCAAAAAAACGCACCCCGTCCCGCCAAGCTTGCAGAAGCGAACGCATACGTGATTAGCGCCCGCATATGTAAAGGGTATTCAAACCACACATGTGAGGCATCGCCGCGATTGGTAAAGCGAGAATAATAATTCTAGCCCTAGACCTTCTCTGCAACTCAAAACATGCAACCTGTAGATTTTTTAAAACGTCGCCTATGGAGATTTTAAAGGGTAAAAGTGCTACCATTGCACGAGTGTGTTTTTTCCCAAAAAAAGTGCGCTTGCAAGACCGCTGCGCAAATACGGTGTGACAGAAAGTATTGCAACGACCGCCATTTTATTCTCTAGGAGATTATATATATATATATATATATATATATATATATATATATATATATATTCTATGTTTGGAGGTTCTAATTAGAGGGAAGGAGATGGCAGTGAAAAAAACACATTAGAACTGCTGTTTTTTGCTACTTGTAATATAACATGTAATGCCAGTGGCCACCACAAGATGGCCACTCCTAGATTCCTTCTGCAGGCCTCAGCTTTCTTCTGTGAAGGCCGCAAAACCGCGGCCTCAATAACCGGCCGGCACGCGCCAGCCGGTAATTGAGGCCGCGGCTTCTGTGAAGGCCGCTCCTCTGTCTGAGGATCTGCTCTTAGGCCTCTTTCACACTGGCAGAGTCTACCAGCAGATCCGCTTGCCCAGCAGGGAATCTCTCCACTGAGCCCTGCTGAACAGGTCTGTGTCTGCTCTGCTGATGCAGAGAGGACAGACACAGCCCGCTTCCATCTATGGGCGGTTAGATTTAAACAGAAACAAAATTGTGTAGCGCTATGGCAAATTAATATATATAGTGGTAGTTCCTCATGGGAACAAAGGGAACATAAATAAAGTAACAAATGCAACACACCCCAGATGATGTGTGAATAACACGAAACGCCGTCGGGTCGCCTCCACTGCCGCCTCATACTATAGAATATGCGAGTTTTTATCCAGATACATGTGAGTGCACTTGCTATCTTTTTACAATAAATACCCAGTTTTATACCGGTTTACACTATGTGGCCCTTTTCTTTCCATTTTCTTTCAACTATTTAACCCCTTGCTGAGCTGCAAAGATCCAAGGTTATCCATTTATGATCATACACTGATTGATTACTTCTAGCAAGTTTCTTGGTGATTGCTACTTTGTGTACCCTGTCTGGTACTTGAAGCTTGTTATGACTTGATTGACGCACGTCATTTCAGGTCCACCATCTTCGGTAAGCCTCCATTTACTACCACTGGTGGCGGTGATCACTCACTACACTATTTGTCTCGATGGGATTCTAATCAAGTTCCCTCATTTTGCACGTGGTGTCTACAGATATATGGACTTTGTGTTTACAACCATTGGACTTTATCTTTCACGAGAACTTCTTTATTGCATTTGTTACTTTATTTATGTTCCCTTTGTTCCCATGAGGAACTACCACTATAGATATTAATTTGCCATAGCGCTACACAATTTTGTTTCTGTTTGTTCCAGCTAATGTGTCTTTGTTAGCAGTGTGAGCAGCTGGTCTTATTAATTAGTGTGTTTTAAGCAGCGCAGTATAATCACCCCTTTTCTGGTTAGATTTAAACAGACTTGCCTGTCGGATGTTGGCAGGTGTTGACAGACACATGTCCATTGACGCCTGCAGCTCCATAAAGGGCAATGGATGGTCAAATAGGGTTTGCCTAAAAAACTGACAGGCGGACCCAATCAGTAAACAAACAGTAGCGCCCATGTAAAATTCTCAGACGCTTAAAAACTTGCCGTTTCCATTTTGGAAGCCTTCATAAGATCTTTGTATTCCATTAGAGAAAATAGTACCTATAGACATTTTCCTCTGTTCTCCAATACAAGAGGCATACATGATGCATTTTAGAGTATTTCTTTGAAAACCAAACCGTCCAAGTTAACTATAACCCAGCACCGTAGGAACGCGTCCCCACTGTTGCCCCTCGGAGGCAGCCTGATGGAGACAGTAGGACACGCTCCCACTATACCTGATTTTTCTGCAACATAATGCCTCCTACAGAGCAAGGCTGCACAAAACATCTCGGTTTTGGGATGCATTAAGCTGGCCATACATGGATTGAAATTTGGTTGGTCCAGCCAGACACATTTGGATCCATGTATGGCCGATCCTGTTTGTGAGAAGGCAATCTGTCTATCAATCAGCCCTGCAGCAATGATCAGTGTGTATTCTGACAGTGGGGGGAATTTTTCCACTGTCAGAATACACTCCTGAAACATGCGGGGTAAAAGGTTTGTGCACCTTTTCAGAAAATGTAGCCTGCACGGAAACCACAAGTACAGTGCGGTTCCCAGTGCTGGTTAAAGCGGTGGTTCCCCTAAAAATAAAATTTTAACATTGCTTTTCCCAAATAAATTACGATTAGAATCGGCCAGTTTTATTTAAAAAAAAGGTCCGTACATACTGTTTGTTATATTCGTTCCCACCGCCACTTCCGGGTACGATGCTGGCGGTGGGCGTTCCTAATTGATGGACAGGCATCCGACAGACGCATACATCGCGTCACGAGATGCCGAAAGAAGCCGAACGTCGGTGCGGCTCTATACGGCGTATGCGCGCCGACGTTCGGCTTCTTTAGGCATCTCGTGACGCGATGTATGCGTCGGTCGGATGCCTGTCCATCAATTAAGAACGCCCACCGCCAGCATCTTACCCGGAAGTGGCGGTGGGAACGAATATAACAAACGGTATGTACGGACCTTTTTTTTTTAATAAAACCGGCCGATTCTAATCGTAATTTATTTGGGAAAAGCAATGTTAAAATTTTATTTTTAGGGGAACCACCGCTTTAACTGTGCTGCAATAGTCAGTGCGTGGGGGTACCAGTAAGATTAATGGCACCCCACACATTTGCTAAACTTCAGTGAATTTATGCTCGTGGGTGGTTGCGGGTGCGGTCCTGCGCAGGCGTGAACTTGAGCCTAGAGCAGGATACTCTGAGCTCACAGAATTTTACTGCAACAATTGTGAAGTCAGCCTCTCCAGTGTGGCAGCCGAGTGTAAGGCAAGTATATTTTATTTTTTAACTTTTCCTTCCAACATGTATAATGCGGTAAGGAATAGGGGTGGTGGCCTGATGTAATAAGTGGACTATGCATTTTAGTGCAAGCTCTGCTTTAAGTAAATGGTCTCAAAAAAATTAGCCAAAGATTAAAACATCTTCACAGATGATTGCTACTATACCATACTTTTAATTAAAAAAATAAAACCATTGCTTCTCAATAAGAAAAAAACAACACAGTCAATTTCTTTAAAACGTTACCAACAGGCATTGGCTGTGATCATGCAAAAAATAAAAAGATATTTCTTTGTGGCCACCAGAAATGTTTATACAATAACTAGATTTGCTTTGTGATGCATTAAAAAATAAAGAAAATATAGATTAAATTCTAAATGAAGTGCACACTTCAAATCTGCATTCGATAGGAACTTTACATTGAAAGTACATAATAGATTTTGAGTGCAATCATGGGCAGTCACATAGCAAACACATTGCTAAGCAGGCTTTAAAGAGTACATTTGCAACGTCCACAGATATGCAGAGCATGGATTGAAGCCAACAGTTGCTTCTATAAATACACAGACTCAAGGATCACGTGCTTGTTCACTTCAGTGTTTGACTTTTCAAGATGCCCCATCCCTGCAATCTGTAGGACATTCATGCTTGCTTGAAGCACATACCATGCGATGGAGAAAAAAAGTGCACATGGGAAAATGGTGTACATTAAAATAGTGATGACAGAGCAAAAAGGAAATGCTGGTATACAGCTATATCAAAGTATATAGGCGTTAAGGACCACTATATCTAAAACAAAAGTTAGATTTTAAACATTATGTGAAAGATCTACTAATAAAACCATCAGAATAAAGTATGCTAAATAACTGACAGCTGTACAGAAACTGAGATATTTGACATTTATATAACCTATTGCTATCATTGAGCTACCTCTGAAGGAAAAGGCCATAAAAATACAGCTGGTGGTGTGCAGCAAAGATCGCCATCCACGATACCAACTTAATTAAAATGATATTCTAATAATCTTCTAAAAACATAAACATATAAACTCTTGATTGGGATTAAACCTGTATCACATTCACAAGTTAATGAAATGGATTTAATATAGGTTAAGTGACATTTTTCCTCTGAATATTTAGGCTGTTAAGAACAATGACAACAAAACAGACTATTGCATTTGTAAGACATGCACATAGGCATTAAAAAAAGTCAGATTTTAACAGCATAAGCTGTAGTTTTTTTTTACTGATCTGAATGCAGAAGTATTGTATGCTATGGGCTCATCCACACTAGGTAGCAGTGGCACAGAAAAACCTTGGCCTTCATTCATTCATTCAGGATTCATAGATGAAGTTATTCTGCACTGCCGTCACTGCTTCAAGGGAAGGATTCATTCAGGACCAAGTGGCAGATGTAAACATCAAAAATGCAGTGGCACATGTGCAGAATGATCATGCCTTCAGGCATTCTGAATAATTACTTTGTACATACTGTGCATCTCAACTCATACACACATAAGTGCATGCATTTTCCATATGAGTCGAGATGCACCATGGACCACGTTTTATACAGGTTCTTGCTGCCAGTTTATGTCCATGTGCATCAAGCCTAACAAATTGCAGCAGAAAACAAACGTTTGTTAAAATAGGGGGATGTAATGCTGGAAACATTAAAAGACAGAGAGCATTTTTCTAGCTGCCCTATTCTATGAAATCCGGAGCAGTAAGGAACTACTGATGAACGGCCAAATAGTTTAACAGTCGACACAACTACGCCTTCATTTTCAGAAATATTTTCTTCCTCATTGCTTAGGTCACATCAAGCTTGTCAGTGGTCATATGAATTGCTTATTCACTTTGTATGAAGAGTGCATTTTCTTGGGTTACTAAAGAGAATCCGTTTGCATCAGGGTGGATTTGATTTAAATCACTAGTAAAAATGTTTGACTTAAAGGGATAGTAAAAGGTTAAAAAAAAAAAAATAAAAAAAATCCTAAATAGCTTCCTTTACCTTAGTGCAGTCCTCCTTCACTTATCTCATCCTTCCATTTTGCTTTTAAAATGTCCTTATTTCTTCTGAGAAATCCTCACTTCCTGTTCTTCTGTCTGTATCTCCACACAGTAATGCGAGGCTTTCTCCCTGGTGTGGAGTGTCGTGCTCACCCCCTCCCTTGGACTACAGGAGAGTCAGGACCCCCACTAACACACAGCTCATTTCTCTATCTGTAACGTAGAGAGCGCCCTGACTCTCCTGTAGTCCAAGGGAGGGGGCGAGCACGACACTCCACACCAGGGAGAAAGCCTTGCATTAGAACCTACAATGAGCACCATCAGAAATGGACCACAGGAACAATGCAAGAAGGCCTGGTCTGATGAATTCAAGAATGGTTTGAAAACAGAAGAAGTTTTAGGCGTTGACAAATTCTCCAGATCTCAATCCATATCAAGCATCTGTGGGATGTCCCAGAAAAATGGGCACGTAAGAATTAAAAACGGGACCAAGGAGCAATGGAAGAAAGTAACCTGATCTGATGAATCAATTTTTCTTGCACATCATGTGAATGGCTACGTGCGTGTGTTGCTTAGAGCCCATTCACACCTCCGCGACAAAACGCCCGACGCTCGTGCAGCTGTACGCCTGAAAAAAAAAAGTCCCGGACCCTTTTTTTCAGGCGGCATTGGCGTTCGGCCATACAAAGCAATGGAAAGGCTTTGTGGGAAAAAAAAAAAAAAAAAAAGTTACACACTCGCGGGAAAAATACGCCGCTTACGCGGCGTATCTTGTCGCGGAGGTGTGAATGCAGCCTTATGGGGAAAAGAATGGCACCAGAATTATGCACTATGGAGGCCCCACCTCATAAATTGCAGGACTTAAAAAGATCTGCTGCTGATGGCTTGGTGCCAGATACCACAGTATACCTTCAGAGGTCTAATGGAGACCATGCCTCGAAAGTTTATGGTGGATGGTCATAAATTTATGACTGATCAGTGTATTTTAAAACAGTATAGATAGGCTTGCAATACTCCAAATAGAGAATATGACAAGGTTTAAAAATAGAAATCACACAACTACATATACAAATTAACTGATTATGGTCTAAAACCTTTAAAAGTTGAATTGCACATATTATTGCAGATCATATACTTTAAATGCAGTACCACTAAGTAAATAATGACAAATATCTGATCATAGCCCTTTTCTTTGGTTTAGGAACATTCCACTACTGCTGAATCCATGGGTTAGGATCAAAGATCACTGAGCTAAAAGTGTTCAAATAATGTCAGATCTTTCAGCACCCACTGTTCTTTGTGACAGGGCTAGCCGTCTATAGTCACTTTGATGCTGACCATACAGAGGAATTTAAAGGCCATTTCAATTTCTTTCAACTAGCTTTCTTTTCCTAAATAAATAAAAGAAACTCTATCTTGACCATGAAACCACTGAGACTGTTGGTGGTAGATTTCCCAAATTCATTTATTGTTGCAAATAAAAGCTGGATGAAATGGCCTAAAACTGGAGTGTATAAACCCACCAGTTATGACACTTACATACATATGAATCTACTATGTTTTATATTATTCTACTGAACATCTAGCATTTGAGACAAAGCCATTTGTTTTGTTATTGTAATAAATTGCCACATTCTCCAAGGGCAAAGGTGGATATAGAATGCCAGCTATGCAATTTTATTTCTCAGCCCGAACAATCCCGTCCACAGAAGCACATTGCCTAATAACTTATTTTCCTGAACCAAAAGGGTACTACTATGGTTGACTATTAGCAGGATAGTCAACTGTATCAGGCTGGCTAACAGTTTAGCATAGCTAGAGAATCACGTCCTAGCCCGATAAAGCCAAACAGAAGCCAGTCTTTGCTCAAGATGATTCGAACTACGAAGTATAGCCACTGAAATCTTGAGAATTATACAAAGTCATTTTAGAGTTAGAAACTAAGTAACACACAGAAACATGGACAATGAGCATTAGTTACATCCAAGGTAAGACAGCAAACATATCTACAGTGCCTTGCGAAAGTATTCGGCCCCCTTGAACTTTGCAACCTTTTGCCACATTTCAGGCTTCAAACAAAGATATAAAACTATTTTTTTTTTTGAAGAATCAACAAGTGGGACACAATCATGAAGTGGAACGAAATTTATTGGATATTTCAAACTTTTTTAACAAATAAAAAACTTAAAAATTGGGCGTGCAAAATTATTCAACCCCCTTAAGTTAATACTTTGTAGCGCCACCTTTTGCTGCGATTACAGCTGTAAGTCGCTTGGGGTATGTCTCTATCAGTTTTGCACATCGAGAGACTGAAATGTTTGCCCATTCCTCCTTGCAAAACTGCTCGAGCTCAGTGAGGTTGGATGGAGAGCGTTTGTGAACAGCAGTTTTCAGTTCTTTCCACAGATTCTCGATTGGATTCAGGTCTGGACTTTGACTTGGCCATTCTAACACCTGGATATGTTTATTTGTGAACCATTCCATTGTAGATTTTGCTTTATGTTTTGGATCATTGTCTTGTTGGAAGACAAATCTCTGTCCCAGTCTCAGGTCTTTTGCAGACTCCATCAGGGTTTCTTCCAGAATGGTCCTGTATTTGGCTCCATCCATCTTCCCATCAATTTTAACCATCTTCCCTGTCCCTGCTGAAGAAAAGCAGGCCCAAACCATGATGCTGCCACCACCATGTTTCACAGTGGGGATGGTGTGTTCAGGGTGATGAGCTGTGTTGCTTTTACGCCAAACATAACGTTTTGCATTGTTGCCAAAAAGTTTGATTTTGGTTTCATCTGACCAGAGCACCTTCTTCCACATGTTTGGTGTGTCTCCCAGGTGGCTTGTGGCAAACTTTAAGCAACACTTTTTATGGATATCTTTAAGAAATGTCTTTCTTCTTGCCACTCTTCCATAAAGGCCAGATTTGTGCAGTATACGACTGATTGTTGTCCTATGGACAGAGTCTCCCATCTCAGCTGTAGATCTCTGCAGTTCATCCAGAGTGATCATGGGCCTCTTGGCTGCATCTCTGATCAGTCTTCTCCTTTTTGAGCTGAAAGTTTAGAGGGATGGCCAGGTCTTCGTAGATTTGCAGTGGTCTGATACTCCTTCCATTTCAATAATATCGCTTGCACAGTGCTCCTTGGGATGTTTAAAGCTTGGGAAATCTTTTTGTATCCAAATCCGGCTTTAAACTTCTCCACAACAGTATCTCGGACCTGCCTGGTGTGTTCCTTGTTCTTCATGATGCTCCCTGCGCTTTAAACGGACCTCTGAGACTATCACAGTGCAGGTGCATTTATACGGAGACTTGATTGCACGCCCAATTTTTCAGTTTTTAATTTTTTATAAAAGTTTGAAATATCCAATAAATTTCGTTCAACTTCATGATTGTGTCCCACTTGTTGTTGATTCTTCAAAAAAAAATTAGTTTTATATCTATGTTTGAAGCCTGAAATGTGGCAAAAGGTCGCAAAGTTCAAGGGGCCGAATACTTTCGCAAGGCACTGTATATATTATTTATTTTTTTAACCTCTGAACTTCTAATTAAAAAAAAAAAAAAATCTGTTCTGAGAAAAAAAAAATAAAGCAGCCTCTACAGCTGACCTCCATATACTAATCCGTTGTCTGTGCCTGGCCTCAAACCTTTGGAGTCCCATACCATGCAATGTATGACCAGAAACACTGTTACAGATCAGTAAGTCACAGTATGGAAGTCAGTGGATTAGCATTACAGTCAGGCAAATAGCATTTTCAGAAGAAGAGGTCTGCAACAGCAATTTGTGTGCGTTTTTTCAACAAAAGTTTCCTTTAACCACTTACGGACCAGCTCACGCCGATATACATTGGCACTTTGAAGAGGGATGGATATCTTTGTTATGGCAGCAGCTAGCTGCCATAACCGAGATATCCTCTTCTTCAGTGAGCAGTCCTCTTTCAGATAAAAGTTGCATCTGTAGCAGATTCAGCACGAGATGACTTTTATCAGAGACGAGTGAGGGGTAGATGGCCCCATACTATTGCAGGGCGAAAGCAACGTCGAAACGTCACTTCCGTAACAAAAATCTTGGAGCCTGGGTAATTTGCTAATAAAAATGATCAGTCAGCAATTGATTATACAAAAGACCATAGTATACTATACAAACTGCCTTCATTGTGGTATATGGATGAGGTACAGAGTATGAAAAATATATATCGGGAAATAGTGAGCAATTTAGGTTTTGTCCCGAGGGAGTGTTTCTCCTTCATACCGTCAGGACCATTTTATGAATGCATGTTTGAAATGGTTTATTATTAAAGAAGTATGAGTATTGATACTTACATTCGGCTATTTTCTAGGTTTTCAGAATTAGGATCTCCTGGTGATCTGTAAAAGAAACATCAATGCTTATTCAGCAGCTGACTGGATACCTTAACCATGATAGTTGCAACAAACATTCCATTATATAGTTCAAGGAGGGACAGCACTTACAAAACAAGGGAAAGTCAACACAACTTTGATGTTATGACATATATCCTAATCAACAGCAAAATGTTAAAGTGGTTCTAACCCCTCACATATATCAAGTGAAGTGACTGGGATCTGGTGATACACAGAGATTAAACAAATCCTCCTTACATAAGTTGTACCTGTTTATCTGAGCAGTCTTTCGCCTACATACATTCAAAGAGCAGAATTTACACAGGATCTCTCAGCTTTCAAAAGCAGGGGGCGGGGGAAGGTGAATTTACATCAGTGAGAGGAACACAGAGCTGAGAGGAGGGAAGGGAAGGTACATCCCCCTTTTTCACACAGCACACACACACATAAACAAAGCTGAGGCTGTCAATCATAGGCTTTGCCCTCCCCTGTCTCCATTTTCTCCTGGTGTCAGAAAAACTCATCAGAAGTAAATCGTGTTAAAAGCATAGGAATGAGGCAGCGGACAGAAATGACACTTAGTGATCTGGATTCTGACAAGCTATAGAGGCATATGCTTTGGTCATATTTAATATCGAAGGTTTACAACCACTTAAAAAAAAGGTCTCCACTGCCCGTCCAAACAGGTGCACACTATAGTATAAACTAATATTCACGGAGCTTTTCTAAAAGTAGCAATTTGGAAGGATCAGATAGTCAATGTAAAATAAGACATTAAAATTGTATTTTTTATTACTAGAAACCTTAAGGTATGACTTAATGCAGAGAAAAATTGCAAAATCATTTTAACAGCTAAAAATTTTACTTATTCTTCGCCATTTTAAAACTCTTGTGATGCTCTCCAGAAATCTTCATACAGCTATACTTCCAAGAATAGAGAACAAAGGTTCCACATTCACCACCGGTTGCACTGATCAAGAGCTTTTTTACGTTTGCATGGTGAAGAGCAAAGGTGAAAAAGACCTGTGGTTTTCAAAGTGTGTAACTAAAAAGAGGACATTTATTATTACACTGCCCTGAAAGCATACTCCAACTGTTGCATGCAAGAGTTTGGCAGCTCCCTGACAGTAAGGGATGCAGCACACTGCTGAACCCTTACTAAAGTTCACTTACTTCTTCACAAGTACTCTAGAATTAGCTACTGACCCTAGAGGGTTAGACGAGAGCAAAATACACTGAACAGCGCTGCAGCAACTGATGGAATGCTGGTTTTCCAGAAAAAACGTTCCACAGAAGTAAGTCAATCAGTTTTTGTTGAACACAACTACACAAAGATCGTAAATAGATTTTAGGCCGTGTTCACTTGCTTGAATACAAATCTGTATAGAAAGACTTTGCAAAGCTTCGGGCAAATTTTTGTTGAAGTTAGGGTTGTCCCGATACCGATACTAGTATCGGTAACGATACAAAGCATTTGCCCGAGTGCTTCACCCGATACCTGGACAGTCAGGGTGATCAGTGCGGTGGGGGAGTTACAAGCACAGATCACCGCTGACTGTCCTCGTATCCTCCTCCATTCCCCCTCCATTCTGCTGCTGTACCCCTCCATGCTGCCGCCGTGTCCCCCCCATGCTGCCGTCATGTCCTCCCTCCGTGTACCCCGCTCCGTCCTGCTGCCGCCGTGTCCCCCTTCATCCTGCTGCTGTGTCCTCCCGCCGTGTCGCCCCCTCCGTTCTCTTCCTCCACCCCCCTCGATCTGTCTACAATGGAGAGCGGCGGTAGGAGCCGGTAAACCCGGCTCCTACCTTTTCCGAATGTACAGAGTCAGTGATTCATATAACTGAAACATTGTAACCTGTTTACGATGTTTCAGTTTATGAATGGAGAGAAGTCGCTGTCTTCTCTCCTTTCATTTTCAGCGCAGCTGAGGCCGATGAGAAAGGGACTGGGGAATCTGTGTCCCTAGTCTCTTTCCCTGTCTCAGAGGGGAGATGTCAGGGGTCTGTTAAGACCCCTGATATCTCACCAAAGTCCCCCAACAGGGCTGATAAAAAATAAAATAAAAAAGGAATTGCAATAAATAATAAAAAAATTAATTGTAAAAAAAATGTAATAATAAAAACACACTGACACTGCCCACCCCCCTTAAAAAAAAAAAAAAAAAAAACTACTGACACATGTGCCACTGTCACATGAGATTTAAAAAAAAGTATGGGTAATCAGTATCTGCGAGTACTTGATAAAAAGTATCGGTACTTGTACTCGGTCCTAAAAAAGTGGTATCGGGACAACCCTAGTTGAAGTCTTTAAAATTCTCTTCAGTTTGGGAATGTTAAAACACAGATTGTACATACCACCAAGTTTCACCTTTAGGAGCATGTTACACCCATATTTATTGTGCAACGTGGCCCTATCCACCCACCTCTTACTGCCAGCACTACCTTCTCTGACAGCAGACTTCTCCCCACACCAGCTGTCACAATTTGTAAACAGCAAGGCCGTTGCAAGGCTCCACATACACAGCTATGTCCTATGTCATTCATTCAGTTTCCTGTGAATGAATAGACGGCTTGTAGTTTTCAGTGAACTGCAAGGACACCAATAAGTGCACTGGTAGTTCATTGATTCTTCCTGCCTATATTGGAGGTACAGGCAGACCGTGTACTGAGAAGCAGGGCTGTGGAGTCGGAGTCGAGGAGTCGGAGTCGGGGGAAATTTTGGGTACCTGGAGTCGGAGTCGGCAAACAATGCACCGACTCCTACTAAATTTAGATTGGAATAAATAAAATAAAAAAAGCAAGTTTAAATGTCCCAATTCACAAAAAGTTATAATTAATGACTTCTCTACTGTAAGAATAAAGACCAATGCATGCAGTGCCTCACGTAACCGCAAAACGAACACGTTAAGTGACCGTGAAGAAGCATGCTTTTCATGTGCTTCACTATATGGCACGCAACGCACAATTAGGAGCTGCAATACTTATACTTTCCATAGTGTTGTGTTCTGCTTTTACAGGGAACGCAGCGTCCATGTGTAACCTAGCCTCTCACTGATAAGGGATTAAATAAATATGTTTTTTGCAGGACTAGAGAGTGAGACACTTGTATAAGTGAAGGGAATGGAGGGCCAATAGTTCAAGACTGAAGCTGTAAACCATTGGAAAAACTGCTGTCATTTAGCTAAGGCTATAAAAACTTGTAAACTCAGATTGTTAGCTTAAACTTTAAACATGACTATGGGATTCTCCTAGGAAAATCATGTTTTAGAATAAATGCCCCTTCCTGGATCCTCCCACTGCCCTATCTTCAGCAGCAGATTTGTTTTCATTGTGTTTGTCTTTTGCTTAAACTGTGCAATACAGTAGACTGTTGGCTTCCCAGCCAGTAGTCCTGTGGTAGGTTGCGTTTCTTTCCCTCAAGGAATGTATAAAATACATTTGCATATTAATACAGAGGAGTCGGAGTCGGAAGTACATAAAACTGAGGAGTGGGAGTCGGAACATTTATCTACCGACTCCACAGCCCTGCTGAGAAGTCTGCAGGATCCAGGGATTGCACCTGTTATTGTTGATCACGGGGGAATGCTATACAGGATGCAATGTAAAAAGAAACACATACTTTTTTTTTTTTTACAAAAAGTGACCTTGGCCTTTCATGGAAGTGTTGACTGTCACTTTTAACAGTTTTTTTAAACTGAAGCTTACTGAAGTCTGCTAGCAGCTTGTTTAAAGTGACAGTTCACATCCCATTAGGATCTGTGTTGTAGCATTGCCAAACTAGAGCTGAATGGTTTGAAGTTTTTTGCCTGTTAGTTGCACTAGGCATCATCACTCTCCTCTCTCCCTCTGCAATCTAAAATGGGAATTTTCTTTATTTATTTACCTCCCCTAGGCAAGGAATGTAGAAGTGGCAAGTACCTGCTGGAAAAAGGACATTTGCTACTGCCAAAAAAATTAATAAAAAAAAATCCCAAATAGGTAAAAAGAAAGTGGGGGGGAGTTAGGATTCTGCAATGGGTAAGAGGCGAATGAAGGTTTGCCTTAATAATAAATAATCTTAGGATTGCAATTAGGAGCCGATTACATTGGGTGCAGCCCTGTATAGTAAAAATATGCCTTTGACCCTTTGGTCAGTGAAAATAGTATGTACTATATCAGGAGCCTCCTGCATTTGACAAGTTGCACACTTGCATGCCTTCAAAGTAAACTGATACAGATGTTACATGGCAATGACTCCACACTTGCTCCCAATCCTGGCGTGACAGTTGATATCTGCGATGGCCTTACTACTGACCAGCACAGCTCATAAGAGTGTGCAGCACTACTTTGATCCAACTGGTTATCTTAAGAAAACTTGGAAATCATATCATTCAAAGAAAGGATGATACAACAGGAGAAGGGTTTCCATGAATGCAAAATGGGTGCACCTAGCAAAAGGACCCTGAAAATAATACGCAGTCAGGAAACATCCGTTTCCATCACAGTTGTCGCACACAGGCATTCCAAATTCAAGTACAGTTATCATGAGGAAAAAAATTAAAAATACAGGGGCTGCCAGTGCTGGCCTCTCTGAAAATGCTGGTGGCCTGGCTGCAATACCTTTCAGAACAAGCATATTGGCAGAAGTGTCTCAAAATTCCTTATTCCTGTTGTACCAAAACCAGGAAATTAGCATTCTCAAAAGGAGAGGCGAGCACCGGCATCCTACATATTCACCAACAACAGGTGTATTTTAGACAAAGCATATTACTAACAAATATGATTGAAATGAATGCATTTTGGGTTTAATTTTATGGTTTGTCTAATATACAAAACATTAAGCTTCTTGCCCCCCACTGCAGACAAAGCATGCGACACTGAGAAATTAAGCTGGAATCAATGAACGTAGTTCACACCATGTTGCTGCAGTGCAGCATGTCCAATTAACGGTACACACCACTTTCCAATGATAATAGCACATCCTAAGGATTACAGAAACACATTCAATGCACTCCACTAAAAAGGATTACCCCAAAGAAAAAAACTCTTCTTTTTACCTTCAAAGCTGGGTTATCCCCAAAAAAATCTACACGCCAACCCCCACAAATTCAGGTTTGCCCAGCTGTGATTTGCCTATCTGCAGCTGAAAACTGGGTCCAACACATGCATCTCTGTGATGTCATTGGGGGCCGGCTGTCACTTCCAGATTCAGGAAGACAGCCCTCTGATGAGGCACCTTCAGGTACACACCCCTACCAGCTGCTATATTAAAGTCAATGCCTCCTGAGATATGAGACATGCATATTTCAGGAGGCTTCAGGGGGATGCCATTCATCCTTAGATGAGAAGGGGGGGTTCCACTAGAATAAAGTGCATTAAGATGAGGAGCCACTTTAATGAGTTAAAAGCAGTTCTACATCAAGAAGCCTGTCTACCCTTTGCTAGGAATACTAGACAGGCACCATGCCACACAAAATGGCACTGTCAGGAGTCTAAAAGGACTCATCAGCACATCACTGTGGAAACTGAACTTTAAAACATGTTTGCTAGCTTAGAGAAGTACAGCCAAAAGCTTGTTTGGCTGTACTTCTCCAGTGGATCACAGGAGTGCAGTTCATTCTGCACTTTGTAACCCGTTTTCAGCAGACAGCGGGCTGAAGCTCACTGTCTGCGGACGTCACAGGGCTGGTCCCAGGCTGTGCCAAGATTGCAACAATATGGTTGGGATCTATCCACAACCCTAGACCAGCACCTGACTCAGCCGTTCCCACCCCCTCCACAGCTGAGCACTGCAGTGAGCGAGGAGGTGGCAGAGGAGACAACGACGACTGGCAGTCATCGGCTCTCTGCTAATAGAGCTGTGAGAACAGAGCGAATGGTGGTGTTTGATCGCTCAGTTCTCAGCCTTCCAGCAGGGGATCCATGCTGCATCCACCTAGGGAAGTATGATTCTAAAAAAAAAAAAATCCCATTCTTTTCTTTTTTAATTCCAGTGTTTTTAATACCAAACACATGCACTAAACATATCCCATTACTAAATGTGTCATGCGGTACTCAACCCAAACTAAGGAGAACCTGGCAGAACTTCCAAATGCTTTGCAATTCTAGCACATTTCCAGTCTGCACCATCAGGTTGTCGTACACTCAGCAGAGCACTATTCCACAATCAAACATTCACTTTTGGGGTAAAAATCCACTATTTGTATAGTGTGAATGAGTCCTACAGTTAACACATCCTCTAAAAAAATAAATCCCTTTTCAGTCCATTAAAGGGGAAAGAAAAAAAAAAAAAAAAAAAAAAAACTTAGCTTATATAACAGAGGTAGGAATTAATAAAACGGAGAACTTTGAAAGGGCATCATAATGATTAAGGTGGAGATGAGCAAGAGGACCACCAGCCAAAAACTATTTTTGATCAGTGTCAGAAATAAAGTAGAAGTACAGCCAAAGCTCATTTGGCTGTACCCTCTGTGCACAGGGCCGCCATTAGGAATCATGGGTCCCCCCCGTATATCCTTGCGCTCCTGTGATCCATAGGAGAAGCCCGCCCTAAAAGCTCAAGCTTGACTTCTCCTTTAACACTTCTGCACTCAATCCAAAACTAAAATAACACTTTTGACTTAAATTGGCTATTGAAGGATACGTTCACCTTTCATAACATGTTACACCCCTATTCAGGGTGTAGAATGTAACATATATGTTACTAAATTGGCAGCCCGACACCCTTCTGTGACACTGGGCAGGTGATCTTCTCCCCACACCCATTGTCACAATTTAAAAAGAGCATGGCTCTGCCCTCCATTTGCATAGTCCATTCACAGAATCCTGCGAATGCGAAAACAACTACCGACACCCATGAACGCTCTAGCAGTTCACTGATGCCATTCACCAACTGCCTGACCTATAAGAATACTTAGCATCTAACAATTTCTGGTACATTGAAGGCCTGGTGCACCTCTATACCTACTGGTTCCATATGTTCGGAAACCAGGCTTTTAAAACATACCTGGATGTTGAAGGTTCTTCTGCAATGGTAGCGCTCAAAAAATAAATAAATAAATCTGGTGACACAGGACAGTACAGGTAAGAATGGAAGTGGCTGTAAACCCTTACATATATCCAGTGAAGGGGCCATTCTGAGGTGATACACAGAAACATGTCTTCCTATAGAAGTTGTACCCGTTTATCTGCTTTTAATCAGATAAAAAAAAAAGAAAGCTGAAGATCCACTCTGCAGAGCTCAGTGAGGAGAGCTCAGAGCTGATTGGAGGAAAGGGACAAAGCTACAGGGCTGAGGCTGTGAATCAGCTGGAGATCCCTCCTGTCACCTTCTTTCTCTTGGCGTCAGGCAGTGTTATATTTTAGTCTACGAAAATATTTAAAAATGTGACTAAAATCAAAATGTCATTTTAGTCAAAAGACTGACTAAAACTAAATCCAAAATTGACATCAAAATTAACACTACTCTGCTGGTCATTTCTAAATCGGCAACACAATTCCATCAAGAGCCTATAATAATAGCACATTAAAGTGTAAACATGTATTGTACTACAGCATAGGGATAAGTACGGGGGGCATCTACTAAGCTGCTGAAAGAGAAAAAAAATTAAGAAAATGTCTTGTCTTATATTTTTTCTTAATATTTAATGTTGGTAGTATATTCAGGTAATATGTGTATTGGCATTACAGCCAATAGAGTTTACAGTTTTTTGTATTTTAAAAGTTGCACTTCTGTTTGTGAAAAAGCAATATGTTTGTTTATGAAACTTGGTTTTAATTATAAAGAAAATATATATTTTATACATACACACACACACACGACTTAAAGCGGATCTCCCATGCAATTTTTTTTTTTTTATTGTAATTACATACCTAATTGCAGGGCTTAAATCAACTTACTTATCTCCTCTCTAACGTCCGCTCCTCTCGCTTTGTGTGTTGAATAAACACTTATATTCCTCCGTTGCCATTTTTACTGTGGGCATTACGGGGAGGGACTTCCTGGTTGCGGTGATGCTGTGGTCCCAGCATCCACCGCTCGATCTCGCGCACACGCGGAGCAGCGTCTGCGTTGCCATAACAATGGCAGGCGAAATCGCGCAATGTTTCAGGCCAAAATATGATCACAAGAGAGCTATGACACAAGCTCCTAGAAGCTTCCTAGAAGACACTGCGCGGTCCCGGAAATAAAGAAAACCCCGAGATAAACCCGAAGGCTGCAGACCGGAAGACGAACGAATACATCAGGTACTGTACATTATTATTAAACAAAAATATCCATTTGTGCATTGTTTTATAGCAGTAGTATTATTGCGATTTTCTTTAAATTCGGGTGGAGCTCCGCTTTAATCTGTGTCTGTAGTGCATGTTCAAACCTTAAAGCAGAGGTTCACCCTAAATTTTGACTTTGGCTCCAGTAAACCTACAGGCATAGACAATAACTAGTGACAAAAAGAGAAAATACCGCGCTTACACACTTAAAATAACTAACTTAGCTGCAACACGGCAGTGTCATACAAACACAAATCAAGTAAGGAACAGAAAAAATGTTGCGCTATTAATAAAAATTAAACTAAACAAACAGTTTATATCAGAAAAATTGATGGAAATAATATGAATTTGCAAAGACCCCTAGTTTATAGAGGAATAAAACAAATAGCTGACAAAAGAGTCTTTGTGTCAATCAAACATCATTGCAAGCAAGTTCTTCAGTGTTGAATAAATTGTTGATAACATATGTGATGACCGACACCACTAAATAAAAAGGTGGAGGCTTACCGGATGGCAAGCAATGACAAGCTTGCGGCTGCAAACCCCAGCCAGGGCCTTTTGATGATCCTCGCAGGGGGATGACAAGAGGATGGATGTTGAAGCTTCCCGCTCCCAGAGCCACAAGATCACAGCGTGTCACACAAAAAAAAAAAAAAAAAAAAAAAGGGGAACTAGATGGTGAAGTACAGCAGGACCAGCGCATATAAGGTATTCGTGACTCAAGGGACCACCACCACCAAATCACCCTATACTTGAGAGGCTTACCAGAACGTAGGCAGTATGAGCATGTGGCTAAACCCCTAGCCAGGGCCTTTAGAATCCCACGCGGTGATATATCTAACGGGTCCTCCGATATATTAAGGACAGTGGGTGCATAGAAAAAATGATAATGCCCACATGGTGAAGTATGTAAATTCAGAGGTTTAATAAAAAAAGTTATACACTTACAATTAAAAGCAGAAATAGATAGAAGCCGGCCGGCTCTAACAAACGCCCGTCCACACGGAACGAAAAAACGTCTTGCGTCAGCACGCTACCTTCCCGACGCACGTTTCGTCAAAAGTTGACGTCATCTGGGGCACGGGCGACGTGCTGACACTACACATATAAATAGGCTAAAACCAAGCCTCGATCTGAGTCACGGGCTAAGTGACCGCCCATGGAGGCCATGCTGGAACGCAAAACAAAAGCAAAACCAAGAAAGGTTTTTGCATAACACAAGCTTGATGGCCATCTTGTGGTGAAATAAGTGAATAGCGGTCTAGGTCCAATGTGTAAAAAACACATTGAGCTATACCGGTTAAATACAAAGTTGTATTAAATGGGGAAAATATATCATCCTAAGTGAAAAACTTTTGTGATTATTCTCTGGTGATCCAAAGAAAAAAGCAGCCATTAAAAATATATATAAAAAATATATATAAATATAAAAATATGTTAGTGAAAACATGTGAAAAAATACATAAAAATAAAAATAAGATTGAAAATAATAAAAATATAAATGGTGATGGTATCAAAATTCGGCTTGGAAAATTAAAATAGCCAAATATTATATAAAAAATGTGAATAAGATGCATTAATTAGATGCAATAAGTAGTGCATAAATATAAATTGTGATAAAAGACATAAAAAATGTGCTATGAGTGCACGAGCTCCAAGAAAAATTAGGTAACAAATATGAATGAAATATAAAAAATATATATATAGTGTAAATATATATAGAATTATGATACAATGGTGTATTGTGAAGAATATACCAAATAAAAATGGATCTTAATGGATACAAATTATACTGTAAGGTAAACACTGATGTGAACCATCAGTGAATACCGTAACCATCTCTGGTCAAGTGTATAAAATGTTATGTGAAATAAAATAGGGGAAAAAAACAGGGGGGGGGGGGGGAAATAAAACTCCCAAAAGGCCAACATGTAGATCACCCCGTCACTCAGATCGAGTTCACAAATGACAGGATAAACCAAACAGAATAAACTATAATAAAAACAATAAAAATATTCTATTTAGGAATTGTCAATAAAGGCATTAACATCAACCTTTTTTATTTTTTTTTTGTGTGACACGCTGTGATCTTGTGGCTCTGGGAGCGGGAAGCTTCAACATCCATCCTCTTGTCATCCCCCTGCGAGGATCATCAAAAGGCCCTGGCTGGGGTTTGCAGCCGCAAGCTTGTCATTGCTTGCCATCCGGTAAGCCTCCACCTTTTTATTTAGTGGTGTCGGTCATCACATATGTTATCAACAATTTATTCAACACTGAAGAACTTGCTTGCAATGATGTTTGATTGACACAAAGACTCTTTTGTCAGCTATTTGTTTTATTCCTCTATAAACTAGGGGTCTTTGCAAATTCATAGACAATAACTAATCCGTTGTTTTGTTTTTTTTAATCGCGATCCTTACCCGAGTACTGCAGCAGTTTCTCTCCTGTCCATCACTATTCCTCGCAGGAGTGGGCGTTCCTAATCACAGGCTGTGATTGACATGCTTCCGACCGGCGCATACTGCGCGTCACGAGTTGCCGAAAGAAGCCGAACGTCTGTGCGGCTCTATACGGCGCATGCGCACCGACGTTCGGATTCTTTCGGCAACTCGTGACGCGCAGTATGCGACGGTCGGAAACACGTCAATCACAGACTGTGATTAGAAACGCCCACTCCCGAGGGAAAGCCGGGGGTGAAAATAGCCGTATAATGGTATGTACGAAAAAAAAAAAAAAAAAAAAAAAACAACAACAGCATACTGTCGGTCTCATAGGCCGGCTCCATGTATTGTTAGAATTTTTTTTAGGGTGAACCCCCGCTTTAATACCATAAATTCCATGTTCGATTTTTATTCCAGGAGCATATAAATTAGTTTGAAAATTCTAGAGAAAATGTTTAAATAATGCATTACAATTTTAACAAAACTCATTAGATTTCAGTCCACTAAAAACGTATCGGAGATTTTAGTGCACTAAAAACGTATCGGAGATTCATATTGGCCTAAACCAGGGATATGCAATTAGCGGACCTCCAGATGTTGCAAAACTACAAATCCCATCATGCCTCTGCCTCTGGGTGTCATGCTCGTGGATGTCAGAGCCTTTCTATGCCTCATGGGATTTGTAGTTCTGCAACAGCTGGAGGTCCGCTAATTGCATATCCCCGGCCTAAACCGATGAATAAATTAGCTGTCCTGGAAGGTGGGGGGGGGGATATATATAAATAAATATTTTTTTTAAACATTTTTGTTTGTTTATAGTGCAAGAAATAAAAACTGCAGAGGTGATCAAGTACCACCAAAAGAAAGTTCCATTTGTGAGAAAAAAACAAAAAGGACATCAATTTTGTTTGGGTGCAACGTCACACGACCGCACAATTGTCAGTTAAAGCAACGCAGTGCCATATTGCAGGGGGTAAATACTTCTGGGGTTGAAATGGTTAACACTGGTGTAAGGAAAAGTTGTCAGAAGAGATTTATGCTGATAGAGAAAGGAAGCAGCAGACAGAAATTACTCCTTGTGCTCTGGATTGGGACAAGTATACACACTATACAGGGATATGCTTTGTTCATATTTCATATCTGAGGTTTACAACCACTTTGAATCTTTTCCTCTTGCTGCCTACATAATACATATGTACGGCAAAGAGGGGGGGGGGGCTTTGATGCCCTCATGCCATACGTGTCAATGGGCATCAGAGCTTTCTGTGTTGAGAGTGCATTCACAGTACAGTGACTGAGCTGTCAAAAACAGTCTCTACAAATGTTTTGGAGCTAGTAGGACTAGCTTCCAATCATGTGACCACTGTGACAGTCAAAGTGGTTTTGTGATCGATCCGCTGGGCCTTCTCACCCCCTGGATGTAAAGATCCCACAAAGGGACGCTGGGGCTTTTGAGAAAGGGGTCAATAAGCTAGCACTTAATTTCCAGTTTACATACAAGTAACAGAGCAGTTTTACGGAAACCCTTATAATAACTGACACCTTGCCCATTCAGGACAAAGCAAGTGTTTCTGCAGAGGGCCACCCCCTGACCCAATGATACGTGACAGTGCTCAGGCTGTAAGGGTGACAGTCACATTACTGCTCCCCCTAACATCTGACATAAGGGGGGGTATACTAATACTTGATAGCAAGCTGTGGCAGGGCAACACTGGCAAAGGGACAGTTGGCCAGTTGGACGGAGGGGGGGCAACCTTCACAATGACACAGTCACCTTAATTGGCAAAATGACAGCATCTCTAAACTCTTTCAGGGCCAGTTCACATCACATGCAGTCCAGTGCATTTTTTCTGCATCAAAAATGCATGGAAAGTAGCTTATATGGTTTTCAATAGCATAGTTCACACCAGTGCGATCAGATCCAGAAAAAAAAAAAGTGGAACGTGTTAAAACGCATAAAGAATGCACTGGAAGGCATTCAAAAAAAAAATGTACATTGAAAACGGATCTGGAATCGCATCAAAAATAGGAATGCAACGGAATGGGTCAAAAATGTGCATGCAGAAACACATCTGGAACGGTTCTGGAGTGCGTTTTTGTGGTGGCCCTCAATTAGAACCTATACAACACAATCAGTGCTGCTCTATGTTGCACTGCAACACAAATAAATGATCAGCTCAGCATCAACCCATGTACTCCATGGTGCATACAAAGCTGCCAATGAGAAATCTGCTTTAGTTGTCCCTTCTCCTCCAAACTCTGAAAATCTCAGATCTCTTCGGTAGTGTGAATGATTGCAAGGTTAGCTGAGCCCCTCATTTCAGTCTAAGGTGTGCATTCATACCCCTCTATTGTCCCAAGATGGTAAACAGTGACAACTCTAAAGCGCAGGTCTGCCCACCGCTACAAAAATTAAGTCAGCAGCTACACATACTGCAGCTGCTGACTTTTAATAAATGGACACTTACCTGTCCTGGAGCCCAGCGATGTCGGCACCGCAGCTGATGTTTCCATCGGATGTCGCCGCCATAGCCAGTAAGGGAACCAGGCAGCAAAGCAATACAGCTTCAGACCGGGTCCCTACTGCAGATGCGTGAGGCACCTCTGCACTCTCCTACTGGCCCAGGGGCGAGGGTAGGAGGAGGGAGCAGAGCAGTAATGTCGAGGGCCGCAACTTGCGGAAGTGGGGACAGGATACCTGTCAAAGAAAGGTACCCGCCCCAACCCCCCAGGTGCCAAATGTGGCACTGGAGGGAGTGGGGATGAGGAGACAAATTAGCAGAAATTCCAATTTTGGGTGGAACTCCGCTTTAAGTACAGAAAGGGGAATTTACTAAGATTGGAAGAGATGTGCATGGCAACCAGTCAGCTTTCATTTTCAGAACTTAAAGCGGAGCTCTGCCCAAAAGGGGAAGCTTCACTTGTGTGCCTCCCCCTCGCTGCCACATTTGGTACCTTTGGGGGGGGGGGTGCGTACTCGCTCCCACTTCCCACCCAGTTTATTGCAGTGAAGTGAGCTGAAAGTTCGTCCCCTTCTCTTCTGCCAATGAGTGTCCCCCTGGCGGATAATGTCCCCACATCGCTTGCGCAGTACGAACCACAATGGGGCCGACGGAAATAGCCGAAGCTAAATAGCCGAGTCAGCTGAACACGGTGCTTGCGCAATGAGGAGAATATTGTGACAGACGCTGGCGCACGCTCCCGATGCTCGTGCTACTCTGCAAGGGGGCGGGTGCATTACTGTTATATTATCTAGGGGGCGGATAGCTACAGAAGAGGCCGAGTTTTATATTGATGTGCAAAGCTGATATCTTGTCCGTACCCGCCATTCAACATTGCAAATCCGACCCCTCATTTGTTTAAACACGCCCCCACAAAGACGTGTAGTATATTGGTAAAATCACAGCTATCAGCACAAGTTATCAGCTCTGCACATCAATACAAAACTCAGCCTCTTCTGTAGCTATCCTCCCCTTAGACGATATAACAGTAATGCACCCGCCCCTTGCAGAGTAGCACGAGCATCTGGAGCGTGCGCCAGCGTCTGTCACAATATCCTCGTCATTGCGCAGGCGCCGTGTTCAGCTGACTCTGAGCCATTTAGCTTTGGCTATTTCCATCGGCCCCATTGTAGTTCATACTGCGCAAGCGCTGCACAGTACAGGAGGGACATCATCCGCCGGGGGACCTTTTTCGGCAGGACACCTACCGGCTTTGATGCCGTAAGGCGTCACTGACAGTTTCAATTAGTCAAGATGGCGGCACCAGTGTCTGAGAACCGATTCAAAAATCGGACACCGCTGGATGTCTGGACAGGCAAAATGCCCTAATAGTATAAGTCAGCAGCCAAAGTATTTATAGCTGTGGGGGGGCTGGAACTCCTCTTTAACCAGCTAAAACTAGAAGCTGATTGGCTGCCATGTTTCTTTGCAAATTCTCAATGTATTTAGGACACATTCTCATCACACCCCACCCCCCTGATCAGGCAGCCAATGACAGTTCACCTACCAGAGATTATTCTTTACAAACTACTTTATATTAGCATTGCAATGCTGTTATCTGAGGAGTGGATGAAAAGTTTAGTGCAATAGAAATGAGTCTGGCAGTGACAACAATACATTTGTTATAACAGGGGCTCCAAGGATAGATAGATAGATAGATAGATATAGATATATATATATATATATATATATATATATATATATATATATATATATATATAAGGAGCTGAGGATTGGGACCCAAGTGAGGGCCAGTCACTGCAGATGAGGCCTATGAGCCCCCATGAGAGTAGTCCCCGCCCCCTCCCCAGGGCCCTGTCTGACCTGTGTCCCCCGGGACTGTTCTCCGGGCTGCTGCAGGGGCTGTGTCTCCTGTCCTCGGGCTCCGGGACTCCCTCTCTCTCCTGCCGCCTCCTCTGGTCCGGGGAACTCATGCGAGAACCCGGCACAATCAAACAAGCACACAACTAGTCCAGCAAGGTGGGCCCCCGGGCCATCCACACATCCAGGCTGCACCGATCTCCTATATGAATGAGTGCGGCACGGGGCAGACCTCCTACTACAAGGTGTCAGACGGACAGCAGTCTCGCTGGAGGGAGGTTACAGTCAGCTACAGCCGTGCGGGGCCTCACGACGTGTCAGACGGGAAGAGAACGAGAGCTGGCCGCTTCTTTCTGTTCTTGTCTTGTCACCCCGAGCCCAGCTCCGCCATCTTGCTACAAGACTCGGACCTCGGGCAGCGCAAACTAGGAGGACTGACAGGGAGGGCGGGGGTATCCCAGCATGCAATGCACCACTCAACCATAGACTTCTACCTCACTACACCATACCATCCGCTGCAGCCGACCAGAACAGGCGGCGGAAGTGCAGAGCGGCTCGTCTCTATGGTTTGGGTTGGGTGCAGACGGAACATGCGCAGAAGGAAATATTGGGTATGACAGCTTACCCTAAACCGCCACCCCTGTGGATGACGCTCAATGAGAATGCTGTTGGGGTTGTTAGGAAGCCTGATAATAAGGCTAGCTACAACCTTTCATTGGCTTGTATGGAACATGGAGGAGTTTACACCACGTCTTGTTCCAGTACTTATAGGGCTTGTTATTCAGTGCAAAGATGCAGCTTGTAATATCATACTGCATTGGGATTTACACACTGGGGCCATTGCCCATAGAAACCAATCAGCTTGTAGGCAGGTAGAATTTAATGCTGCCCAAGCTGGGAAGGTTAGTGTTAATTGTGTTTCCCAATTCTTTTCTTGGTGGGCTTCGCTGGGTCCTACCCACTGGTTAGGTGTATAATAACTAGATCCCAACCGCATTATAGATGAATGACGGCTACAGCGCAGCCACACATTGCCGGGAGGGGGTCATATGACGTCCTCCCATAAATGCACTTGTAGGCGTGATTGCCTTGTCCTCAGGACATAGCTGTTTACAGATCGGGGTAAAGAGCCAATCACAGCAGCTTTTTACCACGTGATCAGCTGTGTCCAATCACAGCTGACTACAATGTAAACACAAGCAGGTTATTGGCAATCCTTTCCCCACAGCATGAGGAGAGCTGATAACCGGCTTGTGTGAAAGGGACATGCACACTGGTAAGCAGGGCACTGCTTATCAGTGCAGTTTCAACAGTGCCCACCAGTGCTGCCAATCAATACCCACCAGTGCCCCCTATTAGTGCTGCAATGAGTGCCACCTTGCCAGTGCAGCCTCAGCACACAACCAGTGAAGGAGAAAAAAACCTGTTTGCAAAATTTTATAACAAAACTATGAAAAACGTTTTTTCTTTTAAAAAATGTTGTAAAAAAAGAAAAATCCCAGTGGTGATTAAAGCGGAGTTCCATCCGATTTTTAGTTTATTAAAAGGCCGCAGCTACAAAAAGTGTAGCTGCTGACTTTTAATAAACAGACACAGTCCAGCAATGCAGCCGTCGGGAGCCTCGCTTCTCTCCCCCTCCTCTCTACCGGCGCCATCATAGCAACTGTGGGCACTCGACCGTCATAGCTTTCGGCTTCACATCCGGGCACACACTGCGTGATTCGCGCTGTGCTTTGCTAGTGGCCAGGCAATCTTCTGGTACCTGTGGTGTGTCCCAGAAGATTGCAGGGAGGGAGGGGCTGCCTAGGTGGCCAAGAGCAGGAAGGAGAAAGTGAGATAGGAAGTCCCACTCTAAACCAGGTACCCCCCCCCCCCCAAAAAAAAAACGACATGCCAAATGTGGCATGTAAGGGGACGAGGAGTGCTTAAAGTGGAAGTTCCACTATTGGGTGGAACTCTGCTTTAAATACCACCAAAAGAAAGCTCTATTTGTGTGAAAAAAAATTATAACAATTTTATGTGGATACAGTGTTGCATGATCAAGCAATTTGTCATTCAAAGAGTGAAAATTGGCCTGGGCAGGAAGAGGATAAAAGTGCCCAGTGGGCAAGTGGATAAAGGGGACAGTGGTCCGTACACAAGAGCTCGATGGCTCATGCACACACAGGAAGCTGTTGGTACCATTGTTAGGCTTTGTCCTGCTGAAATGTTGAAAATGCAGAGTCCGGAATGACAACTAAAGCACATCTGACCTCAGGAACCTGCTACTGCCTGAAGGAGCTGCTGGGACTTGCAGTCCGCCCTGAAGATGCCAATCTTGGATACTACTGTCATGGACTCATCCAAAAATGGACTCTTACCTGTGCATCTATGCTGTGGCAGTCACAAGCCCGCATTAGGGACTAGGAAAAGACTGAAATGTATGTTTTACTGTCATGTTAACTTATTCTTCAGTAAAGATTTTGAAACGTTGCCTGGTCTGAAGTTACAAAAGGAGTGTCATGCAAGTAACCAGCACACATTGTATACAGCCCAGGTCACTATGCACATTGGGGTAGCAAGACAGCGGTACAAGAGTTAAAGAAGAGGTCCGCCCACCCCTGCAAAAATGTAAAGCCAGCAGCTGCTGACTTTTAACAATAGGACATTTACCTGTCCTGGAGTCCAGCGATGTCGGTGTAATGTTTCCATCAGCTGTCGGGTGCTGCCGCCACCATTGCGGGTATGGGTACCCAGCCGTGCAGAATTACAGCTTCACGCCAAGTCCCTACTGCGCATGGCACTGATGCGCTCTCCTACTGGCCCGGCGGCGGGGGAAGGAGGAGGGAGCCTTGTCGCTGATGTAATTCGGGGGAGACAAATGCATACCTCCCAACTTTTTGAGATGGTCACGAGGGACACCTATCAGCAGAAGAATTGTACAAAAAAAATCAAGACTGGTTAAACCCACAGGTGCTTTTTTACCACTACTATTCCTTCATATTGGCTTTTGGAATTTACTAATGCAGCAATTTAGGATTTGGATGAAAGGTTTAGCACTGGGGAACACTTTTTGATAGATAAATAGTGCATTTTATATACAACTATATAGATCAGACCAAAATGAGGAGGAATGAGGAACAGAGGGACATTGTTCCAAATCAGGGACAGTCCCTCGAAATCAGGGACAGTTGGGAGCTATGCAAATGAGCGGAAGTTCCACTTGTGGGTGGAACTCTGCTTTAATACAGTGTGAAGATACAGTGGTTGCCAAGGTCAACAAAGATCTCTCTAGCAGCCTGTCTTAAAGTGGTTGTAAACACTTATTTTTCACTTTAACCTACAGGTAAGCCTATAATAAGGCTTACCTGTAGGTATAAAGAATATCTCCTAAACCTGTTTGGTTTAGGAGATATTCCCCTTGCAATGCGCCGCTGATTGCAGCGGCGCATGTGCAGGGGGAATCCACGGCGAAAGGACCGGCAGCCGCCGGACCTTGCCGATTTTAAATCTCCCGCGCGCACGCGCGGGAGTGACGTCATCGCCGCTCCAGCCAATCACAGCGCTGGAGCGGCGATACCCGGAAGACACGCCGGAGCAAGATGACATCTCACTCAGCGTGGACCAGGTAAGTGTTGTTCACCTCGTTCCGAGGTAAGTATTTCATAATCAGCTATTATGCGGTGCATACTAGCTGATTATGCCTTTTGCCTTGCAGGTTTAAAAAAAATATATATATATGCGGTTTACAACCGCTTTAAAGTGGATGTAAACCCATTGATGTCACAATGTAGAGAATAAGATTTCCTACCATCTGTGCCCAGTCTTGCCACACAGAGTTAATCCAGCTCTGAGCAATCCTCTTTTATTGTTCAGTGAAAATTAACAGACTTCCAGATAAAAACCTGTCTAAATAAAAAGTCCTTTCCGTCCCCTTGCTTCGAGTGACATACATTACCTCTCACAATGAACTGCGGATCACCCCCCATATTATGATAAACATCCAGAAATGTGCATGTGTCCAATCTAGTGCACAAGATATGTAAAAACCCTGTCACTCGAAGCGAGGGACAGAAAGGACTTTTTATTTAGACAGGTTTTTATCTGGAAGTCTGTTAATTTTCACTGAACAATAAAAGTGGATTGCTCAGAGCTTGATTAACTATGTGTGGCAAGACTGGGCACAGATGATAGGAAATCTTATTCTCTACATTGTGACATCAAACAAATAAATAACATTTTTTGGGTTTACATCCACTTTAAGCGTGTACATGTGCTAGATGGCCTGTTGCAGTGAGGGAGTTGTCGGCACATTCTCCATGAGCAGGTCCGTTTCCCATAGCAAAGGAAGCAGATCAGCACCGCAGAGGTCCCCAAGCTGTACACGGGTACGGAGTGGAAGAATTAAGTGCATGCATGGAGTCAGTGCTAGGTGCACGGCAGGGCTTCATACTGTTACTGGGAGTCAAGTAGTGGTGGTATGTTGGATAGGTGGAGAGGGCATTGGCTCTGTGTGTCCCTCCTGACTGTACAAGTGACCGTAGTGTGTAGCATGTGTAAGACAGTAACCCTTTTCAAAAGTGCCTAGAGTAGACCAAAATAACTCACCCCAGGGCAGGCCTCTCATGTGACCCTTGCTTGGCGGAGAAGGGAAGCATGGAGGACATAACTACTAGCCAATGACCCTTGTCCTACAAGCCTCTTACTTTTTCCACACAGCTTAGAAATGTAAAAGGTTAATAGCTGCGCTCCAGTTAAAGTGGTTCTAAAGCGAAACTAATCCCATCGATTTAACAGTTTCAAAAAACAGTAACATTCCCTGTCACATTTGCTTGTGCTTTCAACCAAACCATCAAATGGATGGTGTTGTAACTGATCTCATGTGCAGCATCATGGCAAGTTGCACTTCAAACAGTAGCTAAGATGGCAGCTTTCTTGGCTGAAAACAAATAGGAAGGTTTAGTTTCACTTTAAGGTTTGTATCACAATGTATTGTCTGCATTAAAGTGTAACTCCACTTTTGTTGAGAAAAGAACACCCCCCCCCCCCCCCCGGGTGATCTATGTACATTGCAGGGATTTTAACAGACTTTGTTGCAGATTCCTACCTTTTGTTATTCTGAAGAAAGCTATGTGTGTTTCTCTGTGCCCATGGGGAGAAGTGAGTCTAATGGGAGTGGTTCATAATTATTGATCGATTGTGGCAGGCAGCTGCAGGGCATTAATGAGGAAAGCTGCTGGGCCTGCATCCCTTTAGATGTGATTTCCAATTGGCAGTATCTCACCAAAAATTTAATTTTTCTTCCAGGGGAGGCCTGAAATCTGACTGGTATCTTAGTGTACCTGGGGAAAACGGTGAGCCAATCACACAAGCAGGAAATTATGTTTCTGAGGGAAGTTCTGTGCACATTTCGGGTAGCCATATTGCATTGCATTTTCAGAAAATTACAGTAGCTGCAGATTGAGAAAGAAAGGTCATTTTTAATAGCGTTCAATCACAATGGCCCAGATTCTCAAACGAGATACGACGGCGTATCTCCAGAGAAATCAATCGACCCAGTTATTTCCTCAATGTAATCTAGGATACTATGCCAATACTCTTTTATTTTTGGGCACTCCCACTACAAGTGTATTGTTGTTCCCCTTTGTCCACACTCCCTCCAACACTGGGGGGGACCTATTTGGCTGAAATTGATTGATTCTCTCCGGAGTCAGGTGCCATCTTACAAGACACTTATAATTAGCTTCTATCGAAGTGATATCTGATGCATAGTGATATACTGCTCCTATCATTTTCTTTCGTCTAGCTTAATTGTAAGATCTTGTTCCCATTTTCCTATGAAGGGTAGGGCCCACTTCCCTCTAAGTCTGTTAATATATTGTACATTTGAGAGATTCCATGTTTCATAGGCGTTTTGATATTGCAAAGCTTTTCGATTGGGTTCAGTGTCTTCTCCTCTCTAATTGGTTGGGGGATTGTGCTTACTAAATGTTTAAGTTGAATATACTCCCATTCACTTACCAACTGCCACCCGTGCATTGTGCTCAATTCTACTCTTGTCCTTATTTTTCCTTGTGTCATTATATCTTTTAGTTTATCTTATAGCTTCCTCTATATACCTTCCCATTCGTGTCCCATTGCCTGGAACAAAAAAACGTGTTCCCGCCAATGGGATTAATGGGGAATTATATTCCCATTTTTCCCGTCGATATATTTTATCCCATACTTTAAATACAATTTTTGATAAATCATGTGTACCAGATCTGTGCACTCTATATTTCAGTGGAATCCAAATACTTTTCCTTAATTGTGTTGTGTACAATGTGTTCTCCATTTTTACCCATCTTTTTTTAGTATTTACATTTGCCCATTCAAATAGTCTTGCCATTATTACCACCGTATAATATTTTTTGATATCGGGGACCGCCAACCCACCTTTATTTTCTTTTCCTATACAGGAGCACATTACTTACTCTGGCTTTTTTATTCTGCCAAATATGCTTCAAAATAATTGTTTTCATAACTTTAAAAAAACATTGAGGCATCTCTATTGGGAGCATTTGGAATTTATATATAATTTTTGGTAGAATCACCATTTTTAATAAATGTATCCTTCCTATCCAAGAGATAGGTCTCCTCGATAGTTTTTTTATATCTATTTTCACTTCATTCAGTAGTGGAATATAGTTGGCACCATATATTTTCTCCAGAGTGGGGGTTAATTTAATTCCCAAATAAGTCAGTGCTTGTGTCTCCTAGGAAAACGGAAATTCCTGTTGTAACG
Organism: Rana temporaria; assembly: GCF_905171775.1. Lineage (NCBI taxonomy): Eukaryota > Metazoa > Chordata > Amphibia > Anura > Ranidae > Rana > Rana temporaria. The sequence goes on along the minus strand of NC_053490.1, from coordinate 209,958,535 downwards.
CTATAGCTTATTTTTTCTCTATTCCTAAATTTAATATTATAGTTTTTGTAGGATTTATCTTAAATTTCGCAAGCTCACCATAGTCTTTTATTTATTTTATCATGTTTGGTAACGACAACCTTGGCTTGGTAATGTATAGAAGTATGTCGTCTGCATAGGCAACAACCTTATGCTCTTCTTCGCCCACTCTAACCCCTCCTATATCAACATTTTCCTTATTTTTTTCAACAATTGAACATCTTAAAAGCGGACGACACACTTCCATTCACTTTCACCCTTGCCGTCGGGTGTTTGTATACATTTTCGATCCATCTCATAAATTTTGGGCCCATCCCTATGCTACGTATTGTCTCCATCATAAACCCCCACTCTACTTTGTCAAATGCTTTCTCAGCATCAATTGACATGAACAAGACTGGGGGCCCATTCTTCTGTGTCCTCGCATTAGTAGCATTGTTCTCATGCTATTGTCCCTACCCTCCCTTCCTGGGACAAAGCCTGCTTAATCCACACTTGATCCCAGCTTTAGTGCCAATACTGATTTCACTTCTGGTAGACCCATCACCACAGGATTAGAGGGTAGGTAAACACTGACACTCACACGTGTTAACCTGGGAGCAGAGTTTATAAGGTGATAGGGAAGTGGTGCAAAAATTAGATTTGTGTACTTTAATTCATGAAGACACACAGAATTCAGAGATAATTGGGTTATGTTGTTGCCTATAAGACAATGTTTACACTGGCAAACAAAAAAAGAATGGTTGTCCTGAGATATACCCTCCCACTCCCAACAGTGGCACTCCCAACAGTGGCAAGGTCCCCCAGAAGTTCGACCCCCTCCTCCTTTCACCCATTTGTCAGGGACAGTGCTTAGTGGCAGGGAAAGTATCAGAACCTGTACTCACCGAGACCGAGATGCTGAGGGCGGCTCACCTTTGCGACCCTGTGCAGACCACTCCCTGGAGTTGGGACAGAGGAGGGACGGCACAAGGAGGCACCGGTGCCGGGAGCTGGCAGGAAGACTTAGTGCAGCTGACAGAAGCAGGGCAGGTGCAGAAGACTGAAGACAAGCGTTGGTCAGGCAGGAACTGGTAGGTGAGTCTGGTAGGGTCTACAGGAGATGAAGGCAAATCCGAGTCACAGGCCGAGGGTCAAGGGCAGGAGAGTTCAGAGGGAGTCCATGAGAGCAAGCCAAGGTCAAGGGGCAGGAGACAACAGCAATCCAGGTAACGTTAGCCAAAGGGTCAGAGGTTCCAGGTGAGAGGAGAGTCGTCAGGAATTCCGGGTCAAAACAGGCAGGTACGGCAACAGGTAAACACATAGGAGCTGAAGACAAGCCAGCAACTAGTTCAGGGGATGAGGCCAGTTTAAATAGGAGAGCCAGTCCTCTGATTGGCCACAGAGCTGTCACGTGCACGGCCGTGCGTGCGTCCACGCACACGGCGCGCCGCTGTACCGCGCATGAGCGCGCACATATTACGCCCGGACGTGCGCCCGTGCCCAGTCGCCCCGCGCATGCGCGGGAACTCAATGGACCCGGGAATGGAGCCCTGACAGAAAGATTCTAAAAGACAAATTTCTCACCGCTCCAGGTGAGCCCCGTGAGCAATCAAGGGCTGTTGAACTACCAAGGTGCTGACAATGCTGATGATAGCAAATAGAAAAACGAAAACTGTACAGCCGCACTCCAAAATAACTTAAAAAAGTTGTCTTTATTTTTCAACTGTACAAACACAGTCACTGCAACCAACAGAAAATGGCCGACGCGTTTCGCACACACAGTTAGTGCTTAGCCATGACTAAGCACTAACTGTAAGTGCGAAACCCGTCGGCCATCCTGTTTTCTTTTGGTTGCAGTGACTGTGTTTGTACAGTTGAAAAATAAAGACAACTTTTTTAAGTTATTTTGGAGTGCGGCTGTCCAGTTTTCGTTTTTCAATTTCGAAAGATTCTGAAAGAGTAGGCAAAGTGCAGAGATAAGCCTTCCTTCCTGGAAGCCCCCCCATTCCTGTACAAACTGGCCAGGCCACGTTCCTCTCCTCCAGACAGACACCATTGGCACCTATGAATTACTAGTCTGCTGTCACATTTCTGTTACAACTGGTGAGTGTTACTGGTTGGGTTGCCTTCCCGCTTTGTCTGCTTTGTATTGCTGGACTTCCGTTACAATATATTCTTGTTGCTGCAATTTGATGCCTTGTGTTTTCTGCCCGCTCCATCTCACTGCATCTACCCGCACTCTTATTTTGGAAACCCTTGTGACGCATTTGTTTATAATATGTAACATGCTTAAAAGTATACAGTATATGTAAAATTTTGCTTCCTTTTCAAAACAATAAAAAAATATTGGAAGAATTACACCTGGCTTAGAGAACAAAAGAAGTGGTATGGGCCAAGTATATATACACAAAATAAAAACAGATGCTGCCAATTAGACTTAGCATCAGAGTTGATCCTGAAAGTTGGGTGATGTTAGACTGGTACCACATCTCATGAATTCAGATGTCTCAAAGCAAGTTTAAAGATGTAATATATCTGTCAGTTCTGATTTCCAAGAAGTTTGAGGAAGAAAGATGCCAGATGTTGCTCCAATAGCTGTTTTTGCCTTATATTGGCTATTGCCAAAATTGGATTGCAGGGTCAGCATCTCTCCTTAGCACAGAATGGGGGGGGGCTAGAGATGGGAACCTAAAACAAAGTCTCTAAAAGTCTCTATCTCACAATGACCTACTAGCTAACAATGCTCTGAAATTAAAATGACAAATAATATTAATAAAGATTTGTGCATTTATTTATTCATTTTCTACCACCTGCTTCAGCTCTTTTAGCATACAATATACTTACCTACAACACTGATGTCTGGAGATTTTCATAGTGATGCACAACGTCTAGATGAAATTTCAAGGGCTTCCCTTGAAGTGGATGGGGACTGCCAGTATATATTAACATTTCATGCAGAGGCCATGCAGCACTAGGCACTGTGCACAGTGAAAATCTCCAGAATTGTTATTATTTTTTTTGTGCGAAAATGCTAGTGAGGATGTAAGTGGACTAAAACTATTTATCTTTTTTAAAAGGAACCAAATACAGCATTTTTGAGAAAAATAAATATACACAGTTGTATAAAATATTAAAAATGTATTAATAAATCAGATAAGCCTGGTTGTTTTTGTCCTACAGTGAGAATACAAAGTTTAGTATTTTAGACCACTGTGTAAAGGAGGGGAAAATGAGCAAGCCAGTGTTAGGAGAGCAGCCTTTGAAGACCTTTTTTTCTGTATGTCTAAGCAGCAAGTCTGATGAGATTATCTTTGAAGCACTCATTTTCTAATCCAGCACTGCCTGTGCCCTCTCAAAATCAATGCACAGCACAGGAAGTATATTTTAAGCAATATACAGTATGGCCTTTTCACCCATGTTTCTCCCAGGATCAAAGTGGCTCTATCACATGCAATGAGACTACATGTGAACCTTCAGTCATTGCCCCCCTTATGTTTACAGCACGGTTGGTGAGAGATGGAGCTTCCCTCTTTCCTTGTGTGAAGGATTGAGAGACACTGCTCATGTCGCCAGTTCTGCTTATAGACCTCAGAAGATTTGAAAGACTGGTCATGGTAAGTTGACAGCTTTTAATGATAATGGTAAACAGGACTAAAAGATTGAGTGAATCTCCCAAATGAGCACAGACAGCAATTAAAACATAGAAAGTCTGAGATACTCCTGTTTTAGCTTCCCCGATGCCTCTTATGTGTAGATCACCCTGTTTCTCTAATAGGGGCACAGGGTGAATGAGAACCCCACTATGGTCTGTGCTAGTCAGATTTAATGCGGTATATATTGTGTGTTGGCTGTAGTGTACTATAAAGCTTGCTGTGATGAGGTGGGGTGTGATTGCATTCTATTGTCTATTGTGGTAATTAAGGCCCAGATTCTCGTATCTCGGCGTAAAACTATGCGGGCGTAACATATCTCGTTAACGTTACGCCGCCGCAAGTTTTACGGGCAAGTGCTTGATTCACAAAGCACTTGCCTGTAAAGTTGCGGCGGCGTAGCGTAAATTCCCCGGCGCAAGCCCGCCTAATTCAAATGATCCGGGTAGGGGGCGTGGATCATTTAAATTAGGTGCGTTCCCGCGCCGAACGTACTGCGCATGCGCCGTCCCTAAAATTTCCCGACGTGCATTGCGCGAAATGACGTCTCAAGGACATCATTGGTTTCGACGTGAACGTAAATGGCGTCCAGCCCCATTCACGGACGACTTACGCAAACAACGTACATTTTTAAATTTCAACGAGGAACGACGGCCATACTTAACATTGGTTGCCCCTCATTAAGCAGGGGCAACTTTACGCATTGCAAAAGATACGGAAAACGTCGTTACTTCATTGCGTCGACTGCGCGTACGTTCGTGAATTTCGCATAAATAGCTAATTTGCATAGACGACGGGGAAAACGACGGAGGCGACACCTAGCGGCGGGAAAAAAAATTGCATTCAAGATCTGACAGCGTAAGAGCCTTGGGTCGTGTTCGCCGGATTGTGGAGTGTCGGTAACTGCCTTGTGTTCGGGAATGGTATATCCTAAATGGCTGTAACCCCTATCCCATTAGGGGTGCTGTTACAGTGTTCTATTCTATCTCCACTAGGGGTGCAACGGATCAAAAAACTCACGGTTCGGATCGTTCCTCGGATCAGGAGTCACGGATCGAATCATTTTTCGGATCAGCAAAAAAAAAATTGCAGCCTCACTGTGCCTCAAATTGCCGTTCACTGTGCCCCAAATTGCCGCCTCCCTGTGCCTCAAATTGCCGCCTCCCTGTGCCTCAAATTGCCGCCTCCCTGTGCCTCAAATTGCCGCCTCCCTGTGCCCCAAATTGCCGCCTCACTGTGCCCCAAATTGCCGCCTCACTGTGCCCCAAATTGCCGCCTCGCCAGGGTGGAAGAAGTGAGAGGGTAGCCAGCAGGGCTGGATTTCCTTTCCCTGCCACCCCAAGGCCAGGTTTTGCAATGCACCCCCTCCCCACCAACCGAACCACCCCCCCGGAGAATAGCAGTTGGATGGCAGGGGCGGCACGGTTAGTTCAAATATTTTTTGTTTCTTCTTTTTTTTTTATTACATTATCACTTTTTTTTTGTAGCTTGTCGTTTTTACTTTTTTAATTTTTGTATAATTTTCTTATTTTTAATATTATTTTTCTTCTTCTTTACTTTTTAATTACTTATTTTGTTATTAATTGAATTATTATTTCTTTTTACATTTAACTTTATTGCTATCACACAAGAGAAAACAATTCCCTGTGTCATAGCAATTGAAGGTGACAGGTTCTCTTTGTTAACCCTGTCAGCTCCAAAAACAGTCCTCACAGTTGAGATGGGAAGAGCACAGCTCACCCATCTCACTGTGTGCTATTTGCAGCAGGGACAGGAGACTTGGCAGCTGGGGGGAGGAGGAACGAACGGACGGAAGGCAGCTGGGGGGAGGGAGGGGGGGAACGGACGGCAGCTGGGGGGAACGGACTGACGGCAGCTGGGGGGAACGGACTGACGGCAGCTGGGGGGAGGGGGGTGTTATCAGAGCCAGCAGGGGGAAGTGTGGGGGGAACGGATGGACGGTAGCAGCACATTGTCTCTGCTAGAAACCAACTGAACTCACCGCCCGTATGTTTAAACGTCTCCACTCCTGCTCGTACACAGCCCCACCTCCTCTTAAGCCCACGTTGTAATAGACAAAACACATCAGCGTATTGGACACGCATTCTGTCTATCACAGCGTGGTTAGGAGCAGGCGGGCTGTGTGCAAACAGAGCGGAGACAATTTCAATGTGTTTTTGTACCGCTTTGCTCTGCAGTCCCGCGGCACGCCACGGATCACGTGTGTGCTGATCCGAAGTCGTGCGGATCACGGATCAATGACGATCCGTTGCACCCCTAATCTCCACCCTACCCAAAATAAAAGTTTTGCCTTTAGTTATACTTTAGGCATATTACATTTTTTTTACATTTTTACAGGGTGTGCAATGTGTACAAGTGAACCTGTGCTGACAGGGCCACTTTAACAAGATGCAAATTTTGGTATATAAAATCTTTTTTTCCCATACACAATCTACACATTATGGAAGACAGGAAAGATCAGTGCATTTTAAACTCAATAAATTGTGACTAACATATTGCACTTAGTTGTGTTCCCCTGTCTTCCCCTTACAGAGCCGGCTTTCTCTGAGGACAGCTGCCGCCTACCATCCTCCTATCATCCTTATCCCTTTCCTCCCCCACTTTGTTTAAAGGGTTGGTTATCACCACATATTAGAACATGGACTAAAGAATTGTGACTGTGTTTTTTTAGATCTATCCTCTGTCCATATTTATTTATTTATATATATAAATATTATGCACTAGTCTTTTGCGCTGACAGTTTACCTTATTGTTTCCATGTGTTATAGTGATCCTTCCTGTCTTCCATGTGTCATAGTGATCTTCCATGTGCTATAGTGATATTTTCTGTCTTCCATGTGCCATAGTGATCCTTCCTGTCTGCCATGTGTCATAGTGATCCTTCTTGTCTCCCATGTATCATACTGATTCTTCCTGTCTTCCATGTGCATTAGTTATATTTTCTGTCTTCCATGTGCCATATTGATCATTTCTGTCTTCCATGTGCCATGATGATCCATCCTGTCTTCCATGTGCCATACTGATCCATCCTGTCTTCCATGTGCCATACTGATCCTTCCTGTCTTCCATGTGTGATACTGATCCTTCCTGTTTTCCATGTGTCATACTGATCCTTCCTGTCTTTCATGTGTCACAGTGATCCTTCCTGTCTTCCATGTGTCACAGTGATCCTCCTTGTCTTCCATGTGTCACAATGATCCTTCCTGTCTTTCATGTGTCATAGTGCTCCTTCCTGTCTTTCATGTGTGGGCAAATTGCAAATATGCAGGCTTGTTTTATTGCAGAAGAGACACTGCATAAAGTACAGTTACCTGCCTATTCACAATTCTCTGTGGAATGCATACTGAGGTGCACACACGCAGTTCAATTTACATTATGGAACACTGCCAGTGTGCTAGATTGACTGCACTCCCATGCATGTGTAGCGGCCTGCTCATGTTGAACAGGCACTGCTTTAAATTTAGTGGGGGTCTAAGCTGCTATTTGGCTCAGACTAGTATGATTGATGGCAAATTTAGCCTCTGTTCCAGCCATGGCTGTGCTGAGAGTTCCACCATTGCCTGCCTGGGGGTGTCATTACCACCCCAGGCCAAGGGTGGCAGCAGCAAGGTCAGGGTGTTTTGGGTGTTCCCCTTGGCAGTGAATTGGTAGGAGTGGTTGCCCCGCTGTGCATGCTGGGGAGGGGTACTTAAGGGACAGACGCCATTGGTTCGAGCCTCGTGGCCCGCCTGGCCTGTGGTGCGTGTCCTGAATCCTGACTCCGGGACCACGTTGGTCCGGGGTCATGGCTTCGCCTGGTAGGCCCAGTAGTCAGACTGGGGCCTGCTTTTTGAAGAGGTGATCCTGCACTCTCCGTCCTGCGGGAGGAGGCCACTTGATGAAGGAAGCCATGGGAGGACCTATCACTGAGAGGCTTGATGGTGTTGCCTGTCGGGACTAAAATTCTACCAAAGTTAAGCTGGAGAGATCCGGGTGCTGAATCCTGTGGCAGGGGATTCTGGACCAAAAGTGTCTCCTCATAAAGGAAGGTCTGTGGCAGAGACTGTACTTTATTCCGTGTGCCATCCCAGCTGCTAGGCCAGTGAGAGGGACCTATCCGGGTGAGCAATAACCACTCTGGCTAGAGTGGCGACGAGAACTGTTTGCTGGAAGCAGGAGTGTTTCCTATTTGTGATTATGCGCCTGAACCTACCTCTCCTTCCACCCCTTGACTTATTTTCTTCTAAAGTTCTGCAAATAAATCCTAGAAAAAGAAGGGCATTGTGTGGAAATTGAAATTCTTCGGACTCTCTTTTTACCCTGGACAGCGAGAAGATAGAGGTAACGTGCCACCCAAAATTACTCAGCAGCTCCTCCGGGGGTAGTGCTACACATGCACAGGAGTGATGTCATCCCATGCTGGTCAATCAAAATGGCTGAAAACCAGCACCTGGAAGAACCCTGGGAGAAGATGCCAGCACCGGCAAGGGACCTCACGGGTGTCAGACCATTGAAACTAAGGTAAGAGTGTATATGCCTTTAGTTCCACTTAACTGTCTTCCAGTGACATATAATGCATACCGTCAATGATTACTGCCATAGTCACTTGTACTGAACTGTCAAGCCATCAAATGGCTGTTGTCATACTGTAACTGATCAGATGTGCAGCATCATGGAAACTGCAGATCAAATAGAAGCTATGATGGCAGCTTCCTTGGCTGTAAAAGGATAGGAAGGTTTAGTTCCACTTTAACACAGATATGCATATTACTATATAGAATAACTAAAGCTAACCTACCATAACCTAGACTTTCTTGTTACTGAGCATTGGTGTAGCTGCTGAAAATCTGAGATCCAGCAGGTATACACTACTTCTGATTGCTGTGGGAGGCTCTTTTCAGTTCTGCGTCTCATAAATACAAGCACGTGTCACAAGCTATTGGGCAAATATGCTTTTGCACAAAAACTATGTGGATCTGGATCCAACTCTGGTTTGTCAGGTATTGCTAAATCCAGCTCTTAGGCCAAACAGTCTTCCACAAAACATGAAGCATGAATGCCTTACCTGCTTTTTGTTCCAATGCAGATCTCCAGGCTGAAGTTGCATTCACCTTACACATACAGGTGTAATATATAAATGTAGCAGATGACATAACAAAGAACTAATAGGTTTTGAGATTTATTTTACCACATACACCTTATGAGCATCCATAGGAAAAAATTGTCTTTTCAGAAAACTGAGAATAATTGAGTTTTTGGAATATGAATGTACCAAAAGCATGTATTTTTTTGTATTTTAAAAATAATATAAATCTAGAAAATTAGTTCATACAACACAAAACTATCTTTAAATAAACAATTTAAAATTATTTATAAACCTGTAAACCATTTATTGTCTAAAGTATTCTAAAAGCCTGCAAGTACAAAAATATATTATTGAAGAAAAAAGAAAATGTATAAAAAGAAAAGCTTTCCCTGTATAGGCTGCAACATTACTAAATCAGTAAGATAAATCCTATGAAGTCCTTTAGGAAGAATGTATAAAACACATGATGATCAGTTAATAAGTTTGAAGTACAAAAATGTAAATAGGCAGCAGCTCATTTATTTTTGTTGTCTTACGCCTTATCTGTTTCTGGTGCACTATCAGGCCCTTCAGACATGCCATCGTTGTTGCAGTTCTTTATTTGTTTCTCAACTTTAGTGATCCTTTGCTTCAGTTTTAATTGTGTGGAGTTGTAGTCAGCTAATAATCTGGCAAATCGAGTCTGCAAGCTATCAAATGCTGTTTCCATCTTATCAACCTTTTCTTCTAGGTCCTTTGGGTCTGCCCCAGCCTTTACTGCATCTACATCTATAAGACCATCTTTCATTAGGATTTGTTGTCCTTTTTCTTCTAGAGCTGTTTTAGCATCTGGATACTCAGTGAGGGCCTCCATTAAATCATCCTTAGATAAACAGAATAAATCAGAATAACCAATGCTTCGAATGTTTGCTGTCCTTCGGTTCCCGGTTTTGCTCCCTTTGATGTTGAGGATACTAATTTCTCCAAAATAACTGCCATCGCTGAGTACCACAAATTGAGTTATCCCATCATCTGCTACTACTGCAAGTTTACCTTCTTTAATGATGTACATTTCACGCCCAATGTCCCCTTTTCTACAAATATAGTCTCCAGGACTAAACACCTGAGGCCTGAGCTTTAGGACTAATTCCACCAGCAGTCCTGCTTCACAGTCTTGAAAGATTCTCACCTTCTTCAAAGTGTCTAAATGAACATTGATTGCAATTTCAGCTTTCAGCTTATCTGGAAGACTTTTTAGGACCTCTTTCTCATCCATCGTTTTCTTGTTTGTCCAGAGATAATCAAACCACTTGATCACCCTTGCTTCTAGATCTTTAGATACATTACGGAATTGCATATATTGCTTTATAGAGTCAATCTTGGACTGAAAGTCTGCCCTGGATGCATTCATGTTTGAAATCATGGAACCTACATTACCAACAATGGTTGCAAATATCAGCACGCCAATAAGAAAATCAAACACTACAAAGAGGAACTCTATATCCTTGACTGGTGGCGGGGTCTCTCCAATAGTGGTAAGAGTCAGGGTTGACCAGTAAAGACAATAAATGTATTTTCTTGCCATACGCCCATATTCTGGGTGAGAAATATTGGGATAGACCCATGTGTCTGTTCCAAACCCAATGGCTTTAGATATTGCAAAGTAGATGCAGGCATTCCAGTGTATAATAATAAGAATGTAGAGAACAAGGTTCCCTATACGGAAAATATTTGGATAATTGGTCCTGGTTTCGGTACGATCAAAAAACTCAAACATCCTAGCAAACCTCAGGAGACGATTAAACCGTAGTTCTGGAAAATTGATCCCCAGCTTGAAGTAGGCCAGATCAGTTGGCACCAGAGACAGCATATCAAGCCTAAACTGCATGGTCTTTTTGTAGTAGTCTCTTAACTTCTTGGAATCTTTAACCAGCAAGCCTTGCTCAAGGAAACCTAAGAACATGACATTAAAAGTACACATAGTGCATTAATTATTAGACCAGGGATCCTCAAACTACAGCCCGCCAGCTGTTGTGGAACTACACATCCCATGAGGCATTGTAAAACTCTGACATTTACAGACATGACTAGGCATGATGGGAATTGTAGTTCCTGAACAACTGGAGAGCCGTAGTTTGAAGACCCATGTCTTAGACCATTAAAAACTAAAATGTCTCCCTCTTTTGAGCTATATTCAAAATAACTGTCCAAATGTCAATAATATAAAATGCCTTTTTTTACAACCCATTAATGAGAACAATTACAGTAGTGCACTACAACTTTAAGTGGATGAGTAAAGGTCTTTACCTGAATGTGTAAGTTGAAAGAATCTAACATAATAAAGACATGCAGGGGAATCAAAATTATGCCAGAAAATCAACCAGGAATGTTGTCAAATATACCTGTTTTCCATAGGATAAGCTATGGCAGTGTTTCTCAACTCCAGTCCTCAATGCGCTCCAGCAGGTACTGTTTTCAGGCTTGCCATTATGTTGCACAGGTGATTTGATCAGTATCACTGCCTGAGAAATTACCACAGCCGTTTTATCTGAGGGAAATCCTGAAAATGTGACCTGTTGGGGTGCCTTGAGGACTGGAGAAACACTGAGGCCTCGTACACACGACAGAGATTCTCGGCAGAATTCACCGAGAAACTCGGTCAAAACCCGGATTCTGCCGAGAATCTCTGTCGTCTGTACAGTTTTGGCTCGATGGAGCCGCCGAGGAACTCGACGAGAAAATAGAGAACATGTTCTCTATTTTCTCGTTGTCCTCGTTCTTCTATGGGAGAAGCCGGCCCGCCGAGCTCCTCGGCGGCTTCATCCCAAAACTCGACGAGGAACTCGACGTGCCAAGCACGTCGAGTTCCTCTGTCGTGTGTACGGGGCCTCAGCTATAGGAATAATATGCAGAGAACAGTATAAAGGGACATTTTTTATTGTACAAGAACAAACTAATTAAGGGGAGTGAAACTTTTGAAAGTTTTTTTCTACCTTTAGGACCAGATCACACTGGTGTGACATACTGTATATTACTTGTCTGCCTGATCCTCCATTACCAACCCAGCCTGAACTCTGACCATTCCTTGCCTGCCTGACTGATCCGCTGTGTATTACCTGGCCATGGCTTATCTAACCTTGCTCCTGCCTACTGTCTTGCATCTGAGGACATCTGCTTCCGCTGCCGCTCAGCACACCTGCATCCGCTGACCTGCATCTGCAGCGCACCTGCATCCTGTGTCCTGCATCCGCAGCACCTAAGCCAGTTTCTTTCTCTATCAGCTGCCATCATCTCCAGCCAAGAGAACTCTGCAGGCACTCATACCTCACTGTGCTCCTACGGTCACTGTCTCAACTCCAGTGGCTCTGGAGCTAGGGTAGTACGAAAGGTCTCCCTCTGCACATCAGGCTCACCTCCAAGGTACGTGTCAGGCTCTTCCTGAAAACCCTGGGTGGTGGTTGTGGGGGTCTGTGGGCAGGGGGTTTATCATAATCTTTAACAAGGAGGCCCCCAGATCCTGCCCCCCATGTGAATGAGTATGGTGTACATTGCTCCCCTACTCATTCACCCAAAAAAGTGGCACAAATAAATAAAAACAGTACACAGGTTTTTGACAAAGTCCTTATTAAAAATAAAGAATGTCCACTATCGTAGCTCCAATGTGTCTTTTTTCTCCGGTGATGTCTTCTCTCTCCGGTTCTTCTCCTTCCAGTGATCTCTTCTTCCTCCAGTTCTTCTCCCTCCACTGATGTCTTCTTCCTTTGGTTCTTCTGCTGGTTCTTCTTCCTCTACTGATGTCTTCTTCCTCTGGTTCTGCTACCAATTTTTTCCCTCCGCTGATGTCTTTTCCCGATGCTAGCTCCCGCTGTTGTGTTAGCTGCAGTGTCTGGCATTTCTTATATAGCCATGGGGCATGGCCATCCAGTGATGTCATCCGGGGACCCTGTCCCCTTGTGACATCACCGCCCCATCATGCCCTGAACCAGAGGAAGAAGACATCAGAGGAGGGAGAAGAACCAGCAAAAGAGCCAGAGGAAAAAGACATTGGGAGAGGGAATAGAAACAGCAGAAGAACAAGAGGAAGAAGACATCACCGGAGGGAGAAGACATCACCGGAGAAAGAAGACACGTTAGAGCTACGACGGGGGACATTCTTTATTTTTAATAAAGGACTTTGTCAAAAACCTGTGTACTGTTTTTATTTATTTTTGCCACTTTTTTGGTTGAATGAGTAGAGGTGCACTGTACCCCACACTAATTCACATGGGGGGGGGGGGCGGGATCTGGGGGCCTCCTTGTTAAAGGGGGCTTTCAGATTCCAATAAGCCCTCTGCCCGCAGATCCCCACAACCACTACCCAGGGTTGTTTGGAAAAGGCCCTTGTCCCAATCAACATGGTGATAAGGTGCATTGGGGGTGGGGGGGCACAGAACCCCTCCTATCCCAAAGCACCCACCCCCCCAAGTTGAGGGCGTGTGGCCTGGTATAGTCCAGGAGGGGGGGGGGGGGTGCTGGGCTGTGTTCTTGAATAAGGGTCTGGTTTAGATTTTGGGAGAACCGCACATTAATTTTTATTATTTTTTTGGCATGGGGTTTCCCCTCAAAATCCATACCAGACCGAAGGTTCTAGTATGGTCTTGGGGGGGGGGGAATCACACAACATTTTTGTTTTACATTATGGTGTGGGATTCCCCTCTCGAGATTCATATCAGACTCAACGGGCCTGGTATGGTCGGATCAAAATTGAATCCTGTTCATTGAAGTCGCCTGGAAGTCGGACATGAAGTCATAGGGCAAAGTCGGATCGGAAGTCCTCCGACTTCCATGTTGGAACAGTGTAAACCCGGCCTTATGCAAGAAATTAATTATGGTAAAAAAAAATGGTTTCCATTAATTTTCATTGCTTACTTACCTTTCTCTCTCTTTCTGTTGCCAGGTTATTTTGACTTATATGCATAGGTATATTTAAAAAAAACCTTTATGTTTATTTATAATGCAAAGGTACTGTACCACTGGCCAGTCAGCTCACCCTCAACATGACAACTCCTCACCTGTTCTGAATCTCACTAGTGTGTCAGCAAGGTACACAAAATCTGCAATATAATCCAGAACCAGCCACAAGATCACATGTTTTTTCTGCAGTTCATCAAAGCAAGCTCTGCAAAACATTAAAAGATGTTACAATCCAATGCTGATCTCTGTATTTATGTATACCATATACTAAAACTCTGTTCACCTGCACACTAGAAAGCACCAGTTATAAAGCACAGGTATTGAGATGATGGATAGCCATCGGTAGTAGAAGTTGCTAGCTGGGTCAATCACGAATATTTCCTTCTTTTTCCTATAAATGAAAAAATAATAATTTAATGGCTGATGAACATCATATCCTTCTCTGCTGCCACCTTTCCTTAGCTACTGTAAATCCAGATGTTCATACAGAGGGTTAATAATAAAAAATAATAAAATAAAACAGTGTAGAAAGCCTAAGCTTTGCAAAAAGGGAGATGTACTCAAATATTTTTACACAGCACAAGAAAACAATTACTGATAGCTCAAAGCAGTGGCTTTCCTGTGTTGGATCAAACCCACCAGCACCTGTAATATAACCTATATTCCTGGGATTTTAGAGATAACAGCATTGCAGCATCATGTAAGTTCTACAGATTTCCAATAAGGATATTATTAGTAGCCACAACCCAGTATAAATGATATGCATTTTGCAGCTGAAAGTGCAGACCAAGGTAGTCACAAGATTAGTAGACAACTGAACATTCATTTGTGTTATATACACTGTTCATTCTTTTCAAGGATATGTTACAAGTAGGAGATGTGTGAAAATGCAGCTTAACGTAATTCCATGATCACTAATTGCTGATTGTTGTTTTTGCTTTGTTGTGAGCAGCTAAATTAGACAAATTATTTGCCATGAAAGAAAACTAAACATGAAGTACAGAACACTAAACATATAGGGGCAGATCCACAAAGATCTGCCCTTGCGCATCGTATCTGAGATACGCTACGACGCCGTAACTTACTTTTTTTGGTTTGAATCCTGAAAGAATTTGCGCCGTAAGTTACGGCGGCGTAGTGTATCTCTTGCGGCGTAAGGGCGCGGAATTCAAATTGGGCGGGTAGGGGGCGTGTTTCATTTAAATGAAGCGCGTCCCCGCGCCGAACGAACTGCGCATGCGCCGTCCCTAAATTTCCAGCCGTGCATTGCGCTAAATGATGTCGCAAGGACGTCATTGTTTTGACGTGGACGTAAATTACGTCCATCCCGATTCACGGACGACTTACGCAAACGAAAAAAAAAAATCAAATTATACGCGGGAACTACGGCCATACTTAACATTGCGTACGCCACCAAATAGCAGGTTTAACTATACGCCGAAAAAAGCCGACTAGAGACGACGTAAAAGAATGCGACGGCCGCTCGTACGTTCGTGGATCGTCGGAAATAGCTAATTTGCATACTCAACGCTAAAAACGACGTGAACGCCACCCAGCGGACGCCGAATAATACGCCTGTCGGATCTAACCCAGATGCCGTCGTATCTTGTTTTGAGGATTCAATTTGAAAGTACGCCGGCGTATCAGTAGATACGCCGGCGTACTCGCTTTGTGGATCTGCCCCAAACTTTACAATATATATATATATATATAAATATATATATATATATATATATATATAATATATATATAATTGTGTTTATTTAATCATAAAACAAAAATGGAAATACCGTCTATTACATTCCTATAACTTAAAGCGAAAAAACATTGTTCTTTAGCAAGGAATGAAAATTCCACTTTAATAATTATGCTACCAAAATGAATGTGGGCTCTAAATTCCCTCCAGTGTTGCTCCTGTTTCTTTTTTCTGGAGGCTGCCATTTTGCTGAAGCCCAGGGCCCCTAAACAGCAGTAAACCTTTAGGCTGTTAGCAGATCAGCCTCTAGTGGCTTAGATTTTTAGCACAATGCCACAATGCAACTGAGCATGTGCACAGCAGGGTGAGACAGTGTTTAACTGGATTTAAGGCTGGGTTCAAGCTATTGCAAAACGGAGGCGGGAATTCGCAATAGCAGGAGATTTTGATCGACTCTCTATGGAGCCGGTTCACACATCTCCGCAGTGGCACCGATGCAAATTTGTACAAAAGCCCTGTGCGTCTTTTGGTCCAATTCAGGTCTGAATTTAGCAAAAAAAATTGGGCTGAAATCGGACGTGAAACGCTGAACCAGGACTCACCAGACCCCTGCTGGGAGCCGCATGCAGGGATTGGGTGAGCCCAGCCTTAAACAGTACAGGCACTGCATGTTTTACATAGCTATACCTGCAAAAGGGGCCAGCCTGAGGTGATCTATTAGGATTATCAGCATTTCAGATTCAAAGTACACCTTATTTACAGTAATGCAGCTGTTGAGACACCCTCTTGTCTAGAATACCTAGGTAGGCGATTCCAATATGCTTATAACAAGCAATGTTGGTTCATTTTAGATAGGATTATTCATTTTTTTTTCATTGCTGTAAAGATACAGGGCAAAACAAGAAGATATTTATAATCTTTTGTTGTTTACTATTTTTGGAAGCAATAATGCAGCGAGCATAGCCATGGGAAAGGCAAGCTGATCTGATCCGACTGCCCGTGTGAAACCATTAAAACTGGAGAGAGCACAGCTTCTAACTTCAGCTTGTTCAATTAGACCCCTTTCACACTGGGCAGTTTTCAGGCGCTTTAGCGCTAGAAATAGCCTCTGCTAAACCGCCTCTCTGGCCCCGTACACACGGCCGAGGAACTCGACGTGCCAAACACATCGAGTTCCTCGGCGAGTTCAGCCCTGAAGCCGCCGAAGGAGCTCGGCGGGCCGAGTTCTCCCATAGAACAATGAGAAAATAGAGAATATGTTCTCTATTTTCTCGACGAGTTCCTCGGCGGCTCCATCGGGCCAAAAGTGTACACACGACAGAGTTTCTCGGCAGAATCCGGCTCTGACAGAGTTTCTCGCTGAATTCTGCCGAGAAACTCTGTCGTGTGTACGGGGCCTCATACATTCCAGTGTGCCTTTTCACACCTGGGTGGTGCGTTTGCGGGACGGGAAAAAAAATTCCCAAGCAGCATCTTTGGGGTGGGTTGGGAAAGCTGGTATACTTGATTTACTAATCCTGGACAGTGCAAAATGTGGCGCAGCTCTGCACAAAAAACAATCAGCTTCCAAGTTTTTTTGTCAAAGCTTAATTGAACAAGCTTAAGTTAGAAGCTGATTGGCTACCATGCACAACTGCAACAGATTTTGCACTCTCCAGTCTTAATAAATCCATCCCATAATATCTCTTCCTCAATAGAAGCTTACCTTCCTGCCTGCAAGAAGTTTTAGAATGTCAGTATACCTTCTTTGCACAGGCTAAATGAACTCCTGTGTGCATGTTTGGGAGTTATATCATCCCTGCCAATTACACACCTCCGAACTTTTTGAGATGGGAATGAGGGACACCTACCAGCGAAAGTATGTAGGCTTAGGACACACCCCTTGCCATGCCACCTTAAAGGAAAATTATACAAAAAAAAACAAGATTGGTTAAGCCCACAAGTTCTTTTTTTTACCACTACTATTCCTTTATATTGGCTTCTGGAATTTACAAATACAACAATGTAGAAATCAGATGAAAGGTTTAGCAGTGGGGAACAGTTTTTGATAGATAAAAAGTGTATTTTATACACATCTATATTGATCAAGTCAAAATGAGGAACAAATGAGGAGGAATGAGGGACAGAGGGACATTGTTCCAAATCAGGGACAGTCCCTCAAAATCAGGGACAGTTGGGGGCTATGCAATTATGGTTGCCAAAGACCCTGAAACTGGAATGAGCCTGGGAGAAGATGTTGGCAGGGTTTTAGTTCCACTTTATGTGCTCTGTCCATTTAGAGCAAAGCGCAATAGATTTTCTTTAAACCCCACCTCCCCAGAAGTAT
Organism: Rana temporaria; assembly: GCF_905171775.1. Lineage (NCBI taxonomy): Eukaryota > Metazoa > Chordata > Amphibia > Anura > Ranidae > Rana > Rana temporaria. Next base: position 209,940,845 of record NC_053490.1, on the reverse strand, counting down.
AAACTCTCCTTGCCACTCTGTTTAGCAACAGGGTATGGAGGAGCAAGTGACAAATAGTAAGTCCATTGCTTACACAGGGATTGCCCTGGGAAAAGCACAGGTTCTCTTTAGGCCGGGTTCACACTGTCGACGCATGCAGCGCATAGCAGGGGTCTGGTGCATGCTGGTTCACCAGTCCATGTTCGATTTCAGCCCGAATTTTGGGCTGAAATCAAACCTAAAACGCACCAAAAAAGGCACGTTTTTCCGGCACACCACCGGACCCGCTGCGGATATATGTGAACCGTCTCCATAGAGAGCCAGTCACATTCTCCTGCAATGCGAATTGAATGCGGGGAAATGAGCATTCAATTCGTATAGGTGTGAACCCGGCCTTAAAGTTAAACTTCAGGCATTTTTGAATTACATTTAGATAATGCAGTGAGGGGTTAGAACCGCAGTCAAGTCTTGTTGATAAATCGAACATTTTGAGTTGCCACTACAAAGAGAAATATAGGGGAAATCTTTCAATGGGGACACTAGATTTCCCCCACATTGGAACAATATCCTATCTCGTCTACAGGACAAGAAGAGACAAGTGCAAAAAACAGACAGCAGTTTTAATCCTTCTCCAGTCAGAAAAAGTTTTGGCTTTGATTATATTTAAAAAGGTAGTAAACCGCGGCAGTTAAAAAACACAAAAAACACCTGTAATGCAATTGCACAATGTGCTAGTATGCATCGCATACTAGCACATTATCAAATGCTTACCTTAGAATCCCTCCAGTGGTGCACTGTCACCGGTAAGAGGGTTTCCATCTTCCCCCAGTCTTTCATTTGTATGAGTGGCCGGAGCGGCGATGACGTCACTCCCTCGCAGGCGCATAGGAGGCCTAGGCACAAAGCTGTGAAGGTCCAGCACGGTATGCCGGACCTTCAGAGCGCATGTGCCAGTGACGCCACCGGTGCACATTTAGGAGATATTTGTTTTTACCTACGCCTTACCTAAGCCTTTATTACACAAAGCAGACTTTATTACTGCTTAAAGAACTGCAAGAACATCACCAAGTAGCATTCTTTAGCGAAACAAGCTTAAATTCTCAAACAAACATTTCCAAGTGTATGCAAACTCTAAAAGAGAAATTGTCATTCACATGAGTTCTAAACTAGGAGTAACTACAAATACTTACTCTTCTTCTTTTTTATCGTCCTTTTTTGCATCTTTTTTGTCCTCTTGTTTTTGATCTTTTTTCTCGTTGGCATTATTCTGTTCTTTCTTTGTGCTGTTTATTGCATTAGATTTTTACATGCAAATGGAAAGAGGTTTTTGAAAAGGAAAGAAGAACATAAGCTAGCTACTTATGTTTAGCTACGTATGTCTTGTAACCATTTTCCTTAAGGCCTTATGTACATTATGATATTTCATACATATTTTATTCTTTAATTTTCTATTAAATAAAAATCACATAATGATATGCGGGTGCCATCCAGTGTGGTAATGCTTTGATAGCCTGGACTCAAAAGGAAGTGGGTTGAATTCCACTGGCCATGTCTGGAAGACTGGTGACATATAATAGCAGGACAAAAAAATCAAATGTAAAGGTGTTGGTGCTTATGCCCCTTTCACACTGACACATTTTTCAGGCCTGAAGGCTTTCACACTGAAGCAGTGCGCTAGCAGGACTGCTCCAAAAGTACTGCTAGCCGCATCTTTGGAGCGGTGAAGGAGCGGGGTGTTTACCGCTTCTCCACTGCTCCATCCCATTGAAAGCAATGGGAAACCGCGGTAATACCGCCAGCAATGCGCCTCTGCAGAGGCGCATTGCCGGCGATATGAACCCTTTTCGGCCGCTAGCGGGGTTAAAATCGCACCACTAGCAGCCGAATATCGTGGTAAAAACGACGATATAGTGGCGCTAAAATAGGGCCGCTATACCGCCAGCGCACCTCCTGCACCCAGTGTGAAAGGGGCCTTAGCGTCAACACCTTTACATTTGATTTTTTATACGGTTCAGTGTTTCCACTTTCTTAAAGGGGCAGCTATGTTTTAAAACATCACACTAGGTGCCATCTTTATTGCATCTAATTGCAGAAAGGAATTACTATGGGGGACATATCTGGACTAAAGTTGAGCATTGCAGCAAAATCTGCTTTTCATTTTTACTATTGCTGGGCTATTCGTTTATTTATTTTTAGCTAGAGTTCAGCTTTAACTTGAAGCTTACCAAAAGAACTTGAGAAGCCACTGTCAGATAAAACATGAGTTATTTTATGCCAGTTTTAAAACAGCACCAGTGCAACAGAGGGTTCAATCATTTTTCATATACAGACATTGTGAAAAAGTTAGTACACCTCATGGAAATTGATACCTTTTTCAACATATTTGAACAGGGATTAGATCTTGATTCAAATAGTGGCAAAGAACCAAAAAAAATGATTTCATACTTACCATAATTTGTCAATGAGCTACATGGCAGCAAACACATGGGTAGCCACCTCCCTCTCTACCCCCATAATACTTTTTACTTATAAATCTGTATTTCTCTGCAGCCAAAGTGTTGCATAACTAGCCTACTCTGATGGGGTGGAACATTAAGCTGCCATGGTGCTTGTCAAGAAAGGAAAATTACGGTAATTTTAAAATCAATGTTTTTGTTTTCCTGTTTTTACTTCATGCATATGTGTGCGCAGCCTATTGCATTAGGGTGTGCACCCCAAAGCCCAAACACACCCTACTGACAACTCATGGTGCTCATTCCAAAAGGGAAGGGGCCAGCAAATTACATATTTCCTGGTCCCTTCCCCACTTCTAAAACATTCCAGCAGCAACAGCCGATAGGAGAGGAGGGAAGCTGGCAGCACTGCAGGGGGAAAGATGGGAGCGAGGGCAGTAGAGGAAATCTGTGCTGCACAGGGTGATTAGGGTGTGCCTGGGCACACCTGGCACACCCTGTGCGCACGCCTATGACTTCATGTCAGAATAGACATGAGAAACAAAAAGAGACCACACAGGGAGGACATGCTGAAGATTTTTATCAATGAAGGTAGCAAAATAATTCTCTGACTGAAGTCAACTGTCGTAAGAGAGACAAACTTGACACAATAATTGTTTATAAAGGTATTGAGTGAGGACCAAGAAGCCACCCTACAAATGTAAAATAGTTCAATCTGGCACTGCCATACCTTTAGGCCAGGCAAATTGTTTTGACTAATCAATAAGTAATAAGCTGACTGGAAGACTTTCCCCCCCCTTTTTTTTTTGCAGACAATGCAAACAGATAAATGTCCTGAAGAAATCTGCAGCCTCTATGTATGTTTGCCGGAGTTTGCCAACATCTAATCATATATCTTCTTGAAATCCAGATCCACGTGTCAATGGTATCCCTGAAACATACTGCATCCTCCAGAGGCAACGTTACATGCATTGCCAACCTCAATAAGGCCACATTCACAGGAGGATGGTTGCTAGGAGCTTTAACATTTACTTCCCTGAAGGGATAAAGCTTCAAAAATTATTCTTGATTGGCTTATCCATTTTACCCCATTCTTCTGCAAACAGATGGGTCTTCCCATAGAAAAGCTTGTTGGAGTAATTTTATAAAGGGCTGAACCAAGGAAAAGTTAAAACCTACTGTCTCTTCTTCATCAGTCAAGGAATGACTAAAACATTCTGATGTAGAGACCTCATGAGGAACCTCCAGATGAATAGATGGCTGATGGGTTGGCTGTTGGCTAATAACTAGGCTTGTAGCTGTAAATTACTTTAATGTGTCTCGAAAAAATTGCTTCATTAGCAATAATACAACTTGCTGATTATCCACCTCCTCATCTCTTGTTGCTTCTACAAAACACCTGTCACAGATCATTTTTCCGATTGACGCCAAACTCATTCAGATGCTGCTAGAGAGAGACAGTTGGGCAATGAATCACCAGATTGGGGTCTAGCAAGAGTTGGCAATATGGTGGCAGAATGCATAAAAATCACCTCTGCTATTAAATTAAGCGCCCTTCCACTTCACCCTCCCCCTGCAGGCATTTGAAGTACAGCGCACGTTCAATACCAGCATGTTCCAAGAAGGGAATTGTGCATGTGCCCGGTGAAAAGTACACAGCCAGAGCGCACAGAAGGTGGAATGCAGTTGTTCGAACTCTTCACAGTATTCATACCCCTTGAAATTTTCCACATTTTGTCATGCTACAACCAAAAACGTATATGTATTTTATAGGTATTTTATGTGATAGACCAACACAAAGTGGCACATAATTGTGAGATGGAAGGAAAATGATAAATGATGTTCATCTTTTTTAAACATACATATGTGAATAGTGTGACATGCATTAATATTCAGCCCCATTTACTCTGATACCCCTAACTAAAATCTTGTGGAACCAATTGCCTTCAAATGTCACCTAATTAGTAACTATAGTCTACCTGTGTGTCAATTAATCTCAGTATGAATACAGCTGTTCTGTGAAACCCTCAAAGGTTTGTTAGAGAACCTTAGTGAACAAACAGCATCGTGAATGCCAAGGAACACACCAGACAGGTCAGGGATAAAGTTGAGAAGTTTAAAGCTGGGTTAGGTTATAAAAAATATCCATCCGAAAATGGAAAGAGTATGGCACAACTGTGAACCTACAAGGACATGGCCGTCCACTTAAACTGACAGGCCAGGCAAGGAGAGCATTAATCAGAGAAACAGCCAATAGGCCCATGGTAACTCTGGAGGAGCTGCAGAGATCCACAGCTCAGGTGGGAAAATCTGTCCAAAGGACAACTATTAGTTGTGGACTCCACAAATCTGGCCTTCATGAAAAAGTGGCAAGAGGAAAGCCATTGTTGGAAGAGTGACACGAAGAAAGTCATTGTTGAAAGAGCCATATAAAGTTTTGTTTGCAGTTTGCAAGAAGCCATGTGGGGGACACACGCAAACATGTGGAAGAAGGTGCTCTGGTTAGATAAGGCCACACTTTCAGATTTTGAAAACCCTTTATCATTTTAATTCCACTTCACAATTATGTGCCACTTAGTGTTGCTCTATCACATAAAATCCCAATAAAATACATTTACGTTTTTGGTTGTAACATGACAAAATGTGGAAAATTTCAAGGGGTATGAATACTTTTTTAAGGCACTGTACACCCTGAGAAATCAGCAGAAGAAATCCCTTACCTAAACCTCATTTAGGAGCCCATCACCTGCTCAATGTCAGAGATTAGTGGGTTGTTATTTGTTACACAAAATGCCTACAATAAGTCCTTTCTGCTACAGTGAGTATTGCCTGCTTTTGATGCCAAGGCTGTGTTTTTTCACAGTGCACCATTACATCTATTGATATATTTGTTGTTTAAATTATTAAAAAGAACATCTTGTTTGCTGATTCAGTTATATTTCCTTTATATGTAGGCATGGGTTAAGTAAAATTGGAATGCCTGTTTGCTTGCATAAATATGTTTAAAAAAGTCAACAATTTTCAATGTGGTGTACTTATTTTACTGTACATGACTGTACCTTAAACAGGGCTTTTTCTTCTTGCTCTTGGCAATCAAAGGCAATGAAGAAGAAGCAAATAGGTAATAAAGTAAGTCTTGCATTGCCAAACCACAGGTTCACATTAAGCTTACAATTGATAGCTATCTCATATGAGCATGAGAAGAACCTCCCCAATAGTAAGAGATAAAGACCAGGCGGTTGATCAAACCTTTTCTGACTCCACAAAAAGCTAAAAGAATACGTTTGGCATTAAAATTTATTATTTTTACTAATATTGCTGTATAAATGTTGTTTTAATAAGAATTCCTCTGCTCCCATTATGTTTTTCTATCCAGGCTTAACTATGACTTTAAGGGGACGACGACAATGGGGTTTATTTAGTCAGGGAGTAGAAGCTATTTACTTAGTAAAATTTATATTCACTTTACAAAGTGAATACTAACTCAGCTTAAGCCGACCATCTATGTTCATTAGAGCGTTCCATCTTGTCATCATTGAGCCAACTAATTTAATTCAAAAGCCCTTAAAGTTTCATGTAGACCTACTACTTGGATAGAATCCTAGATGTAGTAATAAGGTATAATTACTTTCGGTCAAGAACAATTTTCCAACCTGCTCCTTTGAGTTTTCTCAACAATACAATCAAAAACAATTGCTGATTTGACTCCACTAACTACAAATAATTGAAAAAAAAAACGGATATTCTGAAAACAAGAATTTTACTAATGTATGGCCAGCTATTAGCAAATAAGGTTAAAGTGGTAGTAAAACCCCCCTTGATTACTTGTACCTCTAGGTAAGACTATAATAAAGCTTACATGTAGGTACAGTAAATAGCTCATAAACGTGCAACGTTTAGGAGATATTTACGATAGTAGCAGCCGGTAGTGTGCCGTTCATTGAGAGAGCCGTGCCGCAGCCATGAGTCCCATGCGCATGCTCAGGAGTGATGTCACTGTGGCTCGGCCAGTCACACAAACCTGCCAAAGCCCACAAACCTGGAAAGAAGACCAGGCAAGGGTGGAAGCCCTGTCAGCGTTGACAGCGTGCCGCTGGAGGGCTTTGTTCTAAGGTAAGTCTTTAGATAATGTGTTAGTATGTGATGCGTACTAACACATTATGCTATTATTTTGCAGGGGACATTTTTTTTCTTGTGGTTTACTACTGCTTTAAGCAAGAATCCTGTTTTTACAGTATTTTATTTTCCTTCACACATGATTAAGTGTTCAAAGTTAACACAGGTTAGCCTTATTTAATCACATCTGCTTTTCTAAGTAAACCGCTCCTAATGTCTTTAGTAAATCAACCTTTTGTCAGACAAACCTTTTCAAGTAAATGCAATTTCCAAAACAGAAATCGTCATTTATATAAATTCTAATCTAGGAATGATTACAATACTTACTCATTTGCTTTTTTATCATCCTCTTTTGCATCTTTTTTGTCCTCTTGTTTTTGCTCCTTGTTCTCATTGGCATTATTCTGTTCTTTCTTTGTGCTGTTTAATGTATTAGATTTTTACATGCAGAGTGCAAAGAGGCTTTTCAGAAGGAAAGAACAACATGGGCTAGCTACCTATTTTCAGCTATGTCTTGAATTAATATATTGGAAAATATTTAATCTGTAGTATACCAAAATAACTTCAAAAGCCATTGTCAGATACAAAAACGTTGAGTTATTGTATGCCATTTGCAAATTTTAGTTAAATAGAGGATCCAGTAATTCATTAACATTCCACTTTTTCTATAATAAAAATTAACCCTTTCTGAAAAATTTGTAGAGCTAAATGTTTTTTAGACCTCTATGTTTCAACATACTGGTCTGCATTACCGTCCAATCAGATAAAGTTATTAGATTGGACGGTATTATTTGCTCAGGTGTACCTCCTTTTACCTGTTACCCACAGTCCTGGGAGGAGCATTAGAAGCAGATAGATCACAAAAGGAGGCAACTAGAAACAGGTGATTGTGGGGAAAGACAGAGTAAAAGCAGATCATAAAGAGGTGGTGTTAGAGGAGAGAGAGTGTGCATTGCTTGTGGCTGGTGTATGGGGTGAGATCGCTAGTTGATCATGTACTGATGGTGCCGAAAGGGTGAAGAGAAAGGAAGGATAGTTGACCATGGAACATTGGTAGAGGGGGCAGAACAGTGGCTGATCATGGATGGGGAAGAATAAGAGAGGAATCTAAAGGCCCGTACACACGATCGGAATTGTGTAATGGCAGGCTATTGTCGGAAAATCCGACCGTTTGTATGCTCCATCGGACAATTGTTGTCAGATTTTCCACCAACAAATGTTGGATAACATGCATTATAATTTTCTGACAACAGATGTTTTGTCGGATTATCCGATCGTGTGTACAGTCCTTCAGACAAAAAAATACAAAGTACAAACACGCATACTCAGAAGCAATGCTAACCATAACACAAAATTAGCAGAAGTTGCCCAAACGGTGGCGCTAATTAGCTGAAAAAACACATCGTTTTGTGTTTGTTGGCCGATAAATCTTTGCTGTTTGTATGCAAGACAAGTTTTTGGCCAACGCCCTTCAGACAAAATTCCTACGCTTTGTCCGATTGTGTGTACCAGGCTTTAGTGTGAGCTGCTCAAGGCCTTGCGAGAAAAGAGACAGGGTGTAACTGATTGTGGGCTTGGGAAAAATTAGGCATAATGGGTGCTAACTATTGCCCAGGGTCAGGGGGAGAGAAGGGCAGTAGGTACTTGTGTACCATTGGCAGAGGGCTTATTGCACAAACTGATGTTGGACAGGTAAGACTAAAAAGAGAGGAGGCACAGACAGTGATGATTGTGTTCAGGAGGTCAGGGGGTTATATAGCTGTGGCTGAGACTGAGGGATGCAGCGTGGGAGCTGATCATGGTCAGAGGATGACTGAGTAGCACGGGGAAGAGAAGAGTTGCATCTAATCATGTATGACCATTGCAAAAGGAGGAAAGGGAACTGATTGTAGACTGGGGAACAGGGGAAACTGACTGGAAGCTGATTGTGGACCAGGGATAAAGTGTATTTTTACTGGGTATATATTTTGAGTAACTATTATATTATATTTACCATAAAGTAATTTTTGGTGTGCCTTTATCTCAGGCAGGACTGTGTAAGAAGGTATTCCCCCTCCCAGGCCAGAAAAAAAAGATCTTCTGCCTTAGGAGAAGATAATGTCCCATTGGGACCCTGATCAGAGTAGCTAATGTATGCTGTTTTCTACTTGAAAGAAGCAGTCTCTCTGGAGATAAACATTCCTCCCTGCTGAGTGAAGAGCTGTAACTCTGACTCAACAGCCTGACTCTGCAGCCTCACCATTGCAGCCTGATCAGTGCCCATCTGCAGCCTCATCATTGTAGCCAGATCAGTGCCCATCTGTAATCTCACCATTGCAGCCAGATCAGTGCCCATCTGAAATCTCACCATTGCAGCCAGATCAGTCCCCATTTGCAGCTTCACCGTTGCCGCCTGATCAGTGCCCATCTGCAGCCTCACCAGTGCACGGAGATAAGAGAAGCCAGATTACACAGAGCAGGGCTCTCCAAAGTTCTGCCTCCAGGACTGGCTCATATGATAGAAAGACAACTGGTCCAATGCTGGGACATGTGAAGTCTATCAAACTTTAGTGCTTGTTCATAGCTTATTAGGTAAGCTATGAATAAACACTAAAGTTTGGTGTGAAGCGTTTTTTACCCGTCTGCTGTGGCATGCTTTTTGTGTGTTTTTTGATTTTAAAATAAAAGCAATTTATTTTTGGTGTGCGGCTGTCCAGAACATTTTTCCTTCATTTTGCAACAATATAATTGTGATTTAAAGTGCAAGTGCTTATATAATAACAACATAAAAAAATAAGTACAAACAGGTCCAAAAAATGCAGCAATGGTCACTAAATGATAAGTAAATTGGTAAGTCCATGCATCAAATGGTTAACTTGAGAGTAGACACCATCACCACGGAACAGATAGCAAACTGGTGACACCCGGTGAGAGGTAGAGGTAAGTGCCTACTTACCAGACCACCATGACCCTTCGTTTTAAAAAAAGGATCAGGTGGAGCTTTAGTACAGTTGGTGGCCTAAGGTCTGTACTGGTACCTGGATGGGACTGGCCAGAGACGGACTCCAACAGAAGAAATTACCATGGATAAAATGAAGAAAAACGTGCCATAGTGAAGTTCCACGATTTATTGTAAAACAGATAAAAAAAAAAAAGCCAAATGGGCGCTTACTTGTGCATGTGCCGAGACCTTGGCACTAAGGAATCAAGCGTGTTACAGCTAGATGTGACGTGGAGCACGGCCGCACTTTAGCTCACTGTCGTGAGTAGGAGTAGCGTGCGTTCCACCGCCCCTCTGTGCCAAATCCGGAAGTAGCTGAACGTGACCAGGAATGCCTCGACGTACGTTTCGTCAGGACACTTGCACAAGTAAGCAGCCATTTGGCTTTTGTTTTTAATCTGTTTTACAATAAATTACGGAACTTCACTATGGCCCGTTTTTCATCCAGGTAACAGTACAGACCTTAGGCCACCAACTGTACTAAAGCTCCACCTGATCCTTTTTTTAAAACAAGGGGTCATGGTGGTCTGGTAAGTAGGCACTTACCTCTACCCCTCACCGGGTGTTGTCAGTTTGCCATCTTTTCCGTGGTGATGGTGTCTACTCTCAAGTTAACCATTTGATGCATGGACTTGCTGGAAACGTCATCACGCATTACCGAAGCAACTTCCGATGGAGATTCGCTATACGGAGCTTAGCAAGAAGGGAGACGGCTCAGAGGAGACGCCGCTTCTGTTGTACATACATCACGCTTGATTGCCTTCTTAATTGTAAGTGCACTTTACTTTTTAATAAAACCGCATATCATATGGTATTACACTATGGGATCCCCCCTTATTTCTTATTCCATGTGAGTCTGAATCCAGTACACCCCTATTGGAACGAGCCTATTGGATTGATCCTTCCAGCACTTTCACCTGGCGACAGTCTATCTGGGAAGACTTAAAATATCCCTGTGCCTGCTACGATCACTGTAATGGTGGTCAGAAATTTGTGGTAAGGAGACTACATTACACAAGTTGGTGTCCTTTCGGTGGTGGAATTCCGTTCACACGAAAACTATTGCCACAGATCACTTCTTATGAACTTTATCATCAATATTTTTCTGGATAAATTTTTGGACTTTGCTCATCATTTTTTCACTTACTAGTAATTTTCATATACATGTTACTTATTATGTTATATGCATGCTGATCAAATTTATTGCTATATGCATATCACTTATCACAGGGGTCATGTCCTGGGGAAAAAAGTGTGGGAACTCCCACCCAAGATCCACTCCCCCACCAAAAAAAAAATAATAATACGCTCATATGCATAATTTACTAAACCGCATGTTTTTTTGTTTTTTGATTCACTGTACCTTAGTAATCCTTTATGTTACTGGCCGCTTACTGTATATGGATTAATCGGGTAGTGTGCGGGTATTCCGTCACTTCCTCAATGCGCAATGTCTTCTGGGAGCTTTTGTCATTGTTCCCAGGAGACATTGTGGAAGCAAGTTCTTTCTAAATCCCGCGATAACTCGCGGCAGATCTCCGCAATGTCTCCTGGGAACAATGACAAAAGCTACCAGGAGGCATTGCGGCATCGAGGAAGTGACAGAATACCCGCACACTACCCGATGAATCCATATACAGGAAGCGGCCAGTAACATAAAGGATTACTAAGGTTCGCCTGCCCCTGACAGTGACTCGAGCTGGGCATCGCCGCTTAGTGAAGGATTGGCTCGGGCGGCTCGGCTGCTCTAGTCCTGCAAAGGGAACTGAGTTCTTGCTGTGAAAAAAGTGCAGGAACTCCGTTCCCACGCGTTCCCGCAGGACTTGAGCCCTGACTTATCATTTGCATAGCGCTGTACCTAGATTGTATGTTTTTTGTTACTTTGGGTATTTTAGAGTATTGGTACTGGCAGCTTCTTTCCTCACACAAGTGTGTTTTTTTTCATTATTATTATATTATTATATTTTTATTGTTAGCGCAGTGTTTTTTCCTCCTAGGAGGAAAATCTTTTCTGATGCATGGACTTACCAATTGCTTATCATTTAGTGACCATTGCTGCATTTTTTAACCTGTTTGCACTTATTTTTTGATGTTGTTATCATATAAGCACTTACACTTTAAATCTCTATTGTATTGTTGACCTTATAGTCAACATATTGTTTCAAGTTAGAATTTGGAATTTATTTATCACCTACTATTAGCGCCCCCTTATTGTTATACACCCCCCACAACAAACATGTTATACTTACCTGCTCTGTACAATCGGTTTGCTCAGAGTGGCCTCAATGCGCCTCTCTCGGGTCCCCTGTCGATGCTCTGTTCCCATTCCCCCTGCTGAGTGCTCCCATAGCAAGCTGCTTGCTATGGGGTCACACGTGTATGCTTGCTCCCGAACCCTGATCCTTGTGCCCCCCCCCCTGCTCCCTCCTCACTGACTGCGATTGTCAACAGCGGGAGCCAATGTCTCCTGCTTCTGCATCTCAGCCAATGAGGAGCGAGAGACCCAGGAGAGAATGCATGAAGGTAAAAATCTCCAGCCTTTAGAACCACTTTAAAAGTTGACTGGTTACTATGCACAGCTGCACCAGAATTTGAATGTCCCGGTTTTGGTAAATCTCCCCCTAAAAGCTACAATATATAAATGCCCACCTTATTTTTTTTTTATTTTTTTAAAAAGCTTGTTAGACTTTTTTTTTATTTGCTGATTATTCAATCTGCCCCACAAATTTTAAAAGCCCCAGTCTAAAACTTCTGGTTAGAGACTTGAGCAATGCAATGCTCTCCTCAGACTACATTTTCCATTATTTACTTCAACAATGCGCATGCATGCCCCTTAACGTGGTTCATTTTCCTGAAAGCAAAAAAGCAGCAGCTACAAATACAGTAGCTGATTGCTTTTAATAATTGGACACTTACCTGTCCAGGGATCCAGCACTATCCTCACTCGAGCCAGCTCTTTGGCAGTCTTTGGGTCCAAGCGCTGGCTTTCCACTGTGCATGAGTGAGCCACGCTTCATCATGTGAATGGTTCCGCAGCTTTCTGGGACCTGTGACGTGCCCCAGAAGGCTGTAAGGGTAGGAGGGGGTTGGAACTTCAGCTCAGATCGCTGTGTGATCTGACCAAATGTGGGAGCAGATACCTGTCAAAACCTGGTACCCGTTCCCCCTCCACCCCCCAAAAAAGTGCCTAAACTTAAAGACTAGAAGGGGAGGAGGCAGACAAGCGGAACTTCCCCTTATGGGTGAAATTCCACTTTATGTCCCATTGGCAATGGGTGGTACTGTGAATGAAGCTTGGCGGAAGTTATACACTGGCTGCACCAGTGTTTTATTTCACTGCAAAAACACTCTGACAAGGGTGGCTAGATATAGACCATGTCGGTCTAGCGTAGCCACCCTAAGAAAAAGGTGTAAGGGCAATATTTTATTTTAAATAGTCGCGTCCCATTCTATGCAATAGAACCGTTCTAATTGGAGCGACGCAAGTCGCTCCGACTTAGAAAAAGGTTCTTGTACGACTTCGGGGGCTGCTCGGGGCGACCTGATTGGCTTTCCTTACAGAGGTCATTTTGCAGGTCGCCTCTGAAGTCGTCTTCAGGACGCCTTGTGGAGTCGCCCCCGAAGTCGTGCCGCCTAAGTGTGAACCAGCTCTAAGGCCTCGTACACACGACCAGTTTCCTTGGCAAAATCCATCAAGAAACTTGGTGGGAGAGCTTTTTTGGCGAGGAAACTGGTCGTGTGTACGTTTTTCATCGAGTAAACTGTCGAGGAACTCGATGAGCCAAAAAGAGAGCAAGTTCTCTTTTTCCTCGACGGGAGTCTCAAATTGCCTCGTCGAGTTCCTCGTCGGGCTGGTTTCCGATGAGAAACTTGAGCGTGTGTATGCTAAGAAACCCGCGCTTGCTCAGATTAAAGTATGAGACGGGAGTAAAAGTAGCATTTTTAATGGAGATAACACATTTTTAAAGCTGTAACAGACTGAAAAGTGCAAATCGTCTCTTACCAAACTTTTATTTAAGGCCTCGTACACACGACCGAACATGTTTGCTGAAACTGGTTCGCGGACCAGTTTCCGCGGACATGTTCGGTCGTCTGTATGACTCACCGGACATGTCCGCCCGGCTGAAAGCGATTCAACGCATGCGTGGAAGCATTGACCTTCCAGGGTCGCGCACGTCGCCGCGTCATCGTCGTGGCCACGGCGCGGCCACGTCACCGCATATCCTGTCCGCGGGGAATTTGGTCTGATGGTGTGTACAGCCATCAGACCAAATGATCCCAGCGGACATGTCCGATGAAAACGGTCCGCGGACCGTTTTCATCGGACATGTTTGCCCGTGTGTACGAGGCCTAACACGCAAACACATAAGATTAGCAAAAGCAGCGCCAAGAGTTGTGCAAGTGGAATCGAACTTCCCCTGCCGTTGTATGTGTTGTACATCACCGCGTTTGAGAACAAGGCGATTTTGTCTGTTACGTGTGTACGCAAAGCAAGCTTGTCGAGTTCCTCGACAAGCCTAACAAGGAACTCGACGAGGAAAATGATGTGTTTCGCCCGACGAGTTACTCTGTCGTGTGTACAAGGCCTTAGACTACATATGAATGCATCATATTGTTTAACATATGCAAATATTGATACCTGTCTTGTCTAGTTATGTAACACTGGGCACTGTTTCAGTTTCTGTATAATTCAAATTCTTTGCAATAATAGTTATAAACATTTAATGTAAAAAAAAAAAATTAACCATGCTGGCTGGATATCTAAATAGAAAATATTTGTACACAATGTATATGATTTAAAAAGAAACAATTTTAAATATATTTCTTAGTCCCGACCATCATAAATAAATGAAGAGTTATGAAACTGCTATAATCAAATATAATCTAATTAAAATTTAAGCTGCTATTAAATCTCCATTTTAAGCAAATTGAATGCAATTTTAGAGCAATGAAAGTTCCATTAATTTAATTGTATAAAAAGTTCTGACATAGCTGAAACTTGTCCCATTAACAGTTATTTAGGAAAATAGGGCAGGAAATTAGGAAGGCGAGGTACTACTTTCACTGTACAAGTATTACGACTGGAAATCTATCTCTAAGATAAATATAAACAGAAAACAAACACAATTTCTTCGATTTTTTTCTAGGGTTTTTCAGACATTAACTTACTCGTCTGTGTTGTTGCTGTTGTTGACATTGAAACTGGCAAGAGTCCAATGGCTGCAATAACATATCCATTCATGAAATGAATACATATCATACAAAATAACATCCTTCTTAATATATTGGGGGGCAGGGTAAACAAAATGAGTGAGAGTGAGCTAGAACTTTTACAATGTTATTACTGCTGTAAGTACCTTTCTACCTTGGTGACCTTGTACAAACCACCCCCTTCATGTCTTGTACAGGGATCGCAGACACAGGATGTAAGGGAAGATCTCCCAATGGGGTCACCAATAAAAATAAAAACCAGACATAAAAATGTTAATTTCCCCCACATTATCACAAACTATAAACAATATTCCCTGGAGTCTGACTTTTATAACATATCTGTTTGTCAGTGCAGAACTCCTGTTTTTTACACCTAAAATACATTTCACTACAGTATTTAAAATAATAACTGCAGTTCTTGTCACAATACTTGCCTTCTCTACAGTGCTGAAATCCACAGACTCTTTGATCCGTTGTCTGATGCTAGTCAGCAGATAAAATGTCTTTTTTACATTGATGTGCAATTATCAATCTGTTAAGAATTTTTATAAATGATATGTAATTGTCTCCTGACTCACCTATGGTATGTACAGTCTTACTGTAAGAATGATCCTACAATTTACCCATGAAGCATTTAACACACCAAAAGCATAGGTATCATCAAAGTAGCCATCCACCTGCAATGGGCTCAGTGGCTGGGGTAAGAGAGTGTGCCTATAATGGCATAAAAAACCTCCCTGCCTTCTACCGTGTCCTTCCTGCTGATAGAAAACACAATCCATTTGGAGGAATGTGTAATGCCGCGTACACAATCATGTTTCGGGTTGTAAAAAACGAAGTTTTCAGACTCTAGAAAAAAGTTTTTTTCAACCTGATCATTAAAACGGCCTTGCCTACACACGGTCGTAAAAAAAAAAAATGCTCTAGCAAAGCGCGGTGACGTACAACGCGTACGACGGCACTATAAAGGGGAAGTTCCATTCGGATTACGCCACCCTTTGGGCTGCTTTAGCTAATTTCGTGTTAGTAAAAGACGATTCACGCTTTTCTGTCTGTTACAGCGTGATGAATGTGCTTATTACATTACGAATGGTAGTTTTACCAGAAAGAGCGCTCCCGTCTCATAACTTGCTTCTGAGCATGCGCAGATATTTCACGTCGTTAAAGGCCCACACACGACCATTTTTTACTACCCGAAAAACGACAATATTAAAAACGTTGTGAAAAAATAGAGCATGTTCAAAAAAAATTTGCCCGTTATTTTAGAACCTGAAAAATGCTCTGAAGCCCACACACGATCGTTTTTAATGACATAAAAAAAAAACGTCATTTTTTTACAACCCGAAAAATGATCGTGTGTACGCGGCATAAGACTTGTCTGTACATTGACTGGCCCATCCAACCAACATAGTTCCAGCTTACAGAATGACAAAAATAACTCATAGGAGCTTTCTGTACTTGACAATGAAGCAGTTTCATTAGGCTGGGTATTACTTGTACCGAAACTCTGCCGATTCAGCAGGGAGTTTATGCCTTCTCCTTTTTTATCCCCCCCCTAAAAAATGTGGCTATACATACACTTTAATTTTTTACTCACTGAGCTGCTTAGGCATAATTTGCTTGGAAAAAAAAAAAAATTCTTCCTTCTCTAAATTTATTTAGAGAGTATGGGCCGGATTCACAAAGAGTTACGCCGGCGTATCAGTAGATACGCCGACGTAACTCGGAATCTAAGCCCGTCGTAAGTTTAAGTGTATGCTCAAACTGAGATACACTTAAACCTAGCTAAGATACGATGGCCTGCGCCGTCGTATCTTAGGGTGCAATTTTTTCGCTGGCCGCTAGGTGGCGCTTCTGTTGATTTCGGCGTAGAATATGTAAATGACTAGATACGCCGATTCACGAACATACGCTTGCCCGTCGCAGTAAAGATACGCCGTTTCCGTAAGAGATACGCCGCGTAAAGATAAAGCTGCCCCCTAGGTGGTGTAGCCAATGTTAAGTATGGCCGTCGTTCCCGCGTCGAAATTTGAACATTTTACGTTGTTTGCGTAAGTCGTCCGTGAATGGGGCTGGAATTAATTTACGTTCACGTCGGAACCAATACGTCCTTGCGGCGTACTTTGGAGCAATGCACACGGACGACGCATGCGCCGTTCGTAAAAAACGTCAATCACGTCGGGTCACCAATAATTTACATAAAACACGCCCCCTCATCCTCATTTGAATTAGGCACGCTTACGCCGGCCCCATTTACCCTACGCCGCCGTAACTTAGGAGGTAAGTGCTTTGTGAATACAGCACTTGCCTCTCTGACTTACGGCGGCGTAGCGTAAATACGATACGCTACGCCGCCGTAAAAATGCGCGGATCTACCTGAATCCGGGCCTATGTTGTTTGGGATAGTTTAGCTTATTTTATTTAGCTTTTCTATTTATTTATTTTTATATGTTTTTGTGTATTTGATCATTATTTGTGTATTGTTGCTCTTATTTTTTTTAATGTTACTGTTTCTTCATCATCTTTTTATTTTTTTATGATAAACTTTTATAAATTGGGGCTAATAAAGGGCTTTTTTGGTCCAGGAAAGTTGAAAGGAACTTCCATAACCAAGACCATTGCACCCTTGAAAAATCATTAAGGCCGGGTTCACACCTATGCGAATTGAGTGTGCCTTCAATTCGCAGAACATTTCTAAATACATTTTTTTCAATGAGGCTGGTGCGATGCATTCGCACTGCGCATTGCCGAAAAAACGTGTGCAGATGTGATTTGCAGATGTGTTCAGTTCTCATCAGGATTTCTCTCATTCTTTTCAATACACTTTCCCCCTCCCCCTCCCCTCTCCCAGGTCTCCAAATTCGCAGCTAAAACAGAGATGATCTGCTGAACAGCTTTCTTATCTGTCTGCAGAGATAACAGAGCTGGAATTCGCACCCCACAAGTGTGAATCCAGCCTCAAATCCAACTTTACTTTGCCTTCCCCACTGATGTCAATGCATTTAACAAAAGTATCAAAACTTTTGACAAAATTTCAACTGAATGAAGACTTACCTTTTTTACTCTTCATTAACTAATGCCACGTACACACGATCGGACATTCCGACAACAAAACCGTGGATTTTTTTCTGACGAAATGTTGGCTCAAACTTGTGTTGCATACACACGTTCACACAATTGTCGGAAATTCCGATTGCCAAGAACGCGGTCACATACAACACTACGACGAACCAAGAAAAATTAAGTTCAATGATTCCGAGCATGCGTCTAATTGATTCCGAGCATGCGTTGGGTTTTTGTCCGTCGGAATTGCATACAAGAACTTTTGTTGCCGGAAAAATTGAGAACCTACTCTCAAACATTTGTTGTTGGAAATTCCGACAGCAAATGTCCGATGGAGCCTACACACGGTCGGAATATCCGACCAAAAGCTCACATCGAACATTTGTTGTCGGAAATTCCGACCGTGTGTAAGCGGCATTAGAGGTCACACAAGGGCTCAGAAAGTGAAAGCCTTCATCTGAGGAATCTCACACAGATATTCTACTTTATGGCAGATTATATTTTATGGTTTACACTTATTTTAATCAAAACACTATTGAAAAGAATGTTCTTCGATCTGAAGTAATTTATACTCAGAATGAAAATGTCAGCCTTCATTATGACACACTGACCTTTCACCTGTGTTGTAATTGCAGTTTCAACTTTGCTTTAGGTGAGGAATAGCTTTGAGGGAACGGGGGTTGATTTACTAAAGGCAAATAGGCTGTTCACACTTCAAGGGAAGTTACACTTTGCAAGAGAGGGTTTCCAAGAGCTAAGGGCCAGATTCACATAGAACTGCGGCGGCGTAACGTATCGTAGATACGTTACACCGCCGCAAGTTTTCATCGCAAGTGCCTGATTCACAAAGCACTTGCGATAAAAACTACGCTGGCAGACTCCGGCGCAAGGCGGGCCAATTCAAATGGGCGTGTGCCATTTAAATTAGGCGCGCTCCCACGTCGGACCTTCTGCGCCTGCTCCGTTTCGCAATTCCCGTCGTGCTTTGCGCGCCGTGACGTAATTTTTTTGAACGGCGACGCGCGTAGCGTACCTCCGTATTCCCGGACGTGTTACGCAAACGACGTTAAATTTTTAATTTTGACGCGGGAACGACGGCCATACTTTAGACAGCAATACGATTGCTGACTAAAGTTAGGGCACCAAAAAAAACGACTAACTTTGCGACGGGAAACTAGACTAGCGGCGACGTAGCGAACGCGAAAATCCGTCGGGAATCGCCGTAACTCCTAATTTGCATACCCGACGCTGGTTTACAACGCAAACTCCCCCCAGCGGCGGCCACGGTATTGCATCCTAAGATCCGACAGTGTAAAACAATTACACCTGTCGGATCTTAGGGATATCTATGCGTAACTGATTCTATGAATCAGTCGCATAGATACTCTGAGAGATACGACGGAGTATCTGAGATACTCCGTCGTATCTCCGCTCTGAATCTGGCCACTAGTTCTGGGGAAGTTTGCTTTGCAAAGAATACCAAATCACGTGCAAAGAAAATGGGAAGAAAATGCATTTTTGCTTGTACATGATTGGAAGATAGAAGTCAACAGAGTTTCACCTCATTCATTACACTCTAGGGAAGAATTACTTGAAAAGTACAACTTACTTTGCAAAGTGAAAAATATATTTGCCGTTAGTAAACCAACCCGTGTCACCAAAAGTGAAACTCCTATTGCAGGGGATTCCTGTAATTTTGCTTGCAGCTCAGTGCAGTGAGCTAATCACACAAGCAGAAGAAGAGATTTCTGGAAGTTCGTCACCAAAATCCAAAAAGAAAACAAAATGCCTCCGGAATAGGAAGACTTGCCTACCCAACTCCCAGCACTACTGATCTTCACTTCTTGAAGAGAATACTACCTTAATCACTGTCCCCGAGATAGTTAAGTATTAAAAGCCTTTTTTCAGGCAGCTTATTTTTTTATTTAGCTTTGGTGAAAACAGAGTTACTTAAAGCGGTGGTTCACCCTCCATAGCAACATTTTAGCATAAAATTAGGCATAGTAGCGCGAGCTACAGTATGCCTGTCTTGATTTTTTTAGCCTGGTACTCACAGTGCAATCGTACCTTGAAGATTCCGACTCCCCGCGGGGAATGGGCGTTCCTATCCAGACGGAGGATGAACGACGGCCGGCTCTGGCACGTCACGCTCCCCGAAGACAGCCGGAGTAGGTCTCGGCTCTTCACGGCGCTATACGGCGCCTGCGCACAGACTATGCGCAGGCGCCGTGAAGAGCCAAGCCTATTTCGGCTATTTCCGGAGAAGCGTGACGTGCCAGAGCCGGCCGTCAATCATCCTCCGTCTGGATAGGAACGGCCATTCCCCGCGGGGAGTCGGTATCTTCAATGTACGATTGCACTGTGAGTACCGGGCTAAAAAAATCAAGACAGGCATACTGTAGCTCGCGCTACTATGCCTAATTTAATGCTAGAAGAAAAAAAAAAAAGTTTTTTTTTGTTTATAGGGTGAACCCCCGCTTTAAAGGGGTGTAAAGGTTAGTTTTTTTATTTTCTAAATAAAGGTTCCTTTAAGCTAGTGCATTGTTGGTTCACTTACCTTTTCCTTCGATTTCCCTTCTAAATGTTTTTTTTCTTTGTCTGAATTTCTCACTCACTGTTTCTCCTCAGTAAACTTGCCCCATCATCCGAGCCATTCTGGCTCGGATGATGGGGGTTAGCCAGCGTCTCCCCACAGGCATGTAGTCCCAAGGGAGGGGGCGCGCACGGTGACTAACCCCCAGCCAGAACGGCTCGGATGATGGGGCAAGCTTACTGAGGAGGAACAGGAAGTGAGAAATTCAGACAAAGAAAAAAAACATTTAGAAGGGAAAGCGAAGGAAAAGGTAAGTGAACCAACAATGCACTAGCTTAAAGGAACCTATTTAGAAAGTAAGAAACAAACCTTTACAACCCATTTAAGCAAATACAATTATGTATTATATATACCTGGTTGCTCTTTCTATTCGTTCTTGAGTCCCTACAAAAGACTGGGTGTTACTGTTCCTGCTTGACACTTCTTTAAGCTCAGGACCTCTAAACCGTTCCAAGAAAGAGTCTGGGCGCTGATCTTCTGGGACAAGGTGTCTCGTTGCCCAGTTCTGTACTGTGAGTAGAAATCTGGATAACCTATGGAAAAATACTCTGATCATTATTTTGAAACTTTTCATTGTTCTGTAGAAAGGATCTATTTTATACATTTTGTTTTAAAAGGTAATTTATTAATTACATAAAACTAATGACAGTAGAGAAAACATATGACATATGAATAACAGTTAGAATAGATGACTGTTTTGAATTACTCATTGAGATGATATGTTTATATGTTCATAGTGCAAATTAACATTTTTGAGAAAAGCTGGGGAAATAAAAGATAACCAAACATTTTATATGAATAACATATTTAATGACACGGACTATTGTGGGGCCCTAAAAAAGAGTTCAAGGATAAGACCAATTATTAAAAGTGATTGTAAAGACTAATTTTTTTTATTTTTATACTTACCTCCTCTGTGCAGTTGGTTTTGCACAGAACAGACTGGATCCTTCTCTTCTTGGGTCCCTCTTTGCTGCTCCTGGCCTTTCCCTCCTATAGAGTGCCCCCTCAGCCAGCAGCTCTCTATGGGGCACCCGAGCCGAGTCAGAGCTCCTTGTATCTATTCAGACAGAGCCCCGATCCCCTCTCCCTTGATTGGCTGACTGACATTGACAGCCGCGGGAGCCAGTGGCGGCTCTGCTGTGTCACAGCCAATCAGGAGGAGTGTCCTGGATGGCTTAGACACTCATGGACATCGCTGGAGAGAGATGGGGCTCAAGTAAGTAATTAGGGGGTGCTGGGGAGGCTGCTACACACAGACGTTTTTTAATCTTAATGCATAGAATGCATTAAGACAAAAAAAAGTCTGCCTTTACAACCCCTTCAACCACTTAAGGACCAAGCCTCTTTCTGATATTTGTTGTTTACAAGTTAAAAAATTTTTTTTTATATAGAAAATTCATTTACATTATACATTTTTGGGGAAAAAATATGTTTTTTTTAATTAAAAAATAAGACAACAGTTAGTCCAATTTTTTTTTATTTTGTGAAAATTTATGTTACGCCAAGTACATTGATACCCAACATGTCACGCTTCAAAATTTCGCCCACTCGTAGAATGGCGACAAACTTTTAACCTTAAAAATTTCCATAGGCGAAATTAAAAAAATTCTACAGGTTGCATGTTTTGAGTTACAGAGAAGGTCCAGGGCTATTATTGCTCTCGCTCTACCGATCGCGGCGATACCTAACATGTGTGGTTTAAACACCGTTTTCAAATGCGAGCGCTGCTCTCGTATGCTTTCGCATCTGCACGCAAACTTTCTTTTTCCCTTATTTATTTTACCTTTTCTTTTTATTTTGTACAGTTGTGGCCAAAAGTTTTGAGAATGACACAAATATTAGTTTTCACAAAGTTTGCTGCTAAACTGCTTTTAGATCTTTGTTTCAGTTGTTTCTGGGATGTAGTGAAATATAATTACACGCACTTCATACGTTTCAAAGGCTTTTATCGACAATTACATGACATTTATGCAAAGAGTTAGTATTTGCAGTGTTGGCCCTTCTCTTTCAGGACCTCTGCAATTCGACTGGGCATGCTCTCAATCAACTTCTGGGCCAATTCCTGACTGATAGCAACCCATTCTTTCATAATCACTTTTTGGAGTTTGTCAGAATTAGTGGGTTTTTTGTTTGTCCACCCGCCTCTTGAGGATTGACCACAAGTTCTCAATGGGATTGAGATCTGGGGAGTTTCCAGGCCATAGACCCAAAATGTCAACGTTTTGGTCCCCGAGCCACTTAGTTATCACTTTTGCCTTATGGCACGGTGCTCCATCGTGCTGGAAAATGCATTGTTCTTCACCAAACTGTTGTTGGATTGTTGGAAGAAGTTGCTGTTGGAGGGTGTTTTGGTACCATTCTTTATTCATTGCTGTGTTTTTGGGCAAAATTGTGAATGGTCACATGAATGGTCTCAGGATGCTTTACTGTTGGCATGACACAGGACTGATGGTAGCGCTCACTTTTTCTTCTCCGAGGCTTCATCGGAGAATATGACTTTGCCCCAGTCCTCAGCAGTCCATTCACCATATTTTCTGCAGAAGATCAATCTGTCCCTGATGTTTCTTTTGGAGAGAAGTGGCTTCTTTGCTGCCCTTCTTGACACCAGGCCATCTTCCAAAAGTCTTCGCCTCACTGTGCGTGTAGATGCGCTCACACCTGCCTGCTGCCATTCCTGAGCAAGCTCTGCACTGGTGGAACTCCGATCCCGCAGCTGAATCCTCTTTAGGAGACGGTCCTGGCGCTTGCTGGACTTTCTTGGGTACCCTGAAGCCTTCTTCACAAATGCAGTGGAAACATTTTTTATGGGAGTAAGTTCATTTTCATGGCAAAGAGGAACTGTGCAATTAATTGCAATTCGTCTGATCACTCTTCATAACATTCTGGAGTATATGCAATTTCCCATTTCAAAAACTGAGGCAGCAGACTTTGTGAAAATTAGTATTTGTGTCATTCTCAAAACTTTTGTCCATGGCTGTACACTGTTCTTTAACCACTTCCAGGCCGCCGCATGTACATATACGTCGGCAGAATGGCACGTACAGGCACATTGGCGTACCTGTACGTCCCTGCCTAGACGTGGGTCGGGGGTCCGATCGGGACCCCCCCCCGCTACACGCAGCGGTCGGGTTCCCTCGGGGAGCGATCCGGGACGACGGCGCGGTTATTTGTTTATAGCCACTCCGTCGCGATCGCTCCCCGGAGCTGAAGAACGGGGAGAGCCGTATGTAAACACGGCTTCCCCGTGCTTCACTATGGCGCTGCATCGATCGAGTGATCCCTTTTATAGGGAGACTCGATCGATGATGTCATTCCTACAGCCACACCCCCCTACAGTTGTAAACACACAAGTGAACACTAAATCCTACAGCGCCCCCTGTGGTTAACTCCCAAACTGCAACTGTCATTTTCACACTAAAGAATGCAATTTAAATGCATTTTTTGCTGTGAAAATGACAATGGTCCCAAAAATGTGTCAAAATTGTCCGAAGTGTCCGCCATAATGTCGCAATCACGAAAAAAATTGCTGATCGCCGCCATTAGTAGTAAAAAAAAAAAATTAATAAAAATGCAAAAAAACTATCCCCTATTTTGTAAACGCTATAAATTTTGCGCAAACCAACCGATAAACGCTTATTGCGATTTTTTTTTTACCAAAAATAGGTAGAAGAATACGTATCGGCCTAAACTGAGGAAAAGGTTTTTTTTTTTATATATGTTTTTGGGGGATATTTATTATAGCAAAAAGTAAACAATATTGCATTTTTTTCAAAATTGTCGCTCTATTTTTGTTTATAGCGCAAAAAATAAAAACTGCAAAGGTGATCAAATACCACCAAAAGAAAGCTCTATTTGTGGGGAAAAAAGGACGCCAATTTTGTTTGGGAGCCACGTCGCACGACCGCGCAATTGTCTGTTAAAGCGACGCAGTGCCGAATTGTAAAAACCCCTTGGGTCAGGTAGCGTCATATTGGTCCGGTCCTTAAGTGGTTAAAAAAAAAAAAAAATTGTCACTTTTATCCCTTGTAATAGGAAAAAAAAACATGACAGGACCTCTTAAATATGAGATCTGGGGTCAAAAAGACAGCAGATCTCATATTTACACTAAAATGCAATAACAAATAAATAAATAAATGTAAAAATAAAATAAAAAATGTTGCTTTAATAGCATTGGGCGGAAGTGACGTTTTAGAAGTCAGCAGAGCTTCTGCTCATTTACTAAGCTCTGGAGCAACTGCACTAGCAAAGTGCACAGTCTATTTGCCTTTAGTAAATAAACCCCAAAGTGTCTTGATGCTTCATTTGGTTCAGTACATTAGCAGGAGCGATTGCCAGAAAAGTGGTGCAGCAGCTTTATTGAATTTCCCCAATTAATCTTCACCACTGACAACTCGTTGCTTTCAGATGAAACCACACTTTATGCACACCTGTGTTACATTTATCTACATAATTGAACCTCCCTCCTCTTTATTGTTTGGTTACCTGGCCATTCCACCTCTATCTGTGAACGAACTCCTGCGAGATTCCGTAAGGCCTCTTGGATCCAATGCAATAACACGCTGTAGTTCAGACGATGTGTCATCACAGATTGAGTGAGCCCTGCAGGAATACCAAGAAAACCACAACACAAATCATACTTGAGCCATTTCATTAATAACAAAGTACCGTCCAAGATCTTTAACTCAATTTGCTCTTTCATATTAGATGTATGGCCCTCCATAATGGAAAGAAAATATTAAAATAAAGATGGAGATAATGGTAAGGCCCTTTTCACACTACAAAATAAATCCGTTTTAATAATCCGTTTTAAAATCCGTCAGATAATGTTAAAAAACGGAAGTTATACGTCCTTTATAAAATATCATTAAAGTCTATGGGATTTTTTTATGTTCCGTAAAGATCCGTAATAGTCCGTTATAACATACGGACGTTAGTTATAACGGAATATGTGACGGTTCTTGCACTATTTTTTGTAAATTATTTGTCCGTTGCAAGTAACGGATATATTAACGTCCGTTATATTTTAACATTGAAGTCTATGGCACATGGACGTTAGTAAATGTCTCCGTAAATGTCCGTTATGTTAACGGACGTTAATTTTACTGAGCATGGATATTCAGGGGAACCCCGCTGTCAATTTAAAACAAAACTGACGTGCGGTTCCCGGTAAATATCCATAACCAGACCCTTCAGGTCTGGTATGGATATTCAGGGGAACCCCCGCCGTCAATTTAAAACAAAAATGACGTGCGGTTCCCCCTAAATATCCATAACCAGACCCATTATCCGAGCACGTTGACCTGGCCGGCCGCAGAAAAGAGGGGGGGACAGAGTGCGGCCCCCCCTCTCTCCTGAACCGCACCAGGCCACATGCCCTCAACATGGGGAGGATGTCCCCATGTTGATGGGGACAAGGGCCTCATCCCCACAACCCTTGCCCGGTGGTTGTGGGGGTATGCGGGCGGGAGGTTTATCAGAATCTGGAAGACCCCTTTAACCAAGGGGACCCCCAGATCCTGACCCCCCCCCCCTGTGTGAAATGGTAATGGGGTACACTGTACCTCTACCATTTCACGAAGGAAGTAAAAAGTATTGTAAAAAAAACACACTGACACAAAAGAATAAAGTCCTTTATTTAAAAAAAAAAAAAAAAAAAACTCCAGCGCTGAAAAATCCACTCGTTCCCGGCTTCCAGCGTTGTCCTGATCCTGCGACGGGTGCGGGTGATCTCCCGCGATGAGAAGATCCAGCGTCGGGTGATCTCCGCTCCGGCGATGTGAAGATCCATCCATCCGGCGCAGCATCCCGGACCTCCTCTCACCGCTGGGCACAGCCCAGCGAATGAGCGGCTGAAGCAGTGACATTTCTTATATAGAGGAGGCAGAGCCACCCGTCACGTGACCCTGCCCCCTCTGACGTACCCTCTGCTACGTCACTGGGGAAGACCATGAAGAGGAAAGGTCTTTCCTCTTCATGGTCTTCCCCAGTGACGTAGCAGAGGGTACGTCAGAGGGGGCAGGGTCACGTGACGGGTGGCTCTGCCTCCTCTATATAAGAAATGTCACCGCTTCAGCCGCTCATTCGCTGGGCTGTGCCCAGCGGTGAGAGGAGGTCCGGGATGCTGCGCTGGATGGATCTTCACATCGCCGGAGCGGAGATCACCCGACGCTGGATCTTCTCATCGCGGGAGATCACCCGCACCCGTCGCAGGATCAGGACAACGCTGGAAGCCGGGAACGAGTGGATTTTTCAGCGCTGGAGTTTTTTTTTTTTTTTTTTTAAATAAAGGACTTTATTCTTTTGTGTCAGTGTGTTTTTTTACAATACTTTTTACTTCCTTCGTGAAATGGTAGAGGTACAGTGTACCCCATTACCATTTCACACAGGGGGGGGGTCAGGATCTGGGGGTCCCCTTTGTTAAAGGGGTCTTCCAGATTCTGATAAACCTCCCGCCCGCATACCCCCACAACCACCGGGCAAGGGTTGTGGGGATGAGACCCTTGTCCCCATCAACATGGGGACATCCTCCCCATGTTGAGGGCATGTGGCCTGGTGCGGTTCAGGAGAGAGGGGGGGCCGCACTCTGTCCCCCCCTCTTTTCTGCGGCCGGCCAGGTTAACGTGCTCGGATAATGGGTCTGGTTATGGATATTTAGGGGGAACCGCACGTCATTTTTGTTTTAAATTGACGGCGGGGTTCCCCTGAATATCCATACCAGACCTGAAGGGTCTGGTTATGGATATTTACCGGGAACCGCACGTCACTTTTGTTTTAAATTGACGGCGGGGTTCCCCTGAATATCCATACCAGACCTGAAGGGTCTGGTTATGGATATTTACCGGGAACCGCACGTCATTTTTTGTTTTAAATTGACGGCGGGGTTCCCCTGAATATCCATGCGACTTCTGGAGCTGGACTTCAAGAAAGGGTGAAATGTTTTTTATTAACGGACGTTAGAAAGGAATGATATAACGGATGTATACGGATATATACGGATAAACATTATCCGTTTTCAATAAAGGAAGAATGGTAAAATATTTATCCGTATGTATCCGTTATTAAATCCGTTAATAAACGTCCGTTAATAGGTGTAATACGGATATTATAAAACGGACATACAATCCATAGTGTGAAAGAAGCCTAACATGAAAATTATTCGTATGTGTAAGCTCTGTCAATTGAGATTCAAATCTGTAATGACATAAACTATATATAAATATATATCTAAATAACAAAAGTCCATAGATGATACATCAACGGTACACATGGCAGACATTTTAAAATTAGCTTGAATTACCCAGTAAACTGTCTGTGTCACTGAGTCAGTGTACACAAACCCATTATGATATAAAAAGGTCTTTTATTTTTATACTTTATGAGGCCATGAAGTATTTGTGGAAGATTAGAATTGAGGCTGGTATGTTAACCACTTGTCACCCAGGCCAATTCTGACATTTCTCTCCTACATGTAAAAATCGTAATTTTTTTTACTAGAAAATTACATAGAACCCCCAAACATTATATATGTTTTTTTAGTAGCGACCCTAGAGAATACAATGGCGGTCATTGCAATTTTTTGGACGAAAAAACAGGTTTATGCTGTAAAAAAAAAAAGAAAAACATAAAGTTAGTCTATTTTTTTTGCATAATGTAAAAGATGAAGTTATGCCGATTAAATACAAACTTAACATGTCACGCTTCAAAATTGCACACGCTCGTGGAATGGCCAAGCTTCGGTACATAAAAATCCTCATAGGCAATGCTTAATTTTTTTTTACTGGTTACATGTTTTGAGTTACAGAGGAGGTCTAGGGCTAGAATTATTGCTCTGACTCTAACGTTCATGGTGACACCTCACATGTGTGGTTTCAACACCGTTTTCATATGTGGGCGGGCACACGGGAACAGGGGCACTTTAAAAAACAAAATGATTGTTAATTTTACTTTTCTTTTTTAAACCAAAACCAATTTGATCACTTTTATTCCTATTACAAGGAATGTAAACATCCCTTGTAATAGGAATGTGGAATAAACTGTCCTCTTTACAGTGAGATATGTGGTTAATAAGAACCCACATCTCACCTATAGGCTTGGAAGCCTGAAATAAAAAATGATCTTGGCTTTCCAGCCGGATCCTGTCTCCGACTCACCGATGGCAGCGGTGAGTCGGTAGAAGCACTGGAGGGCGGCAGGAGGGGGTACATCCCCTCTCGCCACCCGTAAGAATGGTCAAGCAGTGGAAAAGCCGCTATGATCATTCTTTTGGTGTAGGGAATCGCTGGCTGAAAAAGACGATATCTGAATGATGCCTATAGCTGCAGGCATCATTCAGATACACCCGCACAAAGTCAAGGATGTCATATGATGACCGGTGGATGGGAAGTGGTTAATATAGTATGGACATGTGGAACGTGGCTAGATAGTAAGGAAATGTGATGTGGCTGGAAGAGCTACATTTGTAATCCACTTCTCACAATATCTTTTGCGCTACCAGCAGCAGCCAATCCATAAGGGGCACCCCCCTAATCTCTATGCCCTGACCCCTAATCTAAATAGAGTTCCATGTTTTTTTTTGTGAAGCACATGATTAGAGCTGGAGGCTTTAATTGGCTCAAAAAATGTTGAGCTTGGGGCGCAGAGCACTGTGCCCTGAGCCCACCCACTTGTGACATTAGAAAATCTACATTTGCTATTGTCTTCCTGCTTCTCCTCCCGGCCAATCAGGACAGGAAGCGGGTCTTGAGACCAGATTGGCCTGGGAGGAGAATCGACCAGATTGGCCAGGAGGGGAAGCTGCCAAAGCTGTCCGCAACCTGGATAGGGCAAGTGCGGGGCTGGCGAGCAGGCTTGCAAGCGGGGCTGGCTAACGGGCTTGCAAGCGGGTTGGCAAACCGGCGGGTTTGTTAACCACTGTGGTCTTATTAGGATTTCATAGCTTTTAAATGTCAGTATAGCTTAATAATGTAGAAGTCTACTTAAAAATGTGGCCTATCTGCATATTGAGAGCAGAGTAAATACA
Organism: Rana temporaria; assembly: GCF_905171775.1. Taxonomy (NCBI): domain Eukaryota; kingdom Metazoa; phylum Chordata; class Amphibia; order Anura; family Ranidae; genus Rana; species Rana temporaria. Next base: position 209,911,428 of record NC_053490.1, on the reverse strand, counting down.
TTTTTTTATTTCAGCTTCGGAAGCTGTGTGTCCCCTGTGTCAATGAGCTGCTGCTGCAGAAAACAGGAGGGATCACTTGACCACACTAAAGCTGAATTTAGGTTATTTACACTGATCGGTTTTATAAATGGTATAAAGCTGGGGTAGGAGGATGGGGGGGGGGCAACATTTTTAAGCATACTTTTAGTCTGAAGTTTAGCTAAAATATTTTTTTTCTCTGCAGTTTTAGTTACATTATAGCCCTGTAATGACGTAAGTGCAGGCTGCTGGATTCTGTATAAGTCTTCACTGCAGGGCTGTCCTGTCTTCTTCCTGCAGTTGAACTTCTGTTGCTGTGGGGGTTAATACCTTCATGTCTCCGGGTTCAGCTGCACTAAAGATATTCAGACAGGGATCTCTTCCTTCCTCCTCCTTCACTGAGAAAGGTTCTTTAATTGACTAAACTTCTTGTAACATGATTTGTGAATGGGAGAGAATCTGATCAGTCAGAGGGCGCTCTCCCCCATTAGAGGTAGATCCTGTTTCATGCATTATAACCAGTAAAATGAAGGAGGGGGTGTGTCCCCGCGTGATCATCTTTAGTGCAGCTGAGGACGCAGACCTGAAGCTATTAATCTCCACAGTGCCAGTAGGGTAGCACCATAAAGAAAACGGGGCAGCCCTGCAGTGCAGATTTCTACAGAATCCAGAGGCCTTCACTGGTGGGACATACTAAAGTGGTTGAAACCCCTGTTCATTCAATTTTACCTAAACACATACCCGTATTTATCGGCGTATAACACGCACAGGCGTATAACACGCACCCTAACTTTTAGAGGGAAGTTTCAGGAAAAAAAACTTTCCATAGCCCCCTGCGTATAACACGCAGGCACAGTTTACCCTCTATTTTCAGGGTAAAAAAGTGAGTGTTATACGCCAATAAATACAGTATATCTGTAGTGTTTACTTATCTCTCTGCAAAGCTCTAAGTGCCATTTGTTTCTGCTGCTTCATTCCTCTGTTATCAGAAGAGTCACTTCTGACAAGTTCTCCAACACATGAGATAAAAGCGGGAGGGAGCCTAGAGGGAGATAAGCATAGAGCTTGTCTATTCAGTTTACAGCTCTGCATGTTCCTTCGTGTGTGTGTGCCTTTCCTCCAATCAACTCTCACACAGTTTAAGCCCAGACCCCCACCGCTGAAAGAAAAAAAATATTTCTAACAGATCTGCACTTTTTAAAGAATGTAGAAAGGGAAAGACAGCAGATATACATGTAAAACTTATGTAAGGAGATTTGATTCATCTGTGCATTATCTGAGGCTGTTCACTTCACTGGGTATATGTGAGGGTTTACATCCACTTTAATTAAAGGAGAGAAATTTAACTAATGCTGTAGAGAAAAACATATTTTTTTTTTTTTGCAGGTTAACATTTTATTTGTGTATTGTGGCTGACACACATTAAATGTCTTTAAATAAAGCTGTAATGGAAGCCATTGCCAATACTTGCTAAGCATTGTGGGAGTGTTCCCCCCTCTTTTTTTTTTTGCTGGCCTCCATTTTTTTTTTAATATTCTCTCTTTTATTGTATAGACAGATATAAACAGATACACATAGCTTCCTTATTGCATCAAATCTATACATTTGTTCTCCCTGTCTCCAGCCCCTCCCCCAAAACAAACAACATTTTTTTTAGACGTGGGTAAACCCCCCTCCTCTCCTCTTCCTCCCCCTAATTCCTTACATCTCCATCAAATTCTTCCAGTCTTCAGATTCCCTAAACTCTGTAAATTTTTCCCATATATTCAGATATGTCTCCAATGAATTCTCTACTGTATGAATTGTTTCCTCTATAGCTCTTACCATTTCGACCCTTACTACCCACTCCTTAATGTTCGGCACTTCTTGGGTCCTCCATAGACTTGGAATCAGACTTTTAGCTGCGTTAAGAAGGAATGGGGCTAGGGTGTTCTTACATTGGGGGATAGTTTTTCTCGTATTGTGAAATAAACATTCCCAGGGGCCCTTCTGAATCCCTTCTCCCGTGATTTGGTGAGTCACTACTAAGATCCCCTCCCAATAAGGTTGAATATTTGTGTATTCCCACCACAGATGCGCAAAGGTCCCCAGGGCATCACATCCCCTCCAACAAGTTGGGGGTCCCTCTGCCACGAGCCTATGTGCCCTCTGGGGGGTCACGTACCATCTTGCTAGAAGTTTATAGCACATTTCCACTGTTTTTATATCCCCTGAGAAAAAACAGGCTATTCTTAAGATTTTCCTTTTATGCTCCTCGTCCCTGAGAGGGCCTATCTCCTCTTCCCATTTTCCCAGGCATAGAGAGAATTCTGTTTCTGTTTCCTGAATTAAAATGTAATACATTTTTGATATACTTTGGTTTAAGCTAAGAGGGGAGCAGAATAATATCTCTAATAACCTTCCCTGTAATGGTTGTGGCAATGATTGTGAAAAGTGCTGTAATTGTGTATAGCTCCATAGTGGCTTGTTTCCCCATTTATGTGTAATATCCGCATACGTGTATATCCTATTACCTTTCATCACATCTTGTAATAATATTTCCTCTTTTTTTGCCCATCTTGTGAAATATATATATTCCTCTTTCATTGGCTTAAATTAATTTGTGCCCAGTATTCATGGTGAGTTATAATCTCAGTGGTACATTCTCCCTAGGCCACCCCAAATCTTAAAAGTATTTCTTGTTAGTGGGTTTGTGCTAGTGGCTAAATCCCGATGCTGCCGTAGTATCCAGACCATCTTTCTTAGATCAACTTTACTTTGTGATATCTCCAGAGAAAAACATTTTAAAATTCAGCTTTAATCTTTTACTCCCACAAGGATACTTTTTCTGTGAAGAAATGATTGGAGCATTAAAATGTTATTAAAATGAAATTTGCTAAATTTTCCCTATTAATTAAGGAAAACAAGCCATTCTTCATTATTTCCCTACCTGTTAAGAAACGTCTGTGCATATGGTACCACAATTCCCCGAGGTGTATTTAGTTGTGCTTATTTGTGTGCTGCCAATGTCACAGTAGCACATACTGAGTTAGTAATTAGTGATCTAAACTCTATTTTATGACAATGAAAGCCTTAATCCCATGATATTTAATTAAGTACATTTAGTCCATCGTCCACAGTTCAGAATACACAATGCTAATATAATAACAAACAGCAAACTATGATTTAAATATTTAACAGTGCGTTTGATCATTTTTTATTCATGACTCTTATTTTCCTTAGTAAGCAAGAATCAGTGGCTAGGCTCATGCAGCAGTGCGATGTGAAGGAGCTGTAGATGGCAGTGTTATGTAAGAAGATACAGCAGTAGGGAATGTGGGCCAAGTAGAACAGCTAACAGGAGTAATCTGATAGAACTGACATTATTAGTTAACAGTGCTGTGCTTGCTAGCATCCTCTCTATGTCTCTGATTAGAAAATAAATTAGTTTTCGCACATTGCCAATGAAAGAAGTCACATTACTGTCTGTGCTGGTTAACTCTTTAAAAAGAGCTTACCTTGTATACCGTTTAATGTAAAATGCCGTTTTCCTGGGCTTTTAAAGCATCACTTACATAACCACCTTTCTAAGACAAGGAACACGGAAATAGATTAGAGCAGGAAATCCTGGCAATGAGCTCTAATCACGAAGCTCCCTTTTAATATCATCAGGTAATACAAATTTTAGGAATGTTTGGGTAAAGGGGTCAATATACTATCACTTGCACACTACACCCCGTACACACGGTCGGACAAAACCGATGAGAATGGACCGAGGTTCAGTTTCATCGGTCCAAACCGACCGTGTGTATAGACTATCGGTCTGTTGTCCTTCGGTCCAAAATTTTAAAACATGCTTTAAAATCGAACCGATGGCCCACTGCCCGATCGGTCCAAACCGATGGTTAGTACAGAAAGCATCGGTTGAAAACCCGCGCATGCTCAGAATCAAGTCGACGCATGCTTGGAAGCATTGAACTTCGTTTTATTCAGCACGTCGTGTGTTTGACGTCACCGCGTTCTGACCCGATCGGTTTTTGGAACGATGGTGTGTACGCACATCAGACCATCAGGCCACTTCAGCGGTGAACCGATGGAAATGGCCCGTCGGACCATTCTCATCGGTTTTGCAACCTGGGCTTCCATAACACCTCAGCAGTGCCCCAGGCTGATCACCTCCATGCCACGCTGCATTGATGCAGTGATTAAAGCGGAGCTCCAACCTAATTACAACATTACTGCATTTACACTTGCGCTATCAACAATGCTAAATATGGATGTTTTCATTTTGTAAATATGTACAGTACCTGTACATTGCTGAGGCTTCCGGTCTGCGTTGTTGCGGGAATTTGACGGGCATTGCGTCACTTCCCGTTCGATGCTGTGCAGTGGGAGCTTCTCTCCATAGCTCCCTGCCTTTACTGCGCAGCCGTCATATCAAATCTCGCGGTATTTCTTTAGCAGGAAGTGACGCGCTGAGGCTGTGGCTGTGTAGCTGAGGCTGTGTTTACATGAGAAATCACAACGCCTGCCATTGCTATGGCAACACAGACGCTGGCGCCCATGGTCCACGCTGCGTGAGCGGTGGATGCTGGGAACACAGCGTCACCGCAACCAGGAAGTCCCTGCCCGTATGTATTGCCAACACTCAAAATGGAAACGGAAGGAATATAAGTTATTTTTCAGCACAGAAATAGAGCGGAGCGGACGTTAGAGCGGAGAGAAGTAAGTTTCTTTAAGCCGTGCACTTAGCTATGTAAATAGACTAAAAAAAAACGAGTATTAAGTGCATACTATACTGTACATGGACATCATTTTCAGTAAGCCAACATTTCTGTATTAAAAATCATTTTTTTTATTGGTCTTATGTAATAATCACATTTTCTGAAATTGTGACATCAAAAAATAAATAAAAACATTTCAAGTTTACATCCACTTTAACCACATAAGGACCGCCTCCTGCACATATACGTCGGCAGAATGGAACGGCTGGGCACAAGCACATACCTGTACGTCCGGCACCGCAACCCGGTCCGAAGCTCCGTGACCGCGGGACCCGCGGACCCGATCGCCACCGGAGTCCTGCGATCGGCCCCTGGAGCTGAAGAACTGGGAGAGCTGTGTGTAAACACAGCTTCCCCGTTCTTCACTGTGGCGCTGTCATTGATCGTCTGTTCCCTGATATAGGGAAAGGCGATCAATGACGTCACACCTCCAGCCCCACCCCCCTACAGTTAGAAACACATATGAGGTCACACTTAAAGCGGGAGTTCACCCACATTTTTTTTTTAACATTAGATTGAGGCTAATTAAGGGGAGCGGAAACGGGTATTTTTTTTAAATCAATGCCGTACTTACCGTTTTCGAGATAGATGCTCTCCCGCCGCTTCCGGGTATGATCTTCGGGACTGGGCTTTCCTATTTGATTGACAGCCTTCCGATGGTCGCATACAGCGCGTCACCAGTTGCCGAAAGAAGCCGAACGTCGGTGCGGCTCTATACGGCGCCTGCGCACCGACATTCGGCTACTTTCGGAAACTCGTGACGCGGTGTATGCGACGGTCAGAAGGCTGTCAATCAAATAGGAACGCCCAGTCCCGCAGCCCATACCCGGAAGCGGCGGGAGAGCATCTATCTCGAAAACGGTAAGTACGGCATTGATTTTAAAAAAAATACCTGTTTCTGCTCCCCTTAATTAGCCTCAATCTAATGTTAAAAATTTATTTTTTGGGTGAACCTCCACTACTGCAATTGTCATTTTCACAGTAAACAATGCATTTTTATAGCATTTTTTGCTGTGAAAATGACAATGGTCCCAAAAATGGGTCAAAATTGTCCGATGTGTCCGCCATAATGTTGCAGTCACAAAAAAAATCGCTGATCGCCGTCATTAGTAGTAAAAAAAAAGAAATTAATAAAAATGCAATAAAACTATCCCCTATTTTGTAAACGCTATAAATTTTGCGCAAACCAATCGATAAACGCTTATTGCGATTTTTTTACCAAAAATAGGTAGAAGAATACGTATCGGCCTAAACTGAGGAAAATTTTTTTTTTTTTTATATATATTTTTGGGGGATATTTATTATAGCAAAAAGTAAAAAATATTGCATTCTTTTCAAAATTGTCGCTCTATTTTTGTTTATAGCGCAAAAAATAAAAAGCGCAGAGGTGATCAAATACCACCAAAAGAAAGCTCTATTTGTGGGGGAAAAAAGGACGCCAATTTTGTTTGGAAACTACGTCGCACGACCGCGCAATTGTCAGTTAAAGCGACGCAGTGCCAAATCGCAAAAACTGGCCAGGTCCTTTACCTGCATTTTGGTCAGGGTCTTAAGTGGTTAATCATCAAAATTAAAAGAAAGAAATCCTTGAACTATATCACTCTGTGTGTAATAAATCTATATAATATATGCGTTTCACTTTTTGAATTGAATTACTGAAATAAATGTAACTTTTGATGATATTCTAATGCCGCATACAGACGATCGTTTTTTGTGATGAAAAAAAATGACGTTTTTGAAAACGTCATTTAAAATGATAGTGTGTGGGGAAAATGTCGTTTTATGTCTTCAGAAAAACGACCAAAAAAAAATTCGAACATGCTCGAATTTTTTGTGTCGTTTTTCAAAATGTCATTTTTTGTGTCAATGAAAATGATAGTGTGTGGGCAAAACGACGTTTTTAAACCCGCACATGCCCAGAAGCAAGTTTTGAGACGGGAGGTAAAACTACCATTCATAATGGAGTAAGCACATTCATCACGCTGTAACAGACAAAAAAGCACGAATCATCTTTTACTAACAAGTAACCAGCTAAAAGCAGCCTCAAGGCGAATAGAACTTCCCCTTTAGAGTGCCGTCACTTTGTTCATCATTTTTCAAAATGATGGTGTGTATGCTACATCGTTTTTGAAAATGAAGTTTCAAAAATGTCGTTTTTTTTCATCACTTCAAACGTCATTTTTTTTTCATCACAAAAAACGACCGTCTGTATGCGGCATTATGTTTTGAGATGCACCTGTACTTATTGTCTGGTCTTTTTTTCAGCGGAAATGTGGCAGTATGCGGTTTGGGAAGCCCCAACACTGAATATGGTGGAAAAGGGTGCATGAGCAGGCTTATTGGCTGCTGGATGGGTGTAAAACGAGGTGTGTAAAACTTACCTGGTTCACGCCGAGCGAGAAATCATCTTGCTCCGGCGTGTCTTCCGGGTATCGCCGCTCCAGCGCTGTGATTGGCTGGAGCGGCGATGACGTCACTCCCGCGCGAGAGATGTGAGAGATTTAAATTCGGCATGGTCCGGCGGCTGCCGGTCCTTTAGCAGAAGATCCCCCCTGCGCATGTGCCGCTGACGTCAGCGGCGCATTGCGAGGGGAATATCTCCTAAACCGTGCAGGTTTAGGAGATATTCTTTATACCTACAGGTAAGCCTTATTATAGGCTTACCTGTAGGTAAAAGTCATAAAGTGGGGTTTACAACCACTTTAAGGTAAAGTGAACAGCATTGATTCATAACAGTTCCACACAGGGATTATGGATAGCTGTGAAAATCAATTAACTGAAACTGGAATTCAACTTTAGTAAGAAAAAGGACAGGAAAATCAGGGTATTTGGAATAGATAATTGGGAAACATTTTGGTTGTTGATATTTTACAGCATAGGTTTTAGTGTGAAAATGTTGGTTGCAAAAGCATAAATGAGGATTATGACTACGGATTGATTATATACATTGAAATAGTGATTGGATTAGGAGTAAGGTCAAACGGTTAGGGATTAAGGGATCAGGACTGGTGCATTTTAGCTTCCTTGTCGCTTACAGTGCTTTTGGTTCTAAGGGAGGTCATAAATTGCTCAGCAATGACAAGCAATACTCCTTTCTACTTGAGCTTTTCTTGCAATTGCCAGGATAATCGTGACCACCCTGGGGAGATAACCAGTCTAGTGATCAGAGGAGCTTGTTACTGACCAGGGAGATTGTTATAAAATCCCAATACTTCGCAGCAACCTATATAGTCATTTCTGTTTTGTGTGTTTTCCCCTGCTGGTTTTAAATGTTTTGTTTCTCTATATGGTTTAATGTACATTTACAGTGAGCGACACTAATATTACAACTATGTCAGTTTCAGCAGGAACCTCATGCTCTTGTGGCTTGCTTCCTCACATCAAAGGTAAAGAGAGAATATTAATGTAGCCAAAATGAAAATTGACCTCTAGTGATAATATATTCACTACGATTAAGGTTTAGTACTGTTCAGAATAAAAAGACAGCTTCTCATGTTTGAACTTATCAAAGCAGCATACTACTTAAAATACACATTACATTATACCAAAAGGCTACTTAAACATTCAGAAACATACAGCTTTTTACTTGAAGGAGAATGAATTTCAGCTTATGAGCTGTTGTTAGCAATCAATGTAAATGTGCCAGAATTAGCAACGTACTGGCAGAAATGCAAATGTCAGAAAATATACATTTTATCAGAATCATTTTAAGGTCTAATCATTTTTATTTTTTTTATTGAATCAAGTTTTGAGAAGTAATATTGAATGCCATTGTGTAATGAGCCAATGTTTATTTTAAAACTACTAAAATGAGTACAGACCTGAAGTCAACCACATAAAGTTGTGTTTGATCAATAAAAAGCACATAAAGTTGTGTTCGATCTTTAAAAGCACATAAAGTCGTGTTTGATCAATAAAAAGCACATAAAGTTGTGTTCGATCTTTAAAAGCACATAAAGTTGTGTTTGATCAATAAAAAGCACATAAAGTTGTGTTCGATCTATAAAAATCACATAAAGTTGTGTTTGATTAATGCCCAATGATCCCGCTTTTTTCCTACTTCACCTATCCGAGATCCCAGTTCAGACTTATCGGAACTCAGTACTGTGCCATTTGTTGAATGCAGCTAAAGCAGGTATACCCCTACGGTGGAGAGATACTAGGTCACCAACAGTTTTAGAGTGGATAAATAGAGTTAGAGATATGGAAGCTATGGAAGACCTAGTTCTCTCAGCTACGGGTAAAAATAAACAATACAAAAAAACGTGGAAGAGCTGGAGTTTATTAAAAAATTCGGATGAGGGGAAAAGATTAATGACTGAACCTGATTTATGAAGAATCGGATACGTGCAGGGAATTATAATGTAAAATATAATATGAAGGATACACCGACTTTCCTGTTATGATTTGTGGTTTAAGGGAGGGAGAGGATGGGGTTCCCCTTCTCTCTCCCCCTCTTTTCTCTTTTTTTTTTCTCTTTTGTTTTTTCTCTCTCCTTTTGGGGGGGGGGGGGAGCTGGGAAAGGGCGGATGCCTCACGTGTCTCTCTGTAAGAGAGAGTGAGGACTAAGAAAAGGGTTAGAGTGGAAAGATTTAGTGAGGGAGTTTATGGGAGGGTCCAGAGCGAATATGTATGTATTTTTTTTTTGTCAAGAGGATTGTATTCATGTTTGTGTTTTGCAATGTATTTGCCCTGTGCCTTTCCATATGCTGTTTTATGTAAAGAAAATAAAAAAACAAATAAACATATAAATTACAAAAAAAAGTTGTGTTTGATCAATAAAAAGCACATAAAGTTGTGTTCGATCTATAAAAAGCACATAAAGTTGTGTTTGATCAATAAAAAGCACATAAAGTTGTGTACGATCTATAAAAAGCACATAAATAAAAAGCATATAAAGTTGTGTTTGATTAATAAAAAGCACATAAAGTTGTGTTCAATCAATAAGAAACACATAAAGTTGTGTGCGCACATATTAAGAGGGCCCCAAAATTATGTTCTTTACTGCTATATCTATAACAGTACCATATCAGACAAGGGGGTAAGCCCAATCTTGACTTCAGGTGGACTTGTGAAGTTTTTGGTAGATTACAAACTCCATTTGTTTATATAAAAGGACCTATTGAAAATGAAATGAAGGGTGTTTTTTCAGGAGTTGATAAGTGTATGTTGAAGGAATCAGCTTCTCAAATAAGACCATACACTAGATTTGTTAAGATTTTTTTTTTTTCTTTAACGTGCTGTATTCCTATTGATGTGTTTTTGCAAGTACAGAAAAATACAGTACCAGCTGATCCTGGCATAAATCTTGTGTTATTGCATCTTCCTGTGCACTGAATTGAAAACTCAAACAATGCTATCAACTTTCTCAGTTCTCACGTATGCCCACAGGAATGTAGAGGGGGGGGGGGTGTTTGTAGTTCAATTCAGGAGAGCAGCCTAAGTGAAATTTCTGCTCCTCCATACACTGTACAGTGAGTGAACATTGTCACACTAGGACACTAGTGTGGTTCTGGAAGGTTCACTAGGGGTAAATAAAGGGGAAAAAAATGAAAAGAATACATAAATAAAGCTGCCAAATCTCATCTCAGCATGGAATGTTGCAATTTATCTTTTTTTTTTTTTTTTTTCATTCCTGGGTTTAGATATGCTTTAAAGTGTAAAGTTTTTTAATTTCTTAAATTAGATGTATAGCCAAAGCTATTTGGGCTATACTTCTCCTGGGGATCACAGGAGTGCAGTTCTCTCTGTACCCCTATGACCCATTTTCAGCCAGTTACTCCAGCTAACGTCACTCAGCTGGTCCAGGCTCAGAAAAGATCCTGACCATATGGTCAGTATCCACCCATATGCATATACTGTTGAGAGCCTGAGCCAGCCACTCCCACCTCCTCCACAGCCCAGCACTCCAGTGAGTGCTGGAAGGGCAGAGCAGAGAGCCAGTGACTGAAATCACTGCTGTCTGCTCAGAGTGGATGGGAAGAACTGAGTGATCAGCTGGGTTTGATTGATCAGTTCTTGGAGTAAATCGGACGGGGGACAGCTGCAGTTGGGATCCGTGCTGCAGCCATCTAAGGGAGTATGATTATTTTTTTTTGGGGGGGGGGATTCCCATTCTTTTAATGCATTAAGGTAAAAAAATGCTCCACTACACTTCACAATTTCATTCCTAGCCCTGACCATGTCTGTTTCTCATGTCTCTCAAGCCTGAGCTCACTTACTGTCCCACTACATGTCCTCCCATTGTCCCCCGCTATCTCCCAAACAGCCGGCGAAACTCCAAAAAACAATTATTGATAGGGAACTTAATGCCGCTCCTAGACAGATGAAACTGGCCAAAAGACCAGGCCTGGACGGCCTACACATATAATATTATCAAAGCTTTGCTAAATCCTTTAGACTACTTTCACACTTTGGTGAGGGGCATTATAGTGGCGCTTTTTGGCAGCTAGCGGGGCTCTTTTAACCCCCGCTAGCGGACGAATAAAGGGTTAAAAGAGCCCGCTTTGCAGGCTCTTTGGCAGCGCTGCCCATTGTTTTCAATGACAGGGTTGGTGGAGGAGCAGTGTATACACTGCTTCTCCACCGCCCCAAAGATGCTGCTTGCCGGACTTTTTTCCTGTCCTACAAGCACATTGCCCCAGTGTGAAAGCCCTTGTGCTTTCAAATTGGGGTGGCTTTGAGAGGCACTTTTCAGGCGCTTTACAGATGGTATTTTTAGTGCAATAAATGCCTGAAATCCTTAAAATTAATGTACTGCCCAGAATACTGTATCTCATGTACTGTATCTCATGCAGGCACTCCCTCTTTGAATTCCTTCAGCTTTCTTCACCTCCTTGCAGAAACCTTTCAGCAGGTATATTTGGAAATCGGCTACCCCAAGACATTCTCTCTTTCAAAAACTGAAGGTGAGATTGGTTTCCCTGACAAAAAATCTATTACAGGGCCTGCCATCTGATGAGATTTGTGGACTGGTGTACCTAATCCAGCTTAAAGGATTGGATTTCTTTAGAGCAGTCCTTTGAGCAAGGGGTACTAGCAGGGCCGATGCTAGACTAGTTTGCGCCCTAAGCAAGACCAGCTACTCGCACCCCCCGCATATCGTCAAGTGCAGCCTGTACAGGGATACTTAGTCACCTCCTTGCCAACGTTACCGCCGTTAGTGGGGGCAGTATGTGGTGATAGCAGTATGTAGTGTGGGCAGTATGTAGTGGGGGCAGTATGTAGAAAAAGCAGTATGTAGTGTGGGCAGTATGTAGTGTGGGCAGTATGTGGTGATAACAGTATGTAGCGTGGGCAGTATGTTGGGGGGGGGGCAGTATGTAGGGATAGCAGTGTGTAGTGGGGACAGTATGTAGTGATAGTAGTGTGTAGTGGGGGCAGTATGTGGTGATAGCTGTATGTAGTGGGGGCAGTATGTAGTAGGGGCAGTATGTGGTGATAGCAGTATTTAGTGGGGGCAGTATGAAGTGGGAGCAGTATGTGGTGATAGCAGTATGTAGTGGGGCAGTATGTAGTGGGGACAGTATGTGGTGATAGCAGTATGTTGTGATGGCAGTATGTAGTGGGGGGGGCAGTATCTGATGATAGCAGTATATAGTGGGGGCAGTAGGTGATGATAGCAGTATGCAATAGGGGCAGTATGTAGTGATAGCAGTGTGTAGTGGGGGCAGTATGTAGTGATAGAAGTATGTAGTGGGAGCAGTATGTAGTGATAGCAGTATGTAGTGGGGGCAGTAAGTCATGGACTGCTCTGGTATGGTCCACTATGATGAGACCCAAGTTGCAAGACCTGTTAGGATGTTTTCCAAAGGGAGACCAAGCACCAAATAGGCTTTGCAGCTGTCTAACCTTATATGTTCAATATGGTGGGTTAGACAGAACTACACCCGCCCACCGCACCACTAAGACAAACTTTGGTCATAATCATGAGTCTATATCAAAAATAATGACCACCAAGTCATTATCACTAAACACATTATCTTAACCTGAGAATAACATATACTTGGCATAAATTAAATATGTCAGTGGCATATTTTCTAAGATAAATTACCACCTGTAAAGCCTAGACAGAAACCCTAAGGCCCCGTACACACGGTCGGACCAAACCGATGAGACTGGCCAGTCGGACCGTTTTCATCGGTTCACCTCTGAAGTGGCCGTACGGCCTGATATGTGTACACACCATTAGTCCAAAATCCGATCGGGTCAGAACGCGGTAACGTCAAACACACGACGTGCTAAATAAAACAAAGTTCAATGCTTCCAAGCATGCGTCGACTTGATTCTGAGCATGCGTGGGTTTTGAACCGATGCTTTTCTGTACTAACCATCGGTTTGGTCCGATGGGGCAGCGGTCCATCGGTTTGGTTTTGAAGCATGTTTAGAAATTTTGGACCAAAGGAAACCAAACCGATGGGCTATACACACGGTCGGTTTGGTCCGATGAAAATGAACTTCGGTTCATTCTCATCGGACCAAACCGACCGTGTGTACGGGGCCTAAGGGTCAAAACAAAGAATGCAATTAAAGGACATGTATTGCACCTGGGTAAGGCATTGTGAAAAAACTAATTAGAAAAAGAAAAGGAAAAAATTAAGAAAATAGAGTAGAGGAACGAGACCGCGCCTGTTCAAGAGTCCACCTAGCAATAATCCAATGCTAAACCTGAGTGTTCGGCACCTGTAGATAAGAAAACCAAGGGGTCTAAACTTTTTCAAATAGGGATTGTTTATCACATAGGACACTAACCATTTTTTCATGGAGTATAATCTAGATATGTTTTTGTTTCATTAAAGCTATTAAAGCTAGGTCAATCACTGAGCTTTTCCAACCAGTAGCGATAACTATCTTAGCCGCCAAAAACTTAAAGTAAATTAGTGTCTGTATTGATCCTGGGATATTAGCTACAGGTTCATTAAGCAAAGCTATTTTGGGATCCTTGATAATGTTAACCATAGTGTGAGTGAATTAAGAAATTAACTCTTATCCAGAAACGACGAACCTTGGGGCAAGTCCTCCATATATAATTAACAGAGCCTTCCTGGCCACAGCGCCTAAAGCAGGAGGGAGACAAATCTGAATACATTTTAGAAAGGCGTTCTGGCACTAAGTACTATCATGCGATCGCCTTATACCCTGCTTCAATCCGGACGACATTCATTATACCCTTGTGAATGCATGTATTCCAGGATCCCCAATCCTGTACCTCAGGGGCAACGCCCAAGTCTCTCTCCAAAGCTATTTGGTTATAAAGTCTAGAGGAGGGGGAAACAAAAGATTTATACAACATGGAAATGCTACCCCACTGAAGAGCCACCTGTAGACATCTCTTCTCGAACTGTGTTAGTACAGTGAGATCAGGACTTCTCTTCTGTAGAGAGCCTAAGTAAATTTGTATTTGTTGTAGGTGGATATTCTCAGAGGGGGACATCTCCAAATCTTGCACAAAATACGAAGAGGGCCGAACCCCCTTATAGTCAAAGAATGCAATAGAGTCCCTTGTTCACCCACCAGCGAACAGGCATCATACCTGGCGGGAATTGGTGGTTATTAAAAAGGGGTGCCACTGGGTAGTGAGGAGAACCTAGGGGCCATCGTCTGCATGACCCACCCCATAGACTAACAGGTCTATTGGCAAAGGGGAGCAGGCCTGTGCCTCTATAGACATACATTCTGGTCTATAATAATTGTAGTGTAATTGACACAATTGTGTAAGTTGGTCTGCAATGTAATATTTTCAGAAATCTGGGACCCCTAAACCACCCAGATCCCTGGTTGCATACATTGTGGTCCGGGCCAGTCTACTGCCCTTAGCAGTAGAAAATTGAAGATCTTTGCCTGGAACTGCCGTAATGCCTCTATTGGTACCAAAATAGGAAGAGTTCTAAAGTAATATAATATTTTGGGCAATACCAACATCCCCACAGATGTAATTCTGCCCATCCATGATAAGGTGACCCCCCTAAAATCTTCACCTACCCAATAGCCTCTCCACCATTTACCTACCATCAAGGATTTGTACCACAAAAACCTTCCTATGCACATTATTACTACAGCCTGTATGTGTATACCTGTAAATTGGCATCAACATCAGTCATCGTCCTTGAAGGAATGGTTTCTCAGACTAAATAAGACTGCAGACATGGAGGAACTCATACTTATCTCTCAAGACAAACTCACAAAGTTCAGCAAGGTGTGGTCATGTTGGATTCACTTTCGATCTTCTGCTGAATACCAGGACATCATGTCACCTGCTCGCTAAAGTGGCAGAAATCTTTTTTTTTCTACTGTTAGCTACTGGACCATGTTCATTCGCATATGTGCACTATTAGCTATTCACCCTAGGTTAACATTCTTAGCAATTTTTGACTGGCATATCGTTTTTGGTCTGATTAGATGGTTATTAAGACATTGGGGCTGATTTACCAAGCCTTTACTCCATGACTCATGGAGTAAAAGCAGGAGTAGCAGCCGTTTTGCCATTTACTAAAGAAATACGCTGCTAGTGCAGTGTATTTCCCTAGTTACTAATGTGCTCCGTGCGCCCAGGAGAGGGTGCATTGTGCACCAGTACAGACCTGGCGCACGGCACATTAAACTGTAAATTGCGGGGGTTTGGGCGGGAGTTTATTAGGGGGGGAGGTGGGGGGATGCAGGGGAAGTGAAGTGACATGTGTTTTGAAGTGTTTGGCGGGCCGAATTGAAAGGGAAAGTGTTTTTTGAAAACAGATCCCCGTACGCTTGCACAGTGCGCCTGAACCTCGGGAGGTTCATTTGCATACTGGGCATGCGCAGAGAGAAAAGTCAGGGATTCCCGTGCGCCTTGTCAGTACGCCATGAAAATCTTGGTAAATACCAAGCGGCGTACCCGTGAATGCGCTGCGTGACGCGGCGCACGGGAATCTCCGAGCTGTTTTCAGCCCTGAAGGGGAACTCCGCGCCAAATTTCAAACTTGAAATCGGCGCGGGTCCCCCTCCAGGGCTACATTAGGCTCTTAGGCTTGGTCCGGAACGTGAGGGGTTAAACCCGCGCCGATTCGGCGCGGGGGTCCCCCCCAGATCCAAACCAAGCCCTCATCCCAAGCATGCAGTCTGGCCCGGACAGGAATGGGGGCGGGGACGAGCGAGCGCCCCCCCCCTCCTGAGCCGTACCAGACCGCATGCCCTCAACATGGGGGAGTGTGTGCTGTGGGGGAGGGGGGCACTGCCCCCCCACCCCACAGCACTCTTGCCCCCATGTCGATAGGGACAAGAGCCTCTTCCCGACAACCCTTGCCATTGGTTGTCGGGGTATGCGGGCGGGGCTAATCGGAATCTGCGAGCTCCCTTTAATAAGGGGGCCCCCAGATGCCGGACCCCCACCCTATGTGAATGAGTATGGGGTACATCGTACCTCTACCCATTCACATGGGGGAAATGTAAAGTAAAATAAAACACCACACACAATAAAATATTTTATTAATCTGCTCCGGAGCCCCCCCTTTCTTCTTTAGCTCTCTTAGAAGGGGGGGTTTCTTCTCTCCCGATCTTCTGCCGGGACCCTGGGCTTCGGTGATTTCTGCCGGGGGAGGGCGCCATCCCTCGGTCCTCTCCGGAGCCTTCCGCCGGATGCCCCCACCCCATTTAAGCTCTTTTTCATTAGGGAGGGGCATCCGGACTTCGGGGTCTTCTGCCGGGGGATGGCGCCTATCCCCCGGTCTTTCCGGTGCCTTCCGCCAGGGTTCCGGTCTTCCTGGTCTTCTGCCGGGGGTGCGCCAACTCCCCGGTCTTTTCTCTGCTCCCTCTTCTGCCTGGCTCCCCCGCGGAGCCAGGGCTTTCTTCCGTCTTCTTTCTTCTCTCTTCCTTCTTCTGCCTGTCTCCTCCGGGAGCACAGGGCTTGTCTGCGCTGTCTTCTCCCTTCTCTTCCATTGGATGTTGACACGACGAGGTTCCGCGCTGACATGCCGTGTCAGCGGCGGGCATGGACTTATATAGGGCAATGCCACCATGTGACCTCAACCCATGTGACATCACATTCCCTGGGCATGATGGGAATGTGATGTCACATGGGTTGAGGTCACATGGTGGCATTGCCCTATATAAGTCCATGCCCACTGCTCAGACGGCATTCCAGCGCCGGACCTCGTCGTGTCAACATCGAATGGAAGAGAAGGGAGAAGACAGCGGAGACAAGCCCTGTGCTCCGCGGAGGAGACAGGCAGAAGCGGAAGGCATCGCAGAAGCCCGGAGAGTGGCGCCCTCCGGCGGAAGACACCGTACAAGCCCGGGACCCTCCCCCAAAGGCAGGAGCCTCCCTGGTGAAGGGGGTCCCGGTGAATTACGTCGCTGAAGACGGGGGTGGGGTGCCAGTGCACCCCTCCCCCGCAGAAACCGTCGTGGAAGCCCGGGACCCTCCCCCAAAGGCAGGAGCCTCCCTGGTGAAGGGGGTCCCGGTGAATTACGTCGCTGAAGACGGGGGTGGGGTGCCAGTGCCCCCCCCCCGCAGAAACCGTCGTGGAAGCCCGGGACCCTCCCCCAAAGGCAGGAGCCTCCCTGGTGAAGGGGGTCCCGGTGAATTACGTCGCTGAAGACGGGGGTGGGGTGCCAGTGCACCCCCCCCCGCAGAAACCGTCGTGGAAGCCCGGGACCCTCCCCCAAAGGCAGGAGCCTCCCTGGTGAAGGGGGTCCCGGTGAATTACGTCGCTGAAGACGGGGGTGGGGTGCCAGTGCACCCCCCCCCGCAGAAACCGTCGTAGTAGCCCGGGACCCTCCCCCAAAGGCAGGAGCCTCACTGGTGAAGGGGGTTCCGGCAGAAGATGGCGAAGCCCGGGGCCTAATGGGGTGGTGGTGGGGGGCCCCCCGGCAGAAGACCCCCGGCTGACTAATAAATTAATTTATTCATGTGTGGTGTATTATTTTTTTCCATTTTTTTCCCCAGGTGAATGGGTAGGGGTACAATGTACCCCCATACTCATTCACATAGGGTGGGGGGCCGGAATCTGGGGACCCCTTTATTAAAGGGGTCTCTCAGATTCTGATAAGCCCTCCGCCCGCATACCCCGACAACCAACGGCCAGGGTTGTCGGGAAGAGGCTCTTGTCCCTATCGACATGGGGACAAGAGTGCTTTGGGTTGGGGGGGCAGTGCCCCCCTCCCCCACAGCACACACTCCCCCATGTTGAGGGCATGTGGTCTGGTATGGCTCAGGAGGGAGGGGGGCGCTCGCTCGTCCCCACCCCCATTCCTGTCTGACCAGACTGCGTGCCTGGGATAATGGCTTGGTTTGGATCTTGGGGGGGGGGGACCCCACGCTATTTTTTTTGCGCGGGTTTAACCCCTTATGTTCCAGACCAAGCCTAAGAGCCTGGTATGCACCTGGAGGGAACCC
Organism: Rana temporaria; assembly: GCF_905171775.1. NCBI lineage: Eukaryota > Metazoa > Chordata > Amphibia > Anura > Ranidae > Rana > Rana temporaria. Next base: position 209,893,278 of record NC_053490.1, on the reverse strand, counting down.
ACCTTATTTTTTTTTCGGGGGTCTGGAGTTCCCCTTCATGAACAGCGATCTGTCATTTACACATGTCAGTCCCCCCCCCCCTACAGTTAGAACACACCCAGGGAACATATTTAACCCCTCCCTCGCACCTAGTGTTAACCCCTTCCCTGCCAGTGGCATTTTTTGAGTAAGCAATGCATTTTTTACAGCACTGATCGCTAGAAAAATGCCAATGGTTCCAAAAAAGTGTTCGATGTGTCCGCCATAATGTCGCAGTACCGATAAAAATCGCTGATCGCCCCAATAACTAGTTAAAACAACAAAAAAAAAAAATTTGTAGACGCTATAACTTTTGCAAAAACCAAACACTAAACGCTATTTGCGATTTTTTGGAACCAAAAAGATGTAGAATACGTATCGGCCTAAACTGAGGGTTTTTTTAGTTTTTTCAATATATATTTTTGGGGATATTTATTATAGCAAAAAGTAAAAATAATTTTTACATATGTGGGCGGGACTTACGCAAGTCCCGCCCACATATATAAACATCGTTCAAACCACACATGTGAGGTATTGACGCGTGCGTTAGAGCGAGAGCAATACTTTTACCACTAGACCTTCTTTGTAACTATAAACTGGTAACCTGGAAAAAAAAGAAAAAGGTCGCCTATGGGGATATTCACGGAATTCATTTTGGCCCCATTGCAGGAGTGTTTCCAATAGTAAAGCGTGACATGTAAGGTATCTATTTACTCAGTGTAACATCATCTTTCACATTATCCCCAAAAATTGGGCTCACTTTTGTGTTTTGTTAATTTTTAACCACTTGAGCCCGGACCATATTTCTGGTCAATGACCGGGCAAGTTTTTGTGATTCGGCACGGCGTCGCTTTAACTGACAATTGCGCAGTCGTGCGACGTGGCTCCCAAACAAAATTGGCAACCTTTTTTTTCACACAAATAGATTATTAAATGTGCGTGTTTACTTCTGTCTTTAACACCTCCCCTTCAGGCTGGAAAGCATCAGATCAGGGGAAACAAAAAAAAAAAAGCTCTCATTCCATTGCAGCTTGGTTCCTACATGTGTGATGAACTGAGCATGCTCAAACACTTAGAAAAAAATTATCCTTTCTTTTTAAAAGGTGAAAAACACTCATTGGATGCTCATAGAGCGTGGTTTGGATTAATTGCAGGTGTGCCCAATTACAAGCTCACCCAAACTAGAGACTGCAATTTGTTCATGTGATTTCAATTGCTTCATTACTAGCACTGTTATAAAAAGCTTGGATCGATCATTCCTCAGCTGCCCTCAGAAGGGGCAGGCTGGCAGAAATGCTGTTGCTAAACACAAATGTGGTTTGTTGCATGGGTTTTGTTTTATTTTGCCAATGGTTTTGGTTTATTTTTAAATGATGTTCACTTTGATGTATTTGTCTATGTGGCCTTATTTTATGAAAAATGTGTAAAGCTATGGTTAATTAGAATTTTGAAATGTATTTTTGTTTGTGTTTGTTTGTTTGTCTTTTTTTGCTTTCCTTGTTTTGTTGACCAATAAAAATTACTTTAAAATTGTTAAGTTTGTCTTTTGTTACTTTTTCATGCTACATATGTTGACAGCTGCAGCTGAACTAGGTTTGGGCCTAACAAATTATGTGTGATTTTTGTCTAAGCTTCTTTCCTGGTGTGTAATCATGAAATGTTTGCCATGTTTATTCTCCCTGACTTTAAAGACAAAAACTGGTAAGTATTTTATTTATTCTGCAGTGGTCCTCAGCCCTCAAGTACCCCCGACAGGACATGTTTTGGGGATTTCTCTTATCAAGAATTGCTGTCCAGACTATTTTAAAGCACATGTGCAAGATGAAGGAAAACCTGCAAACATGGCCTGTGGGGGGGGGGGGTTTGCTATTGGTGGACAGGCTTGACGTGCTGATTTACAGCACTGTGCTTAAATCTAGCGCAAGGCAATCCTATTCAAATTGTGGGTGTTTGAGGGAAGCCAAGTGAGTGTTAGAACCCCTGCTTTGTGTTTTTTTATTTTTGTGTTGAGCTTTGTGTCCCTTTTCTTAAAATTGGCTTCACTTCCTGTCACACAGCTGAACAGGAAGTGAGGTTAAAACCCTACCAGTGTCATTTCTTGGGGACACCGGTCAATCTAACTAGTGTCCCCATTAAGCAAATTGCACTCCAGCACTGCTGTGTACACCCCAAATCATGGGTCTTCAAACTACGGCCCTCCAGTTGTTCAGGAACTACAATTCCCATCATGCCTAGTCATGTCTGTGAATGTCAGTGCATTACAAGGCCTCATGGGATGTGTAGTTCTACAACAGCTGGAGGGCCGTAGTTTGAGGATCCCTGCCCCAAATGATTATTTAGTTTGGGGTTTAGTAAAGGCAAAGCCACTCTGCAGTACAAGCATAGTTGCTGAAAATCAGAGAGGAAGCACTGATGGTTTTAACATCCAATCCTGTAGAAGCAAAGTTGTTTTGTTTTCTTCCTTGCTTTGCACTTGTAGGAGTGGATTTGCCTTTAGTAAATGGACCCCAAAGTCCAAGATCCCTAATAATTTGGGGTGTACACAGCAAAATGCTAGAGTGCAATTTACATAATGGGAAACTATTTAGATTGATCTCTGTGTCCACAAGAAAATATATTAGTAAGGTTTTACCCTCACTTCCTGTTTGGCTATGTGACAGGAAGTGAATGAATTAGAAAGGGTGAAGACACCTCACAAATGTTGTCACTATCAGGGGTGCAGACATCCCCAAAAAAATGAGCAGATAATACTTATTTGCAAATTAATAATTTTTTAGTTAACATTGGGTGGGGTGCTCTAACACACACATTCCTACATATTAGCAACGCTCTATCCTGGCCTATTGGCATGGTTATATTTTCTTAGGGCTCTCAATAAAACTCTATGAAATTTGTGCTTAAACTAGAACCAGGGGCGGACTGACAACTCATGGGGCCCCTGGGCAATAGAAGATTATGGGGCCCCTCTGGCTTACAGATGACCACCACGCCAGGAGGTAGTGCAGAGGCGGGCAGCTAAAATCTTGGGATATTCACATTAAAAGCATGTCATTTTCGGACATATCAGGGACAGATCTAAAAAAAACACAGATTTTTACATACTGTCCCTGGTTTTACTGAGCCTGGCAACCCGGATGGGGCCCCCTAGTGGCATGGGGCCCTCGGGCAGTGCCCAAGTGACTCAATGGTCAGTCCGCCCCTGACAAGAACTATAATCAACAAGTTTTATTTTCTTTCATTTTGGATAGAGTGAGGGAGGGTTATAGGCCCTGTCAGTTTATTTTGTATTATCTGTGTCCAATTAGGGAGATTTGCCTTCACTTCCTGCCCCATAGCCAAACAGGAAGTGAGAGAAAAACTATGCAAATTAACCACTTCCCGCCCAGCCTATGGCCGATTTACGTCCGGGAAGTGGTTACACAATCCTGACAGGACGTCCTGCAGGATTTCATGCCGCACGCGCCTGTGGGGGCACGCAGCGCGGAGATCGGTGATGCGGGGTGTCAGTCTGACACCCTGCATCTCCGATCTCGGTAAAGAGTCTCTCACGGAGACGGAGACTCTTTACCACGTGATCAGCCGCGTCCAATCACGGCTGATCACGATGTAAACAGGAAGAGCCATCGATGGCTCTTCCTCACTCGCGTCTTACAGACGCGAGTATAGGAGAGCCGATCGGCGGCTCTCCTGACAGGGGGCGTTCGCGCTGATTGTTTATCAGCGCAGCCCCCCCTCGGATCACCACACTGGACGACCAGGGTGTGCAAAAACAAAAAAAATATAGAACAAAAAAACAAAAAGCATTAAAAAATAAGAAAAAAGATGCCAATCAGTGCCCACAAATGGGCACTGACTGGGAAAAGCAGTGCCACCCCACAGTGCCCATCCATGCACAGTGCCCACCTATCAGTGCCCACCTGTGCCACCCATAAGTATCCATCAGTGCCACCCATAAGTGCCGCCCATAAGTATCCATCAGTGCCACCCATAAGTGCCGCCCATCTGTGCCGCCCATGAGTGCCCATCAGTGCCGCCTATGAGTGCCCATCAGTGCCGCATAGCAGCGCCGCCAATCAATGCCACCTCATCTGTGCCGTCAGTACTACCTCATCGATGTCCATCAGTGCCATCTCATCGGTGCCCATCAGTGCCGCCATATCAGTGCCCGTAATTGAAAGAGAAAAACTTATTTACAAAAAAATTAACCTAAAAAAAGAAAAAGGTTTTTTTGTTTCAAAATTTGCAGTCTTTTTTTAGTTGTTGCGCAAAAAAAAAAACGCAGAGGTGATCAAATAACAACAAAAGAAAGCTCTATTTGTGGGGAAAAAAGGACGCCAATTTTGTTTGGGTACAGTGTTGTATGACCGCGCAATTGCCATTCAAAGTGCGACAGTGTTGAAAGCTGAAAATTGGCTTGGGCGGGAAGGTGCGTAAGTGCCTGGTATGGAAGTGGTTAAGGGAATCCAGTGCCCCCCCAGAACTAGTGTAAAACATTATAAAACTAAATAAAAATAAATAAGAAAACCCCCAAAAAAAATTTTAAAGCGCCCCGTCGCGACGAGCTCGCGCACAGAAGCAAACGCATACGCGAGTAGCGCCCGCATATGAAAACAATATTCAAACCACACAAGTGAGGTATCGCCGCGATCGTTAGAGTGAGAGCAATAATTCTAGCCCTAGACCTACTCTGCAACTCAAAAAATGCAACCTGTAGAATTTTTTAAACGTCGCCTATCGAGTTTTTTAAAGGGTAAAAGTTTGACGCCATGCCACGAGCGGGCGCAATTTTTAAGCGTGACATGTTGGGTATCATTTTACTCGGCGTAACATTATCTTTCACAATATAGAAAAAAATTGGGCAAAATGTATTGTTGTCTTATTTTTTAATTCAAAAAAGTGATTTTTATCCAAAAAAAGTGCGCTTGTAAGACCGCTGCGCAAATACGGTGTGACAAAAAGTATTGCAATGACTGCCATTTTATTCCCTAGGATGTCTGTTAAAAAAAAATATATAATGTTTGGGGGTTCTGATTAATTTTCTAGCCAAAAAATTGTGATTTTCACATGAAGGAGAGAAGTGCCAGAATTAACCCGGTGGGCAAGTGGTTAAAGTACTCATGGCTATAAAGAATAGAGTCATTGCTCATTAAAAAAAAAAAAAAAAAAAGGGGGTCCCTCCAAATTAAATTACCAGGCCCTTCAGGTCTGGAATGGATATTAAGGGGAACCCCGCCGTAAAAACCCAAAAACAAAAAGACGTGCGGTTCCCGGCAAATATCCATTCCAGACCCTTCAGGTCTGGTGTGGATTTTAAGGGGAACTCCACCCCAAATTGAAAAAAAAAATGGCGTGTAGTCCCCCTAAAAATCCACACCAGACCCTTATCCGAGCACGTTGACCTGGCCGGCCGCAGAAAAGAGGGGGGGACAGAGTGCGGCCCCCCCCCTCTCCTGAACCGCACCAGGCCACATGCCCTCAACATGGGGAGGATGTCCCCATGTTGATGGGGACAAGGGTCTCATCCCCACAACCCTTGCCCGGTGGTTGTGGGGGTATGCGGGCGGGGGGCTTATCAGAATCTGGAAGACCCCTTTAACAAAGGGGACCCCCAGATCCTGGCCCCCCCCCTGTGTGAAATGGTAATGGGGTACATTGTACCTCTACCATTTCACCCCAAAAAAAATGTCAAAGTGTTAAAAATGACAGTAGCCGGTTTTTGACAAATCTTTTAATAAAATCTTCTTTTCTTCTTTCCTTCGAGTTTCTTCCGCTGCTTCTTTCTTCTCGTCAACATCTTGCCCGACGTGTTCTTCTATCTTCTCCGTCCGTCCTTCCGCCTTCTGGTCCCGCATCTTGCCCGTTGTCTTCTCCGTCCGCCTCCTCGTCCGCATCTTGGGTCTTCTGCGGTCTTCTTCTCGGTCCGCCGCCTTCTCGTCCCCTGCGTTTGAATTTGATTTGGCCGCCGTTTTCCCGCTCCTGGGACCCGCCCCCCTCTGACGCCACAAGTAAACTCCTTAGAAGGTCATGTGCGTCAGAGGGGGGCGGGGTCGCAGAGCGTCACACAGCGGGGGAATTCAATTTCAATCGCGCCGCCCGGAGAAGAAGTTCCCGCCGTGTCACACTCATGTGACCCCGCCCCCCTCTGACGCACATGACCTTCTAAGGAGTTTACTTGTGGCGTCAGAGGGGGGCGGGTCCCAGGAGCGGGAAAACGGCGGCCAAATCAAATTCAAACGCAGGGGACGAGAAGGCGGCGGACCGAGAAGAAGACCGCAGAAGACCCAAGATGCGGACGAGGAGGCGGACGGAGAAGACAACGGGCAAGATGCGGGACCAGAAGGCGGAAGGACGGACGGAGAAGATAGAAGAACACGTCGGGCAAGATGTTGACGAGAAGAAAGAAGCAGCGGAAGAAACTCGAAGGAAAGAAGAAAAGAAGATTTTATTAAAAGATTTGTCAAAAACCGGCTACTGTCATTTTTAACACTTTGACATTTTTTTGGGGTGAAATGGTAGAGGTACAATGTACCCCATTACCATTTCACACAGGGGGGGGGTCAGGATCTGGGGGTCCCCTTTGTTAAAGGGGTCTTCCAGATTCTGATAAACCTCCCGCCCGCATACCCCCACAACCACCGGGCAAGGGTTGTGGGGATGAGACCCTTGTCCCCATCAACATGGGGACATCCTCCCCATGTTGAGGGCATGTGGCCTGGTGCGGTTCAGGAGAGGGGGGGGGCCGCACTCTGTCCCCCCCTCTTTTCTGCGGCCGGCCAGGTCAACGTGCTCGGATAAGGGTCTGGTGTGGATTTTTAGGGGGACTCCACGCCATTTTTTTTTTCAATTTGGGGTGGAGTTCCCCTTAAAATCCACACCAGACCTGAAGGGTCTGGAATGGATATTTGCCGGGAACCGCACATCTTTTTTTTTTTTGGTTTTTACGGCGGGGTTCCCCTTAATATCCATTCCAGACCTGAAGGGCCTGGTAATTTAATTTGGGGGAACCCCTACACATTTTTTTGTTTGTTTTATGAATGAATCCCTTTAGAATTGTCAGAGCCGACAATTCATTATAGCCGCGTGTGAATTTTTAAATGACTTTTTTCCTTCTGAATGTCACTTTGTGCAGGGGGAGTTCTAAGTGCGGGAAAAATGCGCTATTTCACATGCTGACATTACACCCCCCCTAGGTACGAAATTTAAAGGAATATTTCACTTTTATTGTTTCACTTTAAGAATTATTAATTTCACTGCTCCCGAAAAAACGGCCGTTTTAAAAAATAAAAAAAGCATTGATACATGTTCCCTGGGGCAGGACTGAGGTCCCCAAACACTTTTTAGGACAAAACTTGCAGATTAGCCTTTAAAATGAACACTTTTGATTTCTCCCATAGACTTCTATAGGGAGTTCGGCGCGGCTTTACATATTAGTTTCAATGCGCCGGCTGCTACGCTGGTTCATGCGCCGAATTAAGCCTCCACCCGGAGTACTAATTAATGCATGAACCAGCGCAGCGCACATAGCTTAGTAAATCAGGCCCAATGTGTTTTATCCCTATATAGCATTCCCTACACTATACAGGTTACAATAAATGTTGTGTTATAAGACATTATCATACCTGCTTGCTCCATTTTCAGTTCTTTCTATGTCTTCATCAATAGTTCTTACAGACAGTCTATGCAGCAGTGGGTAGGATGTTTGTGAGGTGACAATAGCAGCCATTTTTAATCACAGCCAAATGGTCTCCACAGTGTAGGTAATGGCTGTAAAAAGATATAATAATATTAATAATAATAATAATAATAATAATAATAATAATAATAATAATAATAATAAAGTATTACAATTTTTTTTGGAGACATATAAACCATGTAATTAAAAAACAACAAATTGACTGTCTTTGTGTAACTCTTTGTAATCCTTGCCAATGTGGTGCAATAACTTTTTAAAAGAGAAGCATTTTTATTTTGGAATCATACTTATCTAGGTGTCCCTCACTGGCTCTAAGACTGAGAATTGAGTGATCAAACACGGCTGATCACTCAGTTCTCAGTGCTCCTTGAGCAGAGAGCTGGTAAATGTCAGTCACCACTGTCTGCTCTCCCCCCCCCCACGCTCACTGGAGCACTGGGCTGCGGAGGGGGGCAGGAGTGGCTGGCCCAGACCCTCAGCGGCTTGCCGATCCAGCTCCTGGATGGATCCTTGGTGGATCTCATGTAGTCACGATCTTTCCCCAGCTTTAACCGGCTCTGTGACGTCAGCCGACAGCGGGTTTAAGCCTGCTGTCAGCCGAAAACAGGTCACAGGAGTGCAGTTCATTCAGGAGAAGTACAGCTAATTAAACCTTAAATAAAGTGCTCCTTCACATGTGCTTTGGTCTCTTCAGAGAGCCTTTGACAGACAGTGAGGAGGCATTGTATCTCTGCCTGCTTTAACCCTTTGTTTGCCACATTAGCACTGCATGCGGTTGCCGGGTGCTTGCAGAACTTCATAATTCACTTAAATGGGTCGCATCCTGGGGGCAACAGGAGGTACGATTCCTGTTGTGGCTGCAAAGCAAAGCATGTCTCAAAAGCATGGCTCAGCTGAGGGGTTTTACCGACCCTCCAACCACTAGTGCAAACAAGCTCCTATTGTGTTTTTATAAAAGAATACTGTGGATTATTCTTTTATTTATCTCATGATACTGGGCTTTTGTAGTATGTAGTACATTCCCCACCTCATAAGATTTTTTTTTTTTTTTTTTAACAAGTAGAAGGATTGATTTTTTTTGTATTGAATAGATTTGTGCAGGTTAGAGCACCTGGCAGGCATTTATTGCTATTTGTCTCCCTGCTAAGCAGATCCACTTTCTCTATTCGTCCTGGCGTTCATTGTCACCAGGACAAAACGTGATGGGAAATATAAAAGTTGTTGCCAGAACAGCCATTAAGGGTGAATCTCCCAATGGGCACGCAGAAAAACACACCGGGTTTTAGTCATTCGCTACTCTATCTAAAACAATAAAAAAAATGTTGGCTTGGGATAGAGTATAACTCTGCCATTTTTTAAAAACTGAATCAATTAATTAATCAATGGCAGCATGGGAAAACTACGAGCTTCCCACGTTCTGTGAATGTCAATAAAATGTATTTTGTTCTGTGCAGACTAAAGGAAATCTCGATCCATGAACTATAATTCTGAATGAGAGGAGTATTAACACACAATATTTAAGTAGATTTTTTGTATGTTTTATTTCACTTGTGGAACGTGGGTGGGGGAATTATATTTTATTTCCAGTAAAGCATTTTCTAATGTAAGGGGTCCTTTCCTTCACCAATTCATAGGGATTAGCCCCACTGAGTAGAGAAGTCCCACATAAAGCACCTTACCTCTAGGAGTCCTGCACCTCCTTCTGTATGGCAGAGATGCAAAAGGGCCAATGCACATTTAATCCCAATATGGTGTTGTTTGAATGACAGCCTAATTCTAATGTCATGCAGACTTATATTAAAATATCATAAGACCTGCCCTTCACACTTGTTGGCCTTTTACCTGCAGGATACCCAACCTTATGCCTGTCAGGCCATGCCGGAATTGCTAAGGAGAAATCAGAAACTACTTTTCTTGATTAAAAATGTATCAATAAAGTCTAGCACTACTAGACAAAAGGACCGAATGTAATACTGTGAATTAGGTGATAACATTGGAGGAAACATATGCAGTTGGAAAAGTTATTAATGCTTTACATATTACCTTTTGGTTGAATTATGTGGTGTTATTGGGCACTATAGCAGGTGACACTACCATTGACAATTCATAAAATGCATCAAGCCATTGATTTCTCATTTCTACACCAAACAATTCTTTCTAGCATTCATTTATTCGACAATCACAAAACACAGAATATGGAATGAAAATGTACAAACTAAATAATGTTCAATTCATTTTCTACCGTAACTTTGTCATTTATTTAATGTTCTCAGCCCTTCATGGTACATTTACCAGATTTATACGACTCAGACTTATTCCTGGACTACAAGCAGCCAAGAGACTGGAGGCAGCTGTGTTAAACCATAAGCTAACACAATTCATTACATAAATTACAAGCTGCTTTTTTTTCTGTAAAAGAGGTTTCAACTGAGTCCAAGGATAAATAGCCAAATGTTTTACAAACCAAAGAAATTATATATATCATACAAGTAATATTTAAAGCACAATAAACAGATTTTCTATCCAGTAAACCCAGCTAAGAAAATGTTATCATTTTAATTGCCACCTTAAAAAAAACAAATGGTAAAGCAGAACTTCACCACTACAGGGAACCACCACTCCCCCCCCCCCCCAGTCCTCAACTTTTGTATACATTCTTTTGAGGGAAGAGAGCCAAAACCTGGTTTTGACCGGTACCTGCTCCCACTTCCACCCAGATCACCCTAGTCAATCCGAGCAGAAGTTTGACTTCCCTCCCTCCCGCCTGCAGTCTCTTGAGACACATCACAGGTCCCGGGAGGCTGTGGGACTATTCACAAGGTGCAGCGCGGCTCATGCATGCACAGTGAGAATCCAGCTGTGAAGCTGCAAAGAGTCATATCAAACAAAACCAGAGAAATTTCCAAGCTCAACTTACCGACCAGCCTGCAACAGGTCAATTCGGTTGCTCGCAGGCTGGTCAGTGAGTTGAGCTTGGAAATTTCTCTGGTTTTGTTTGATACGCATTGCCCTTCCAGTGCTTCCAGCTCCTTGCTGCATAGGCCAGTTATAGGTGGGGGGCAGTGGCCATTTGTTTGTATTGCAGACGCTGTCACTGTCAAGGCACTGACTGTGATTATTTTAAAGGGGGGGTTCCTTGATTGCCCTCAATGTTAACCCCTTCCCAGCCAGTGTCATTGATACTGTTACAGTGCATATTTTTAGCACTGATCACTGTATTGGTGTTACTGGAGATGTCAGTGGCAGTTAGTCAGTCCCCCCCCCCCGTGTCAGTTAATGTCAGATTGCCTGCCGCACTATCGCATTCCCACTATAAGTTGCTAATTGTCGCTATTAGTAGTATAATAAGTAAATACAAATTTCAGTATCTTTACCATAGTTTGTAAATGCTATAACTTTTACACAAACCTATCAGCATTTATTGTTGTCTGTGCCCCCGTTAAGGAGATTCACCCTCTCTATTTGCCCTGTTGTCATTGAAAGTAAATAAAATACCACATTTTGAGTTGTCCCCAGAAAAGTTCTAGAGGGCGAATCTTACAATGGGGACATGCATTCTGTTTGTAGGGATTTCCTTTCCCTTCCTGTTTGGCAATGGGACATGAAGTGAAAGGAAATCTCTGCAATGGGACACAGATGGTAAAAAAAATCTAACAGAAGTTATCACCCTTCCTTGCTCTATCCAAAATAAAAATAAAAATGTTTTGCCTATATCTCTACTTAAAGGTTTGTTACAAAGTTGCATGATTAAAAATATTCTAGATACTATTAGGGTTACTGAGACTACAGATGACAATGTTAAAATGATCCACAATAATATCCTGCAGTATTAGTGTTATTAGTGTTGTAAAGTAGATGCCTCATTTTTTTTTACATTTTAAGGGCCCTTTCACACCAGCGGACGAACGGTCCGCTTTTCATAAGTCTGTTTACGGACTTACAATGGTTCCCTATGGGATTCACGGCCGTTAGTGGATGGAGCATCCGCTAACGTCCGTAATCACCCGCCTCAGTCAGGATCCGGTTTTTCAGATGGAAGAAAACCCTATTTTTCTTCCGTCTGACCGATCGGATTGGATGAATACGGACAGACGGTCCGTATTCATCCGATTCCCCATAGGGGAGAGCGGAGGAGAGACAGGGCGGTCTCTGCACTGTGTGCGGGGCCCGCCCTGTCCGCCGACAGCTCAGCGGGGATTAACGGAGGAATCCTCGCTGAGCCAAACAGGCTAACGGAGCGGATCAATACGGATCCGCTCCATGTGAAAGAGCCCTAACAGGAGAGGCTTCTTTAAAACAGCATTAACCACAGACAATATCCACCTAGGATAAACCAGGTGATTGCAGGAGCGTACCAATGCCTTAAGCCTGGTTCACACCTATGCATTTTTTTGTGCATTTTCAGCTTTGCAGAAACACACTACAGTCCATTTAACATGGTTTCCTATGGGTCATGTTCACATCTGTGCATTTTATGGAAAGGGCCAGGGACTTTTTTCTGGTTTTTGGTTCCATAGACTTCAATGGATAAAAAAAGTATATTGAAAAACGCTAAATGCACCTGGAATATGCAAACTGCAACCTGCATAGGTGTGAATCAGGCCTGAGGCCGGAATCACACTAGTGCGGTGCGAATTTCAGCTCTCTTATCTCTGCAGAGAGATAAGAGAAGTGTTCTGCAGATTAGCAACGTTTTAGATGCGAATTTGGAGACCTGGGAGAAGTTCCAGGTGAGAGGAGAGTGGGGGAGAATTGTATTGAGCTGAATGAGAGAAATTCCTGCAGAGAACTGAACACATGTGCGAATTAGATGCGTACCCATAGAAGATAATGGGACTGAATTTGCACCTGACCCGCACCGCAAGACATAAAAACCGCATGCGGTTTGGAGGCAATACGCAGTGCGGATGCATCGCACATATGTGAACCAGCCTCATTGAAAACAATGGGCCAAATTCTCAAAAGAGATACGCAGACTTAACTCCATTTTTCTAAATTTACACGGCGCGTATATTTGCGCACGATCGTCAAAACGACTTAAGCAAAGATTTCCGTATTTTCAGCCGTACTTAAATTAGTTACACCTGCGCATTCCCGGGCGCAAATTACGCTAGGCTCGCCGCTGTTTTTGATAGGCAAAGATGCAAATGAGGGAGTTAGGGCGATTCTCAGAATTAAGTGTGTGTGCCGTATTTTCCGCCCTGTGCGCACCTGTTAGTTTTTCTGACTAAATTTCCACATTATAAAACCAGCCCTAATTTTACACATGCTGTGGAAGGGTTTGCTGAAGGTAGTGACTAGAGGTTAGAGCTCTAGTTGTGAAGGTTTTTGTTTAAAAATGCCAGGACCAGCGATGATTTTGACGGCACTTGCTGCCTTACAGGCACAAAGGAGGAGGAGGAGGGCACAGAGGAGGAGGATGAGGGCACAGGCGTGTGTTTATCGGCCACGGCGTGATATTTGGCAAATGCCAGCTTATGAGGTGATTGGCAACTACCGATTTGATAGGGAGGCCATCCTGGAGATCACCCAACTCCTTCATGAGGATCTAATCGCCCCAACCCTACGTTCCCATGCCCTGACACCTCTTGAAAAAGTGATGGCAACCCTCCATTTTTTAGCGAGTGGCTCATTCCAGCGAGCATCTGGAGGTGTGGCTGGGATGGTGCAGTCAACCATGAGCAAATGTCTACATCAGGTGGTCCCTGCCATACTGCGGCGCATGAGCAACCAGTTTGTCATGCCCACCCAGGAGGACCAGCGTGTGCAAGCAATGACAGACTTTTACAATATTGCTGGCTTTCCTAAGACCATCGGGGCGATTGACTGCACCCATGTGGCACTACAGCCCCCCCATGATACTGAACACCTGTTCAGAAACAGGAAAGGCTGGCATTCGATCAATGTCCAGGTGATCGTAGATGCACATGGCCTCATCTGGCACGTTTGTGCCAAGTTTCCCGGCTCGTGCCATGATAGTTACATCCTAAGGCAGACCAAGATCTACAGAGACTTTGAGATGAACGTGTATGGAGACAGCTGGCTGATTGGTGAGTGACATTGGTGTCAGGTATGCCCCCCCCCATGATGCAGACATCACAAGGGGCACATGCATGACTAATATCCTCCTGTCTTTTCCCTTACAGGTGACTCAGGATATGCCTTGGGACCCCACCTGATGACCCCCTTTAGGAACCCCCAAACACCCGGAGAACGAAAATTCAATGAGGTGCACATCCAGACCCGGGCTATAGTAGAGCGGACTTTTGGCCTGCTAAAGTCAAGATTCAGATGCCTTGACAAGACTGGGGGTACACTATTGTATTCCCCAGACTTTGTATGCCAAATTATTGGGGCATGTTGCATACTGCACAATTTTGCTTTAAGAAGGGGCATGCATGTGGAGATATGTCCTGACCTAACCCCCCACCCAGGCAATCCCCCCCCCCCAAACCCCTCTACCCGGTCTGCTGAGGGCCAGGCAATCAGGAGACAACTGTCTGAAGGCATCTTTGGCCAGTAAATGGATCCTAATTATATTTTTGTTTTTGCTTTGCCCAGAACAAATCACAGAGATTATGTGACCTTTAAATCTTTACTTTGCAAAATAAATGCACATTACTTATATGCCAATGAGAATGTTTTTTTTTTAGTTACAAAACGCACATTAATTATCTCACAATGAGAATGCATGAATGCACGTCACTGTGGTCCCTAGCACAGACACATCACATGCACATCGAATTGGATTAGATCCAAGTACCCCCCCTTTGGTACTTGGGAGCAGTAACGCCCCGCCACGGCTCCAATTATGTCACTGTGCATTCATACACCATTCAGGAACCTAGGATGACTTCTCCCTGGTCCTGGGGATCCCTACTCCACCAAAACTGAGGGTGACACCCTTATGTTTTCAGGAATGCCACCCCCCCACATTCACACATCATTCACACACATAAACCAAATCATAAGTACAGTGTAAAAAAAAAAAAAAATTCAAAAAAAAAAGTACCCCTGCAAATTAGGGATGTTGCCGAGTGCTCCTTCTGGGCTGCCCACGGGCACGGGCACGGTCACGGCCACGGGGACGGCCACGGCCGACTGGGGGATCTTCACGGGGGGGGGGGTCTGTGCAGGGGAGGGAGTATTTTCAGAGGGGGGGACTGTGCAGGGGAGGGAGTATTTTCAGGGGGGGGGACTGTACAGGGGAGGGAGTATTTTCAGGGGGGGGGACTGTACAGGGGAGGAAGCAGCCTCCCCTGGTGTTTGTCCTCCTGCTGGCCTTCCCTCCAAGGCAACGGCTATCCTTGTCAGACAGGAAGTAATGTCAGCCGTATTCGCCTGCACAGCCCGGGTATTGGCCTGCACAGCCTGGGTGAGGGCAGTCACCTCCTGGGCCACACCTGTTGTGGCGTTCCTCAGGTCCCACAAACAGGTGATGACCCCCACGGAGTTGGTGGCCACGTCACCCAGTGACTCCCTCATTGCACCCAGGCTGCGCTCCACCTTGCTCATTGTTTTTTGTATTGCAGACAGACTGCGGGTCTGCCGGACATTGTCCCTCAACAGACTGACCGGCAGACGCACCAACCCCTCCCTGTTTTCAGGGGTCGGCATCCTACTTGCCCCTGAGGCTTGTGGCCTTGGAGGAGGAGTTGGAGTGAGCCATGGGTGCTGCTGCATGTTGGAGGAGGGTTGGAAGGGGCGACCCATGATGGTGGCCTGACTGCTGGGCGCCTGTGGGGTTCCCTCAGGGGATGATTCAAAGGTCATATCTTGGCCCATCATTATTTCCTGCCCAATCAGAATATTGTCATCTTCCTCCCCCTCATCCTCCTCCCACTCAACATCCAAATTAGGGGAGTTGTGGGCACTCCCCTCCCATGGCGAATCCTGCCCTTCTTGGGACTCTGCATGAGCCTGTCTTGGGGGTGGTGCAGCAGCCTGCCCTGATGGGCCTGCAACCTCCTGACCTGATGGCCCAGCCACCTCCTGGGCTGATGGGGCTGCCACCTCCTGGGCTGATGGGGCTGCCACCTCCTGGGCTGATGGGGCTGCCACCTCCTGGGCTGATGGGGCTGCCACCTCCTGGGCTGATGGGGCTGCCACCTCCTGGCCATCTGGGGAGGACACAAAACAATCACAGGTTGTTGGATCCACACACTTGGCACATCTTCCCTTCCCCCACCCACACATGCTAATCACCAGATAGAAATTCCAAAAAATTACCTGTCCTCATAAGAGGATCATTGTCAAAGCCAGGCAGGCCCACCACCTGCTGTGGGTGGAAACACTGGGCCACTGCCCATTCCTCCTCACTCATCCTGACTGGGCAGGGTCCCCCTCCTCCAGTGCCCCTGGTATGGGCATGCAGCGTTGCCAGCTTGTTCCGGGACACGCTCCTCAAGTCATTTTTTTTTTTTTTAACTCCAGCGATGGTCCTGGTCTCCCCCCCCCCCGCCGCATTGATCCGATCGGTGATCTTTTGAAGGATCTCCTTCCTCCTGGCCGGGGTGGTGGTGTGGCTCTCAGGGCCATGGAGAAATCGCCCAAATTTAATGACGCCCTGAGCAAGTATATGCTTCTCTGCCAGGGTAAAATTAAGCTTCCTGCGCTTGGGAGCCATGACAGACAACACCCAGCAACAGGGAACTCACCCAAAAAACAAACAACAATACACACACACAACAAAGAAAATACAAACAAGCAAAAATAAAAAATATACAGACAGCTACTATTAATTCGAAAACAAACAGGCAAAAAAGGAAAACAAAAAATATAAACACAACCAAAAAAAAACACTTATCAAAAACAAACACGCAAACAATCAAAACAAAGAACAAATTATCAAAAACAAACACCAACTATACCCTCCAACTCCACAAACACTTTTCTCACAAACCAATCTTACCAACAAACACTGACAAACGTTCAAAGCAGAAGCAACTTGCTTTAGGAAGGGAACACAGGGAAATACTTTTACAATTGAAGTGTGTTTGACTGGGGCTATTTAGACACAGGGCGATCTTCAAACTAAGTACGCTTGGCCTTTTACCTATCTCACTGATTGCGCTGACCAAAGTTCTGCACATGCGCAGTGAGGTCCAGATTCGTGCGCGCATGCGCAGTACGGCCGGCACTTCATTTGCATGGGGTCACGGCTCATTACAATGAAGCACGCCCACTTCATTCCCACTTGCCATAACCACGCCTTACGCATTGAAACTTAAGTTAAGGATGGCGCAGTTTTGTGCGCAAATGCACTGAGAATACGGTACTTACGACACCAACTTAGGGCGCCGTAACTTAAATGACATAAGTTAGATAATCCTAAATTTACACATGTTTTTGAGAATTTGGCCCAATGTATTTTTAAATGTCCTGCGAATTAGATGCGGGTTAAACAGCACTCAATTCGCATAGGTGTGAACCTGGCCTAAAGGCAGTAAAAAAGTACTGTTGGAGAGTGTAGCAGGTCTGACCACTGCAACTCTGGTTGCATGAAGACACAGGAGTGACAGAAATGCACAAGGGAAGCTCACCGGTGCACTTGGAGACACAGAGGTGCACAGGAGACATGGAAGCACAACAAGGTGTGCTAGAGGCAGAGTGGGGCATGCTGGCGGCATAGGGGTTTTCTGAAGACATGAAGGTGTTCAGAGAAGCTCTGGAGGCACAAGGACTGGAGAGAACACTAGGACTTGGGAGGTATGAAGAGGGACAGAAACTCAAATAAGACTGTGGCTAGCGACATGTTAATAAAACACTGCTGCTGTCTCTTGATTGGCCAAGGAACCGTCTAAGAGACCAGCCACTTGATCCTAGGTAGGAGAGGTGAGGGTTACATGCGGTTTCCTGGAAAAGGAACACTGAACAGTTAGGAAAATATTCTGAAACAAAATAAATAAAAATTCTACATAAATTACCATTTTTCAACTTTTTTTAAATTCTTTGTTGCCTCTTTGCAGCCACTTTCTGTCTACATGCATGCGCGTTAGTAATGCCAGCGTGTCATTTCTAAAGGCGGATTTCATGGCCGGTATAATGAGTGTTGAATTAACCACTTAACCTCCCTGGCGGTAAACCCGAGCGTGACTCGGGGTTGATTTTTTATGCTAGGATCGGTAACCCCGAGTCACACTCGGGCTGGACGTGCAGAGTGTGCAGCGGCGTGGCTTACCTTCTCGCTGGATCCACAGGCAAGTTACTCACCTTGTCCCTGGATCCTGCGATGCCACCCCGCTGTGTGAGCGAGCGGGACCTCCTCGCTCGATTCACAGTCTCCGTGTGCCGCCGATCTCCGTTCCCTGCGACGTTACGACGCACGGGAGCGGAGAACGGCGCCAAATTAAAAAAAGTAAACAAACACTTTACATACAGTATACTGTAATCTTATAGATTACAGTACTGTATGTAAAAAATACACACCCCCTTGTCCCTAGTGGTCTGTCCAGTGCCCTACATGTACTTTTATATAATAAAAAATGTCATTTCTGCCTAAAAACTGTAGATTGTCCAAAAGTGTCCCTTTATTTCAAAAATGGTTTTAGATCAGCTAGAAAACAGCGATAATAAATTATAATCACTTGCAGAATTGTGCGATAGCGATTTGCGGGGAAATTCGTCATAAAAAAAAAAAAATTATGACAGCGACAATTCTGCAACTGAGAAAATTTCAGTGATTTTGAGTTGATTACATTATTGAATAATTTTTATTTTAATTATATTATTACTTGCTATAATTATTTATTATATTATAATTTAAAATTTTGTTTTTAAAAAAATGTCATACCCGGGATGCCTATTAGATTCTTGTTTGGTCAGATTTAAGTGAGTTATTCCTAAAAATTACAGACCTACAGTATAAAACGCCAAATTTCCTTGCAAATAATTGTACCGCTTTCAGCATGTTTTTTCAGACAGAATCATACCACCAGGGAGGTTAAAGCGGTGTTAAATCCAAAAGCAAACATTTGTTGTATTGCAGCTTACCAATTCTTATGCCTAGTACACGCAATCATTTTTCCCTTCGGGAAAACTGCCGTGTTTTCCTTTGGCCGGGAAAACCGGACGTGTGTATGCTCCTTAGCATTTTTTTCCGACAGGAAAACTGTGGTTTAAAAAATGAGAACATGTTCTCTTTTTTCTCGCCGCGGGTCGCTGCGTTTTTTCCCCCGCAGTTTTCCTATGGGAAACACTGCGAGGAAGCATACACACGGCCGGTTTTCCCGACCAAAGTTTTCCTGTCGGGAAAACCGGCCGTGTGTACAGGGGAAAAGGGACCGAGCCGGTTCCCGGTTTTGCCCACGATTTTCCTGGCGCTCTTTTGACCGTGGGGAAAAACGATCATGTGTACTAGGCATAAGATGTGATGGCTGCACTAGCTTTCCTTTTTAGGCTTTCTGTCCTTTATTTTCACCCGGTGATCTAGTCAGTACGTCTGTTGATTTTTAACAGAACAAGCTGTCCTGCAGATGTAGCAGTTACAGGGATGAGACAAACCATTTAACACTGACAGGGATGCTTAAAATGATCAGCTTTTATTTATTCATGTAAAATGTTTTTCCCAAAAGGAAAAAAAAAACAGCTTGCTGTAACTGCTTAAAAATGGTAAGCTGGAGTTTGACTTTATTTTGTCAGTGTATCCAAATCTGCTAGTACATCTAACATTCCCCTCCCCCAAACTGATAATGCTGCTTTCCAAAGGTGTCCCTGTTGCTCCTTTATCCAGAGGGGGCACTCTAATACAGGAGGTGTGTTACTGGCCTGATCACCAGGAGAAAACAGAGGGGAAAAAGAAAATGAATGCAACCACCACATCTAATGATTAACTTCAATAGCTACGCCGCCGTAACTTACCTGGCTTTGGTTTGAATCCAGAAAGAATTTGCGCCGTAAGTTACGGCGGCGTAGTGTATTTCTTGTGGCGTAAGGGCGCGGAATTCAAATGCGGGGGCGTGTTTCATTTAAATGAAGCGCGTCCCCGCAGCGAACAAACTGCGCATGCCCCGTTCATCAAAACTCCCAGGGTGCATTGCTCCAAATGACGTCGCAAGGACGTCATTGTTTTCGTCGTGAACGTAAATGGCGTCCACCCCCATTCACGGACGACTTACACAAACGACGTAAATTTTTCAAAATTATACGCGGGAACGACGGCCATACTCAACATTGAGTACGCCAACAGATTGCAGCTTTAACTATACGCCGGAAAAAGCCAAAAGAAAACGACGTAAAAGAATGCAACGGCCGCTCCTACGTTCGTGGATCGTCGGAAAAAGCTAATTTGCATACTCGACGCGGATTACGACGTGAACGCCACCCAGCGGCCGCAGGAAAATTGCATCTTAGATCCGACGGCGTACTAAGGCGTACGCCTGTCGGATCTAACACAGATGCCGTCGGATCTTGTTTGGTGGTTACCAAAACAAAGATACGATGCGCAAAATTTGAAATGCCCCTATATTTTTAGTTTTGGTTTAATACCACTTTAATGTCTTTATCGGATGCCTGTGTGACAAGGTGACAACACAGTAGCATATTTGGGAGACATTTACAGAGAAATGTTACCTTATGACAGGAAGTACCGGAACAACCAGGTATTATTTACGAAAGCTGCAGATTTAAAAAAAAAAAAAAAATACTGAAAATGTTTTTTTAAATGACCTTAACTTTTTAAACTTTTATTCGATTTTGTTGCTTGGGTTTACATATACTCTCACCGGCCACTTTATTAGGTACCCCTTTGCTAGTACCTGGACTTACACTTGAGCATTGGCATCTTCGTGTAATCTTGTAGCTTTTTTGTACATTTTTCAGGTATTTTCAGGCTTGCTTATTTTTTTAGCCAATAGAAAGCTAGTTACTAGGAGAAGGCTTTATGTGCTTTTTAGCTACACCTATTGATGTATTGCGCCAAGAGCATATAATTATGTCCCAAAAAGCTCCTGGACCTTTTTTGAATGCTAGAAAGGAAAGTAGAAAAATACATTTTATAAAATGGTCTGTACTCTCCATGTCTGGCCCACATAGTCCGATCCTTGGGTTTTACCCCTGTCTTTTCTAGTTTACATATTATGGATGATTGGCAATGAGTGTAATTTTCATTTCTGAATGTTGAGCTTAGATGTGAATGGGCACAATACAATAACACCAAAATTTGTTGTCAGACATTGAAGCACTTCTGGAAACATGCTTCAAATCACTTAGGGGTGACTGGGGGTTTAGTATCACAAAGGAGGATGATGATAATCTAATACTAACCTAATACAATTAATTACTAAGTGATTTTAATGCAAAGGCACATACTATGGCCCGGATTGACAAAGCACTTGCGCCGACGTATCTCAAGATACGCCGATGTAAGTACAAATGTGCGCCGTCGTATCTATGCGCCGACCCACATACTAAGATACGCCTAAAAATAGGCTTCCTACGACCGACGTAACTTGCCTACGCCGTCGTATCGTGGGTGCATATTTACGCTGGGCGCATTTGCCGCTCCCATTGATTTTCTATGCACATATGCAAATGAGGGAGATACGCCGATTCACGAACGTACTTGCGCCCGGCGCATAATATACGCGGTTTGCGTAAGTCGTACGTCCGGCGTAAAGTTATTCCCCATATATGAGGCGCAACCCATGCAAAGGTATGAACCAGGGAACACAAGCCGTCATATATTTTGTCATTTATGTTGTACGTGAATATGACTAGGCGTAGGTTACGTTCACATCGTAGGCAGTGATCCGTCGTATCTTAGGGAGTAGTTCCGACGTGATTGTGAGAATGCGCACTGGATGCGTCCACGGGACGGCACATGCGCCGTTCGTTATTCATATCTTTATGGCGCTCGGCCCATCGTTTGCATGGGGTCACACCTCATTTGCAGGGCTCACACCCACTTCCACCTACGACGACTTACGCCCAAGAAACCCAGCGCAGATTTGGTGGCAAGTGCTTTGTGAATTTGGTGCTTGCCTCTCTGCGCTGCGTCAGCGTAGCGTAAAGAAGATACGCTACGGCGGCATTAATGTGCGCCGATGTATGTGAATCCGGGCCTATATTAATATTCAACATCATACAGGAGCACCGGCACTATATCTGTTGTTTCTTTCTTCCTGAAACCCAGGGCCGCCATCAGGAATTATGGGGCCCCTTACACAGCTTCAGGCATGGGCCCTCCTGGAGCAGAGAACCAGGGGGGGGGGGGTTGCTTCCGCCTAAAATGGAGAAGCGGGGGTGGGGGCTGCCGCGAATTGAGAAGCGGGGGGGCCCCTTTACAAAAAAAGTAAATAAATAAAGAAACATATATATAAAAAAGGGGGGTTGCCATCCGGGCCCCTGGGGACCTCAGGGCCCCTTACAGGTGTACTGCCTGTACCCCCCTGATGGCGGCC
This sequence comes from Rana temporaria, assembly GCF_905171775.1. Taxonomy (NCBI): domain Eukaryota; kingdom Metazoa; phylum Chordata; class Amphibia; order Anura; family Ranidae; genus Rana; species Rana temporaria. The sequence continues at coordinate 209,871,168 of NC_053490.1, read as the reverse complement.
CTGCTGAAACCTAATTAAAAGTGGAATAAATCAGCTCTATTCTGATCTATTTATATCCAGATAATAGACAGTGCATGACATCAACTTTTATCTGGAGCAGCTGTGAACAACAGCATTTTCTTTGGCTGATCAACCATAGTGGATATTCTTATAGGCTATTCCCCCTCCCGTCACCATCCGGTGCTTCTCTGGGCTCTCCAGTGCCATAGGGGACACAGAGAAAGAATTGTCCGGCGCCGGATGACGACCATAGAGATTTCCGATGACCATATGGTCACCATTCATCTCTATGACTTTCGGAGACCCGGGCGCAATGTTATGACGTCACGCCCGGGCCCTGGATGTAAACAAAGCTGCGATCGCGGCTAGTAAGCATGAGATCGGTGAATTTTTTTTCTTGATCTCATGCTTTACAGCCTGGAGGAGAGATGTGACATGGGGACAGGGCTGGACTGAGACCAAAATTTGGCCCTGGACTTCATCCAGACCGGCCCACTTGCAAACAAGCACAAAAACAATATATAAACTATAAGCAATTGTGCAAAAAAAATTACATAAGGCCCCTTTCACACGGGGCGGATCAGTACACTGTGCAGGGACCGCCCTGTCTTTTCTCCGTTCTCCCCTATGGGGGGATCGGATGAACACGGACCGTATGTCCGTGTTCACCCGATCTGATCCGCCAGATGGATGGGAAAGTAGGTTTTTCCTCTGTCACACTTTGGCGGATCTGAGCGGGTCGGATGTCAGCGGGCATGTCACCGCTGACATCCACGGCTCCATAGAGGAGCACGGAGTGCCCGTTCATGGGCCACCTAAAAAACTGGCAGGCAGACCTGAACGGGCCGCCCATGTGAAAGATCCCTAAGGAGTCCTCACTCACCTCTTTTATTACCTCACTTATTCTCCTCTGTATTTTCCTCATCCTTCTCACATCACTGCATGAAGTGGGGGAGCGAGCTGCGCAGCCATTACTTTGACAGGCTGTCACTGAAACCGGCCCAATGAGCCATCGGCCCACCGGGAAACTCCCTGTAGTCCCTATGGCCAGTACATGCCTGCATGGGGAGAGAGGCCAAGCCGCCCGCTCTGTGTCAATAGGCACAAGCAGGGTGGCTCGAGAGCGAGGATGCACGGGTGCCCCCATGGAAAGCAGCTTATCATGGGGGTACCCACCAAAGAGGAGGGGCCTGGAGCTCTAGCAGGGTACCCCAGAGGAAGAGGATTGGGGCTGCTCTGTACAAAAACATTGCACAGAGCAGGTAAGCATAGACATGTTTGTTATTTTAATAAAGTTTTAATAACATTTTAACGCATAAAAATGTAATAATCATCCATCATCTAGTAAAAAATATCAGCACTGAGGAAACAATGTGCTCAAGGTTATCAATGAACAAGTTATTGTCAGGCATGATTTATTCTCTCAACAAGTCAGTTGCTGTAACAATTCCACACAGTAATAAGCACCGTTTACACTCTGACAGCTGAGGGTTAAAGACCTTGATCCAGCTCTTCCGTTCTTCCCTGCTGAAAAAGGCAAAGCAAAGGAAAATCCAGCAGGTACCTAATTCATATTCACAGATGATCTATTGATGTAAAAAAAAAGAAAAACCTGCAATAAACCATTTATTTCCTTCACAATGAATTCCTCGTTTATGGAAAGATGAAGTGCCTGTATGGCAGCGCTGTCACCACGGCCTCATGCGTGTCACTGCCTTTGCTTGTGTGTATGTAAACAAAAAGTGATTGTAATTGTAAAATAGGCTGTGAGGACTCTGCTTCATATAACCAGCTAGAAGGTTTGTACCCTGATTACAGTTCACATCAGTGTAAGCCTTGCTGATCCAGGTCAATGTCTTCTGAAATGGTGCTTCCATTCCCCTACCAATCTATGTTCTGTACGCTATTTCCTTTATATATATATTTTCCTCCTGCATTCCCCTACCAATCTATGCTGTGTACGCTATTTCCATTATATATATATATTCTCCTCCTGCATTCCCCTACCAATCTATTCTCTGTACGCTATTTCCATTATATATATATATTCCTCCTGCATTCCCCTACTTGGTTATGCATCAGGAATAAATAAAATCTCATCATAGCCTGATATTTATTTCAGTTATTTATATTTTTTATATTTAAAGCATGATATTGTCAATATAGCCTATATATATATATATATATATATATATATATATATATATATATATATATATATATATATATATATATATATATATATATTTAATATTTATCTATTTATTGAAAGCATGTTCAGATATTGTATTAGTTTGTAAACTTAAAAAAAATCTCTCTCTCTCTCTCGCTCGCTCTATATATATATATATATATATATATATATAGTATATTATATTCTCTCTCTCTATATATATAGTATATTATATTCTCTCTCTCTATATATATATATATATATATATATATACAGTATATTATATTCTCTCTCTATATATATATATATATATACAGTATATTATATTCTCTCTCTCTATATATATATAGTATATTATATTCTCTCTCTCTATATATATAGTATATTATATTCTCTCTCTCTCTATATATATATATATATATATATACAGTATATTATATTCTCTCTCTCTATATATATATAGTATATTATATTCTCTCTCTCTATATATATATATATACAGTATATTATATTCTCTCTCTCTATATATATACAGTATATTATATTCTC